>NC_091115.1:3536944-3865833 GCF_024713975.1 Paralichthys olivaceus
TGATTCTTGAGCTCGAAATTTCATCTCCCTGCTCTCGTCTTTAAAGTTACTGTCAGAGTGAGGCTGAGTGATTCTGTGGCAGAAGTAAACCTGCAGCACATAAATATAATAACGACCCAGAGGTTCAAACGTGAATGCTGCCAAAACCTTGGCGTCGTCCCAACGTTCAGCAGTAAACGTTCCGAAGATCCTTGCAGATCTTTTTAATGTAAAGGAATATTTCACAAAGACACTTAATCAAAGTTACATAAGAGGTGAACATTAGTTTGGTAGCAATGAAGGTGGACTTTGCAGTAATCCAGAGGTTGAATGTGATTAAATAAGACGCACTGAAGCTGCCACTGGTGCAGCGATGCAAACAAATGCATTAAGATTACCGCTCAGCGTCCAGCCGTCAATCAAAAGGATTATTATCTGACAGTTTCACTAACTCCTTGAAGATTTAAGAGGAGTTTCCATTGCAGGAACTTTCCCCAGGAACCAGTGACAGAGCTACGAGAGTTTCCATCGCAGGGACCAGGGTGAAAATGAATTTCCTAGAAAAAATTTAAATTCCAAACTCCTAAACTCCTCCTCATCACATGAACATACAGTACAAGCTGCCTGGTCATCGTGCCAGGGCCCAGTCCACTTAGTGCTCTGATTTATCTCCAAACAAGCAGAGGGCAGCTCGGCCTGAAGGTCTCGCTCACAGAGCAGCTCAATGACTCACGTGTGATAATCACCTGCCACTCGCTGCAGCACAGTGACGCCATTAGAGATGATCCATTAGAGAAAAGGGCAGTGATGCCACCTCAGAACAGACAGACGCACGGTCAGGTGTGACACGACACTGCGGTCAGGGTCAGAGTCAGAGTCAGAGTCAGGGTCAGGGTCAACAGAGGTGCGGCAACTCTCAGCAGGAGTGAGACGTCAATTCAGTTTAAAAAATGTGTGAAAGGAGGAAAATATCCTGGAGGCAAAAATGTTGTGTTTGTTTTCTGTCACTTTTGCTAAATAAACACAAACACTGATCCAAAAGATTTTCTAAACATAGAAACATGAACAAAATATATCCTAACACTTATTTGAACGAGTATATACGTTTTAGTGTAAATAGTCTTTGAGATATGAACATTTTTCACCTTACGTAACAAACAGCCATCATCACAAATTGATGAAGGTCAAGGTCTTGACTTCCTTTTTATTTTCCAGTTTTAAAACAGGATCATGAAAACAACAGTCTCCTGCGGCCTGTTAGGAGCTGCCGGGCTTTAAATCTGTTTTCAGAGGGTTAAGGGAAACAGGGAAGTCATTAAAATAAATAGCAAACACTAAAGCTGTTGAAGTTTAAGATTTATCACCATTACAGCTCAGATTTATCAGGATCTGAAGGCCTGGTCTTAAATAGCCGGACGTGGTTGGTTTGGTGAGTTGTTTGGGGACAGAGTCAAAGCTCGGACAAGACATTCTCAAGAATCAAAGCTTATATTGGCCGCAAAGCTCTGGGTTCTTTACGATTCACTGTTTATCAAGTGAAAGTCTTGAACTTACAGTCTGTTAAACTCTCATCTTCACCCAGCCAGGTCTCAGAATGAGTTGGCTTTACATGGAGGAGCGGGTCCAGTCTTTCAGCAAACAAACAGCAGGGGACTGGCTGTGATTGTTGACCCAGAGACGGCAGCATCAGCAACATTCCTCTGGACGTCTCAGATGGAGCAGACGGGCTCAGCAGGGCCGAGCGCAGATCTCCGACTGTCCGCATGAGCCGAGATACGTCTGGGAAACAGCTCTCTGCGTATTTTGAAGTTTGCCAAACTTGTTCTCTGGTCTCTAGCCTCCACAGTGGGTTGGAGAGGAGCAGCGGTTTTGTAAAGAGAGTCTGTGTCTGGCTGTGTATTTGTGTATTTATGTGTTTGTGTGTCCAGGATTGAGAGGACAGCTCAGTACAGAGCTGCAGGAGGATTCACTCTGCATAAAAGTGCTCTCGAATCTCGTTGTCTTTTAAATTCGACGTCCTTGTCAGCGTCTTCTCCGTGTTTGTAGGAAAGGAGAACCTGATTCCTAGAAACACGACACAAGTGCAAAAGCCAAACAACGCAACCACTAGTGTGAGACGTCTCACCTCGTGTGAGTTTATGTCTCTAGAGTTTTTATCGAAAATCTTCCAGCACCTGAATCTCAGTTAAGCTCATGAGACGACTGAGGATAAAAAAAAATACACAATAAAAATCTAAATGAAGTCGGTTTGTAAAGAGTCGAGCACGTTTCGTGATATGCGACCAGTGTCTGTTTTGCGTTTTTCAGTTTCCTCCAGGTGTAAACATGGTCATTCCAGGAAATAGACCGAACCCTCCTGTTTCTCTTTATCTTTGTGTATTTGCTCAAGTCTCGTCCTCGTAAACAACTGACCGGTTTGTATTTACAGCCCCATTAGTAAAGTCAGATGTTTGTTTTCTCCGGAGACGGAGCAGGAGATGGTACAAACTGACAGTGATCTGTTGCTGCCGGAGAACGAGGAGCAGCTTTATCAACAACTTTTAAAAAACAACTTCTGTTTTTGCATTGTTAAGATTTCAATACTGATAACGACACTCTGACAGAGGATACTCACGGTGCAGGGCAACCAGGCCTAACGTGCGTCTGCACTAATCCTGAAGCAGCGGCGGTCATAGTTAGTGTCCGGCTGCATAAAGGAAACTCTGAATCAAAATATTAAAGAGTCATAAAACATCTAATTCACTTTGCATCAGATGTCAAATGTCTTTTTCCAAAATGGATGTTTTTCTTCTGTAGTGGGGAATGAGTGGATATCTCAGTTCTGACTCAAACAACACGGTGATGGATTATCCAGCTCGATCTGCTTATTACACAGATCTAAATGAAAATCAATAAACTAAAAACATTCACTAAAGTTTGATCAGCAGGTAGAAGAAGTTTGATGACTTTGATTGTTATTCTGACGTACTGATGCTAATCCTCATTGAGTGATAACCGCTTCCACCCTCCGTCAGAGCCGCAGCTTCAGGCTTTTCGTGTGAGACGTTCGATGGCTGTAACATCTGTGCGTCCCGACCACAGACCAGCACGGCTGTAACTCAAACCCGGTAGAGACAGCGGGCTGGTGGCGGTGATGGCTGCTAGAGCGTTTATCCCAGCAGCCTCTCCAGAGTCCCGCGTCCCATTAATGAATCGTGTTCCTGCAGTAATAACGGGGCGCCTGCTGCGTGCTCCACGGAGGCTGCGGGGGGAAGTGGTCCTGTGTTTTGTCTAACCCATAATCTTGTTTTCGCCCCAGTGCTGGCATGCGTACTTCTTGTTCCTTCCTGTCCTGATGTGTTTTTTTGCAGAGCGCGGCACAAAGCCCAGAGCCACCCGCGCTACCAGGCTGCAACACCAGGGTGGCGTTCCAACACTTTTACCGTACACATGTTTCTCGCAGCACTCGTGGCAGAACGAAAACCGCTGAGTGGAGTCACCCTGTTGTTTTCTATCTTACGTTCCCATCGCCTGAAAACTCGGAAGGATTTAGAAAAACCACAGAAGCAGCTAAAAATCACACAGAGGAGGAAAAGACAAAAGGGCAAAGAGGGAGCATTCAACATCCTGCTGCTTCTCCTCCTCTGTTTCTTTTCCACAAGCTGTCCAGATTAATGATATCTTGACAAACAGACAGTAAAACTTCAAGGTCACAAGCTTCAAGTCTCTACTTTTTCTGGAGCATTTACTTAAATCTCTCAGTCCTTCGAAACAGGAGGTTTACTTTTATTGGCTCATTATCAAAAAAGAAGAAAAAACTCTAACTGAAAATTTACTTTTTGGGAAAAACGACTTTAAATGTATGATATTTTTCTTTAAACAACTTTATCAACTTCTTCACATCTGACTGCTCATCCGCAGACGACGTCACCTTCTGTAAAATGAGGCGTTCGGCATCTTCTAGCAACAGGAAACGAAACAAGAGATTAATATGAAAATGGATTTAATGGATCCGTCTGTGAGAAAACTGATAACTGAGCCTCGGTTATCATTTCAAAATCAGCCGTTCAGCTCATTTCTGACTGTATGTGCAGAGAACCACGACGCTGTGGCATGGACGGAGAGGAACAAACACAGAGTTAATAACAGCTTATCTCTGGGGCATTTTATCAGCAGGCCACGCTGCGACCTCTGACCCCGAGCTGTGGACGACAGCCTCCACTTCCTCCTTGGAATGTCTGGTATCTCCTCACGTGTGCGGCCGATCGCTGCCCGAGCCCAGAGCATGATGGGATGCCAAATGGTCTGTTTAACATCTGGTATCCCAGGCCGTGTTTTCCTGTTTTACCCCACAAAGCCTCCTGAACGCGTCGGCCGCCGTCAACCTTTCGACCTGGCACGGCCTGGACTCAGAGGAGGAACGAGCCCGGCGCTCTGTGTCAGCAGACCCTCCTCACAATGGACACCTCACAAAAGAGAGGAGATATTCGGGCCAGTGTGAAGCTCAGATACTTGAGGAGCAGAAATCCGTCCTGCTTCTCTGTTGACTCTGTTTATCTAACGTGAACGAGGCGGTCAGAGTGCAGCTTTCAGTCCTCGCGGCCGTCGTGTTTTTTGGCCTCCGACACTCGGTTTTCTTGGCCTGCGGCTCACGCTCATTCAGAGCCCCGACAACTCTGGGACTATTCAGGTTTCACAGACCTATCAAGAGAACCACAGACACGTTGAGAAGGAGCAGAGCCAGGACCAAAGCATCCAGGAGGCTGCAGAACCTAAGTGCAAACGACTTTCACACGTTGTCAGGCGGCTCCATGACACCTCTGCTCTGGAAGAAAATTAAAAAAACGTATCTCCTGCAATTCAGCGTCCGCAATCATGATCTTCAAACCATCACAATCCATCTCTTTAAACCAGAGGCCACAACGGTCCTGAGTGATTACACCAAACCTTCCAGCGTCCAATGTTTCTCTCTCTCTGTTCCAGCTTTATAGAAAACAGATTCAATAAGTGAGTCAAAGAACAAACAAATCAAAACAAAACGAACCGTTTCAGACAAATTCCAGCCACTTAACTTCAAGTTGCTCTTTTGCACGTCAATGTCGTGATGCAGTGATTTTCAAACAGGCAGAATAATCACTTCCCGATTTTCTGCATTTGTTTTCCAAACAGGGATATTGAATCCTGCTGCAGATTTTATAAAAGCTCTCTCTAGTTTATCAGAATGCAACTAAGCCAAGTCTTTGTAACGGCTCAATGCATCAGTGCTGCTTATTTCTTTTTTTAAACGTGTGTGTGTGTGTGTGTGTGTGTGAGTGTGTGTTGGGCAGCTGGAGAGCAGTAGCAGCCTGAGGGCACCTGATGGCAGTGCTTTATCGAGCTTGTCCCCCGACCTGCACCTGAACAACACACCTGGCAGCGAGAGGTTGTGTGTTTGTGTCACGTGACAAACAGAACTGCTGCCGTCATGCAGGGAAATCAAACACCTCACGTCACAGTGGGAGTTTAGATTGTTTTCAGCAACGTCCTGTTACCTTGCTGTTGGAAACATTTTGAATAAGGTAAGTTCACAGGTAAACAACATTTATAACATAGGTCGAGTTGTTTCAAGACATTTTAATGAAGAGTTGTTACAAATTCATTAATTCTAATAAACATTAAACTTATTAAATGTCATATTTCTCATGTCCAAGAGGAGAATGTTGTCACAGTCCAAACAGAAGCTTAAACAAATTCAGTGTTTAATCACAAACCACATGAAAACCCTGTGTGGGTATGAGAAGCTGCTCAGAGCCGTGATTCAGTCATGAATGACTCTGAAAGCAAAGATTTCCTCCTCTTTGTCATTTTAAAGGCTCGGGGTTGTTGGACGTGAATTTCTGAGCCTAATCAAGGAGATAATGTCTCGTAGAAACAAAACAAAATACCTCTGGTTAGAAGCATGTCCTCCGGGTTCAGAGGGTCACAATTCAATTATCTTAAACAAAGCGTCTCGCTGAGCAACAGCTGTCTCTTAAAAATCGAATTCATCAACGGGATTAGTCGCTTTATGGAGAATAAACCGCTGTTGTTGTATTTGTCCTCGTTAGGTTTTGACTCAATTCTGATGGATTTCAGTTTTTGAATAGAAAAATTAAAACTGCATGAGTGTCTGCATAGCTTCATTGTTGTGTAGACGTGTCGTCCATCTTTATTCTCTGTGGCTTCACTGCACCACTGCAGCAGGTGAGTGTTTCCCTCCACACGTCTCATGTCACACATTAAATCCAAAAGGTGCCACTGCCTGAATTAGCTTGATATTAAACGACAAATGAAAAATGTGGAATGAAAAGTGAAGGCGGTGGTTCTAAACCCCAGGTCTTTAGTTCCCATCCGTGCCTCATGTTGCATGACTACCTGCGTGCACGGAACCATATGTGGAATTCACAGTTCCGTCTAAACAAACAGCCGATCCAGTCCCGTCTGGCTACCACACACCGCCGCACCGCACAGCTGGAGCGGGCCTGTGGGACCACTGTACTTATGATTGACACAGAAAGAAAAACAATGAGTGAAAAACACTTCTATTCAAAGCCGCCACACTGTTCTCCTCCAAATACCACTCAGCCCCTTCTCATCTCTATTCATGACGACTCCTGTTGAGGGAGATGAAAGAGAGGGATGCACCGGGAAAATGATTTATGATCTGAATAAGCAGCATCGACCCCGACAGGGCGAAAGGCCTGAGTGGTGAAATGAGATGTGAGAGGGGGAAGCCTCCATGTTTGGGAGCTACACACGTGTTGTGAGTCCATAACGTCACTCTGACAACACACAACACAACCACATGGTTCCATTTAAAATCTGTTATATCTTCGCTTTTTAAACCAAGACAGTTAGGTCCCGTTCAGACCTGGTGTCAACGTCCGTCCTGAGCGACCCGACATGGATTTACTGTTTAAATCAGATTCAGGTTTCTCCAGAAACAATCTACAAATGTTATCTGTTTTTTTTTTTTTCTTCCATTATCCGATAAAGAAAACCTCCTTCACATCAGAAGGCTGAGTGACGCTGAGTTCCCTGAGTTCATGTCTTATACTGAAGCAGCAGAATAAGCTGTGACAGCTCAATAACCGGCGCTCGGAGCCGCGGGGCTGCGACTGTACGTCTGAGTGAAGAGTAATCACCTACGGGAGAAAACTTACAAATGAGAAACATGCAGAAGTTTTCAACGTGAGCCAAGATGACGCCACAGTAGCGATGAGTGCGTCTGTGCTCGCGGACGAGAGAGTTATCGTTGCGTTAGAAGGCTGAGCAGTTAGCGGCGAGCACGGTTCCAATATCGAAGGAATTTCAATCAAGTGTGAGTTGATCCCCAGAGTCACGGCGGTGGGACGCTCATCAAGTTCCTGTGGGTTTACTTTGGCGAGTTCCACCACATTCTCTCCAGAGTCGGCAGAGAAGAGCAGCAGACACTTAGGAAAATAAGCTCTCTTCCCTCCTGTGCAGCGGCCGAACATGGAAACGACTTCTGCTGGAAGCATCAAACCTGTGTGGCCACTGACCGCTCCGGCCAACGCCGACTGGATTTCCCATTGGAGATAAAGTGTGTAGTTGGACAATAAAAGGATAAGAGACACAAACAGAGGTGATAATAAGACGAGACGGGCTGCAGGTCCCTGAGCAGAACCAGTGTCCAAGAAGAGAAGAGATTAGAGCCAGAAAGATCAAAACGAGCTTTTTACAAACTTCAGTATCAACGTTTATGTTTGCTGATATGAAAGCTTTGAATTTTACAGAATGAACAATGTGTATTTATGTTTTATTTGATGTCAAATCAGATTCACAAAAGTTTTCCTCTCTAATATCTGGATCAGCATCAGCCAAAGATCCATATGGTCGGAGCTGTAGAAGACATTTTATCTGCGACCTCACAATAAACCCACTTGGACATCAGTCTCACTTCACCAGCAGGTACAGTCTTATCTCACTTCAACACACACACACGCATGAAAACATGAAAAACAAAGACGGAGTGAAGAAAGAGAGTTCCACGCTGCTCGTGCGCTGGTCCTGCTCAGTGTGCCGGACCCTCAGGCTGAGGACAGACAGAGGAGGCTGTGCCAACACTGGCATTTAACCAACTCCACATATAAGCACAAAAACAAACGTGTTCTCTGCTCTTATTCTCCTGTTGCCTGTGTTTTGATGCTCCGCTGTGAGGCAGGGGTGATGAAAACCGCCCTGCGGCAGAGCACAGGAGGTCCGTGAAAATCTGTCTAAACAGAAAACCACATATGAATAAAGTATGTGCTGCTTTATTCGTCTCTGTGGTTTACAAAGGAACTGATGTTGTATCAAGCTTTGTCTTCTATTATCTATTTAATCCTGTTGTGACATCTCGTTCTATTTCGCAGAACCTGCTCTTCGTCTTCTCCTATCCATATATTGTCTTCTCAAAGCTGACATTTCAGTCCAGCCATCTCTTTCCACTCCATACATAAAACATCTGTTATATGTCTGTGTGTCCTTGAGGAGGGACGCCTCTACTTCTGAGGTTTAGCGGCTTTAAGGGAAAGAGGCTCTTGTGTGTGGTGCAGATTATAAAGTCCTTCTAAACTAATGTGTGGTTTGAAGTTCGGGGGATAAATCTTCCACATGAAGGAATTCAGGGAAAAAACGATGTCACTCAGTAGAACGTATCCCTCCACCAAGGCCGAACAACCCCACGTATGATCACCCTGTAGTCAAAGAATGAAATTCAGACATAACCTTGATTTACTTATCTTAAAACATGGCTCTAAACAGAGGACACCAAAGAATTTCACATTCAACTACATGAATCTGCTCAAAAAAAATGAATGGGTCCTGAAGGGAGAAGGTCAAAGGTCACTCCAAAGTAACACCTTCGTAAAGAGTCGAGTATGAAGACGCAGAGAAGACCTCCTGCCTAAAATCCACATGTGGCACAGCGTTCCCGGAGGCTCCTCGACGAGTGGGGGAGGTTTGATAACGGAGGAGAAGCTTCCCTGTGTGTGTGTGAGTGTGTGTGTGGAGCCTGTGATTATGTTATGTAATTTCCACTGGAGGTAACAAAGGTTTGCCTCTTACTGCTGCTGCTGCATGCCAGCACCCCCCTCTTTCTCTCTCTCTCTCTCTCTCTCTCTCTCTCTCTCTCTCCCTCCCTTCATGCCGATTACATCCTTCCCGGCGTTAACGGGGTCAGAACTGGCCCTTATCTTTTTGGGGCAGGGGCCTGTTTTTCCATTCAGGGGTGAATTTGCACATGCCCGCTCTCTCCACATCCCTCAAGGGCAAGAACAACGCCGAGGAAACTGCGAGTGCCCATCTGCTCTCCTCCAGGCAAACTTTCCGGAGCAATCATTGCTGCAATTTCGACCATAAAACAGCGGTTAAATGGATTTCCCTGCGGACGAAGTGGAATTTGGACCGAAGGAGCTGAAACGGGCCTCGAGGGTTGGTTCAAGCCGACGACTTATCTCAACAGGACTGGAACCAAAACAAGCAAATCAATCATTAACGTGGGAATTATAATAATAATAATAATAATAATAATTATGTGCTGCAGGAATTTCAGATGAATGATTTTCTAATGAAGACGCCGACTGACCGGTTCGGAATAAAGTGCTGTGATAACGTTCACATGCTGCAGCGCTCGTAATCACACAGGACTTTATGTTCACGTGTTCATCAATAACAGGACTGACTCTCGAAAACGTCAAACAAACAAACGCCGTATCTTGTGGCATTAAGCTGAGATTAATCTGGTTCTTCCATCACCCTGATTGTTTCCTTCCACTTCCACTTCGGTCAGTAAACACAGGTGAAAACATCTCTACACATAACTCACTACCCTGCCGCCCCCACACACTTTCTTTTCATTTTCAATCCATCGAAACATCAGCAGGTCGGTTTCTATTGACGACTAATGGAGCACAATGTCCTCGGAGATGATTATAGAGCAAAAGTAAAAACTATAATTAGATCAGTCACGTAGAGTCAATAACCGCTGTTACATAAACCCACTGCATGTGTGCCTTTTTACTGCAGGACGCTCTGCACGGCAGCCAAACCCAGCAGGAAGTTGGCCTGACAGCGTTCACCATGTTTTCTGAAGTGATGTCATGTTTGGAGTTTGTACTGACGTTCTCGATGCTGGATGAAAGTTTAATAGGTAACACTGGGGTTGTTTGCTTTGTCTCGTACTTCATTTTGTTTTAAATACTTGTATTCGGCGTTGCGTAACTGCTCGTCAGCTATTGGCTCTGTGTGTTTACAGAGGCCGTAAAAAACAGATTAGCTAAAGGTGTGAGCTCTGCAGGAGGAAAGACAAATATTTAACATTTGAGCATCGTATAAATCCTGTTAAATACCTGGTAATCCTCCTCTGTCCACTAATGACAGTCCACCTGAGGCTGTTAACTGATTCTCCCGGAAACAGACGGATTATTTCTGATAATTCGACTCTTGTAATGAAACTTTTTAACCATTTCCAACATTGTTTGCTGCCGAACTGCTTCTGCTGAAGGAAGAAACTGTTTGTGAGGTTTTAATTGTGAAGACACATTTTAAGTCTCATTCTTTTTAAAGTGAGTTTTTGCTGCTTCCGTAGATTCAATCTGACAAGATGCAGAACTTTGTATTCTTGATGTATTTATTGTTATGTGGTTTAACATCCAGCAATTCCTCTTAATTTGATACCGAGCTTATCGTGCAAACCACGTTCACCTGAAATTAAAGTCAGTACTTCAAAGTCAGTACTTTAGTGAGGCAGCTGAGTAATGAAGTTAATCTCTGTATCATCACAAGTCATTTGATCCGTCTGTGGTGTTTGAGTCACTGAAGTTTGTTTGTTCTGAATACAAAAGACACCATATGTTGGTTTTATTTCCCCATTAAACACACACAGTCACACACACACATCCTGTAGGAACACGCTGTTCTACATGTGGACGACACCCATGTGAACAGCAAAAGAGAGACATCATTCACACCTGTTCATGAAAAACTAAATCATATATAAGAGTCATTTTCTTTTTTTAAACCATATTCGACTTTAATCTAATTCTTTGATAAAGTTTATTGACTTTGTCCAAGAACTCAACTTTCCAGGTCAACCTTCACATGAGGATGCATGCGCAGGTTTTTTATGACAACCATCTGTATCACAGTAGTACTGGCAGTTGTAGATAAGTAATATCAACAGTAATGTTATGATTCACAGCTGGAGATTTAGTTTCAGCTCAGACGTTTGTGGAGCTTTGATTTTTCAGACTTTTCCAGGAAAAATACCCAGAATTTTCTAAACCCAGGAGCTTTGCTTAAAATGAATCCAGAGGTGTTCCCATTAAACTGTTGGAATCGTCCAGGCTTCATCGATAACGAGATGAAATGCATCAGCTCAACGGGAAACTGATCGATCGCCGTTCGTCGGCCTCAGAGGAACTGATCGGAGCGACGCGACACATTTTCGAGAGAAAAGCAGAACTTTTGTAAGTTGAGAGAAGAAGAGACGAACGACAATGAGAAGCAAATCAGGTGCTGATGAAGGAGAAAATCACTTTCTATTCAATCATAATCTTTTGCTGTCACACAGAGTTCAGATGTGGATTAATGTCTGATTCCATCTAACGCTGCCTGCACAACAACCCCCCCGACACTTCAACAACATGTTGGAAAATAAGTGCAGCCAGACGCACTGATAAGACTGAATATGTAAAATTCATCAGTGGCTCAGTGACTCACTTCCTCGTTAAAAAAATAATACACAAAAGAAAATATAATTAACTTCCTGCACAAAAAGAAATAATTCAATTAGACGACTGCGCCCCGAGCAAGAGGTTCACAAACTGCCTCAGAACTCTGCCGTCTGCTTTTCACCGTCAATCCAAACGGAAAATAATCAGAGGGACACACTGCAAAACTGGAAAAACACGAGACTGATGGAAAACGAACCGAGCTTCAGGCCGAACCGTCGGAGCACGAGCAAAAGATATAGTTTTGTAAAAGACTGGTGTCAGAGTTGCATCAGAAGAGCTGCAGCGAAGTTTAGCCGAGGCTCAAGAAAGTTTGATGCTTTGTTTGCTTCACAGCAGGATTACACAAAAACCTCAGAACCGATTTCCACGAAATTTGGTGGACGAATGGGACGTGGACCAAACCCACAAACCCTTTACGTGGTAGTGCTGGTCATCATCAGGGGGCGGATGCAGGACCATTATTTATTTTCAACCACTTCCTTTAACATTGCAAGATGTGTTCGACATTATCACCAATTCCCCAGGGAAAATTCATGGACTTTGATAAAAGAAAACTCTGTCACATTCAGGGAAAAGAATAGAATCAATGAAATCTGTGTTCTCATCGGGTGTTTTCTTCAGCCGCTCTACAGAAACAAACGGGCCTAGGAACCTGTAACCACCACCAGTGTGCAGCTTTTGTCCGGCTCTTCCTGGAAGACCAGAACAAAAACCACTTCCCGCTCCGCCTGCTTTCTCTCTCCCTCAACGTCACTGTGAGTTACACAGGCGGAGAGGATCTGTTGAAACGGCGGATTTCTTTTTTTGTTTCGGTTTCCAAACGCACACAAAAGGCAGCTGGCGAGGGCGTCACATGATTAGTGCATTCCTCACCGCTCCACCCGGGCCGGTGCAGCGGCACAAAGTCAGTGCACGGACCTGGACTAATAAAAAAAAAAAAAAAAAAACTGTCCCCTCTTCCATTTCCTTCTCGCTCTCTCCATCTGATTCAATGCATCGCTGCATCCTCGTATTTACATACAAATAAGAGAGAATGTGGATGGTTATCGCTGCCCCCCCCCCCCCCTCTCTCCTCGCCTGTCTGGTTATTCGCCAGTTTCCCTCGAAAAAAAGCTCGGGGGGGATGTCAGATTAGAAAAGTCTACCTCGTTTGCCCGAGGCTATTGAGGCCCTGACACCTTTAACCTGATTAACTGAACACAAAGAGGACGTGGACGACAAATGGACTTCAGACAGGTGTGTGATGACGGCAGCACGAGGATATTAGTCTTTTGAACGAAGGTGTGTGCAGCGTTCCCCACAGATTCAGTTTGTGAACGTCACTCTCCCACAACAGTATTTGCATGATGACAGGTGAGGTCGGAGTCACACAGATAGGAAGTGAACGGGCGGCGAAGGCGTGCATGTGTGCAAACTGCGAGGTCTGACTGACCGCGTGGACAACGAGCGAGGGCAGAGCTACACAATGCAGCAGGTTAGAGATCTCTCATGTTCTCATGACAGTGAAAACAAAGGTCAGATGACATTCTCCGGGGTGTTTCCTGCCAACGCCCACGTAAAAAAAAACGGCATCACGTATAAAGTGAGCCCAGGTGAGGATACGGCAGGATATTGTCCGGAGAAGTCACGACGAGAGAGCGACCGTGACAACGCAACAGATGTCGTGCTCGTTGCTCGACTGGAGCAGGTGGATTCATCCCACTGCCTCCATTTCTAGCTCGCAGAGAAAATCCCCCCAGAGTTTGGTAATAGACTCTGTGGGTCTTTCAGCAGCAGGCTGGAGGTCCAAGGTGGGAAAGCAGAGAGCGAGAGAGTCGGCGTGAACTCTCTTCCCCGAGCAAAGCTCTGTTTGTTATTCATGAGAACGCCGGCTCCTCGTGAGACTCTGGGTAAATTATACCATGGGTCTGAACAAATGAACTGGATTCTCGGCGGCGCTGGACAGAAATGGCTGCCGTCAATACGCAGCGTTCCACGACCCTGTGCCCTGCCGAGGCTTATCTTGCTCAGCAGAGAGAAAAAAACAGAACAGGGTTGGATTTGGTGAGAGGAGGAGGAGGGAGAGCAAGAGATTGAGTGGGGGAATTAGTTCAGTATTTCGATAATGGATATCCTTGGAAGAAGACCAACTGCTCATCAGGCAGGGGGGGGGGGGGGGGGTGAAGACAAAGAGTGCAGAGCAGAAGAATGTGGACTCAGGCGTCTCCCGAGGCCCAAACTCTTCGAGCCTAAACTTAATTACAAAAACAGATTCTGAGAGAACTTTTTACTTTAATCTACAGTCAGTAGTTTGAAAAGTGAAAGGAAAGAACTCTGTAGCGACACAGAGAGATATCTGGTAACAGTGCCTGCAACTTAAGAACTAACCACACTGATGATTGTAGCCTCTGAATCTTTAAAGAGTAAAGCTCTTCATCTGTTCGCTGAAGCGTCACCTGAGGAGAGAGGTGGACGCTCGAAAAGAAAGAGCGACAGAGAGAGAGAGAGAGAGAGAGAGAGAGAGAGAGAGAGAGAGAGAGAGAGAGAGAGAGAGAGAGAGAGAGCTTCTCATGCAAATGAGGAATCCTGCTGGAAAACAGGAGCAGATTAATGGAAAGCACAGAGCAGGTCATGGACGAGCTCTGAGACACTGAGACACGTCCATCAACGTTTCTGCTGGAAATAATAACCCAGACGTTAAATAAACACAGCTGCTGACTCACACTCCTGCACGAAATCCAAAAATCATCCGTCTGACGGACGAGTAGCTACAAGCCTCCTGCACTGTAACGTTATGTAACCGGTCAAATCGATCCCCCGGTTACAAATCGCTCTCCGCCTGAGGCAGAAGTGATTCACTCAGGTGTTCGTGGCAGCAGATACACAACCAACCGCTGCGTTCACTCCCTTCACAATCATCATGGAGGGCGGACACAACAACAACAGGCCTCTTATCAAACCCCGAGCGAAGGGGAGGAGGGTGGACGGGTGATGAAGATGCGGCATTACTCTGCATCCTCGTCTTCTCCTCCGAGAGGGATGGAGAGAACGGAACGGAGGGCAAGCCTGTGAGTCAGCATGCGAGACCGCAGCGCCACAATAATGACGCTAATGTGCATGAATGTGCCAAAAGGTCCCCGAGGAGCTCGAGGTCCAGACCGCTCACATCGACACTTCCTGTTTGAATAAGTAAGTGACACCAATTTAACTAAAGTGAAAAAGCAACTAAACAACTAAATAAAAATAACCTAACGATAACATCTCTGTCATACTCGCTGATGTAACAGCCCAGTGCTTCAGTGTTTGTTTGTGCGTCAGCGTTCTGTTGCTGAGTGCAACTCATCCTGTAACACGACGCTCACATGTAAAGTATCGGAAACTGTTAAAGCATGTTTTGCATTCCAGCAGCAGCGGACAGAGGCAGGACCATTGTGTGCAGAGGCCATTGTGTCGGACACCAAACTAAACCGTGAGTCAAGCCGAGCTCAGTCTGAACTCCAGCAGCTCAGGCTGGGAAGAGATTTCTGCTTGGTTCCACTTTTTTACACCCGACTGAAGACGAACACGGGATGTGACGCGGGAACATAAGTTTGGAAATGAAAAACGGGTTGACAGTATGTAAATATTGCTCCCGCTCCGCAAATAAGAAATTCAATTTCTCACTTGTGGCGCCATCTTCATCGGATGGGCGCTCGCTTCCTGTCAGCAGAGATCCAATTTCAAGTACAACCACTTTCTGTCATTTGTGGGGACATGAATAAGGATCGAGTGCGTTCGTCATCTAATATTTATCCACAACGTGACATCATCTAATGCTGCACCAGAAGAATTCACACAACAGAAACTTTACACGGCAGAAAAAAAAGAAGCAGCTGTAAAAATGCAAAGCAACTGAAAACGTGTTTGATGCTTTAACCAAATAATCAAATGTTTTTAAAGTGAAGTATTAGCTCACTGTTATTTAAAAGTCAAACGTAATAGAGCGGTCGTGTGGGTTGTCCACTGTGAGAGTCATTAAGTTGTCGCAGGGCAGAAACATCCAGTTATGTTCTCAGAAGAATTCCCAGGAGGCCGTGCAACACTCTCGCTCTGTCCTCTAGATAATGGCGGACTGACGACTGTTTGCACTTGATTGCGTGACCTTTCAGGTTGACACGGGGAAGATAAATCCGGCCCTGTGGACAGACGGAGCTGGTGACGCCGGCCCATCCATCGCGGACCTGGACAGCTCCAACGCCTGGCTACAGGACCGACGGTGAAAAGAGGTGGATGGAGGAAAAGAAAGCAGAGAAAGACAGGAGAGGGCACAGAGGCCACACACACAGATTCTCCTCATGTTTACTTATGAGCTCGCAGGTAGAAATCTGTGGACGCAAAGAAACCGCTGTGATGCATTTGTGTGCAGGCCGGAGGACTGATCTACTAATGAGCTGTTTGAGGACGACAGGATTTTTACGACAACTGGAGGAGGAGAGAACAAAAGGACGAAAAGGAAAATAAACTAAACGCGTCAAAAGGCCAAATACCATGAGGGGGATGAAACATACACACAGAAAATGGGGGATTCACCACATGGCAAAGCATACGATCAACGAAAATCCAATCTGTCACGCTGAACCCAGAACTTTCACTGGCCATGAATCTTTTAAGAGGCCGTCAGCGCCACAGGCAAAGGTTAATACGCCGAGGAGAAACGGCTGCAGGACGCCGCGCTGCTAAGAATTACCGCTCAGCTTCTCTTTCTTTGAACATGAAACGCCTCCGCACTTTCAATCGGTCACAGATTTGCGGCCAAACAGCAGCAGGTAACAAAAAAAAAACAAAAAAAAAAAACTACAGCATCAATTCTACAATGAGAGGAGATATGTTTTGGTCTAGAAAGGTTTGGGAATCCAAACACAGTCGACCCAACATGGACGTAAACCTCCTCTGACGCCCTTAAATCTCAGCTACCTGTCGATCACAGTTAATTACTGAGCTGACGTACAGAGTCATAGCAATGAACAACACCATTGTCCTGACGCTGTGTGCACTGAGCTGCACGAGCGTCCACAGGGTGCGACCGTCACTGTGTCACCTCTGCTTCTCGTTTGTTTGCACGTTGCTAAAGAACCGCATCGATTCTACGTGTTCGTGTGTTAACGTGAATGAAGTCACGCTGGGTCACACGCTCTCCATCACGCACACACACACACATGTTCCTCAGCCTCTAGGTTTAACATTTCAGACACGTGTTCTGCTTCTGCTCTTACAATTTGAAAGCCCCGTCGAGAGATAAATAAAAACACGAATCTCAAAAGTAATTTCAAGTCCAGCAAGAGGAGAGCTGGGACGAGAAACCCGGACTCTGTGGGTGGTGCAGAGTAAGATCACTCGCCTGCAGCGTTGTGTGTACAAGTGGTTAAGACAACACAACACGCACACGTGAGCTGGTGCATGAGCAGACAGAGGGACTCTGGAGATGGAGGGAGAACAGGTAGATCCTCTTTTGTTGGAAGAAAAGCTTAAAGATCAAGGCTCAGCAGTTTAGAGCCACATATTTATTCGATTTCAGGGGATCAAGTGCATTCCTGGGCTGTTTCACTGAGCCGCGTTTCAATACTGTGTCCTTTTGATGTACGACTTCATGTGGCCTCTGTGCTGTGGGGGGGGGGGATCCTCCACGTCGATCAAACCTTCGGGGGCGAGTTTAAAAATCAAACCAAGCCGCTGGTGTTGGAAATATTTTCATTTCAGCCTAAATTACCACATAAAACCTCCGATATCTTGTTCTAATAAATCCTGTTTGTTTTCATTCAACAGCACCATTTTTTTTCCTAAATGAAGTTTGTCCTCTCTGCGGTGAGACATGAGAAGTCAAACTGCCAAACAAAACATCGGCAGGACTCAGATTCATCATCCTGTGAAGCCGACATTCCTCCGTCTGAGTCCTCGGCTTCTTTCCCTCTGAACTGAACCCGTGAGGAAATTACGTTTTGTGCGTCGCTCGTCACGTGCGGCTCGGAACACATCGTGTGAACCCAGCTCGTCTGATAACTGCGCCGCTTATCAGGAGCCGCGGTGACATAACACACAGAAGCAGTGCGTGAAAACCTGTGAGACAGAATCCGTCTGTCGATGTGCATTCACTCAGACAAACATCACTGGGGCTTATTGTCCCTCATGCAATAAAACGGCACAGTGAGCAGAGCTGTGACTGAAACGGCATCAAACGAGAACCCTGGAGCCGCAACTCAGACTGAGCTGCTCGGATTTCTATCAAACTAACTTGATTCATCAAAATGTTTTAAATCAGACTCGGGACGGATTGTTAGGTTTTCACTTGAGCTGCTTTCAGACACGCACCGAGCTCCAGAGTGTTTTTCCAGAGCGGCTGCAAGTGAGGATGAAAGCGAGCGAGTGGGCGTGTTGATGATGTAACAGCTGCCAGAATCTGGGATAACACAGATATCTGAGAGAGAGGAGTCATCAGATTGGAAAGAGCTGTTGTTGATAAGGGCCGACGCTGGTTCTGTTGTGCTGTAAACAAAAACACGTCATCTCCGCTGCTCGACCCAGGCTCCGCCCCTCACCTCAACGTTCCCGACATTTTCCTGTTGTTGCGAACGAGTCTGACTCGGACAATCTCCTGCTGCGTTTTCCAAAAGGGGAAAGGAAAAAAATCCAGAAATGTCTGGACCCAATTTTCCAGATATTTTCCAAATGTTCATGTTTTAGAAACAGCTTGAATCTTGTTTGTAGAAAAGTTTTGTTGGAGATAAATTCAACTTTTCATGTATCAGGGGAAGATTTGAGACGTTTGCCTCTCACACATCAAGAGAACACAGCAGTAGATGTTCAGGAAAATATCTGGAACGTTTTCCTGCCGTGTTCTCACATGGACTCACACAGACATTTTAGAGTTGAGTAAAAATATCTGTTCAGTGCATGTCTGACAGCCGCTTTACTTATTTCTTGAATTCTCTAAACACTGCAGACACACACACACATGTGGAATGTGAACAGAATCTAAAATAGAGTGGGAACAGGGAGAGAGGGGACTCCAAGTAATTCTACTTTAATGAATACAAATAGTCGGGCTCCCAAATGCCTAATCATGCAGAGTGGCCTGATTAGGGCTGACTCACAAATTCCCCGCAGTCGTCAGCAAACACACAGGAATGTCCAAAAAATAGGTTACGCGTTACAGTCGCACAAAATCACCGCACGCACTCACCCGCTCCTCTAATCTGTGGCTCTCTTACCTAACACGCTCCCTGCTGAGCGTGTTTGTGTGCGTCTGCGAGCTGTCGAACGAGCGAGACGCCCGGCAGCTGTGTGGAGAATGTTCACACAACAGAGGGAGACGTATTTCCCAAAAAGCAGAGCATGAAACCGATCTCTGCATGCCTCCGTTAATCAGGATTAAAATCCCAAACTCGTTTTTATACAAACTGCATGTCAGCACCACTGGATCGTGCTGATGCTCCCGGTGTGAACGCTGGTAACGAGGAGGGGAATAACGAGGAGGAAGAATCATGACAGTAAAAAATGTGTTAATGAACTTGAATTTTCAGGAGGGAAATTGGCCTGAATCCAGAGTCAGACGGGGACGAGTTGATTCACATTGCTTGGCACCTGTGGAGAAAACAGTCAAAGTGGATTCGGTTAAATATTTACACGGGTAATGTTGCGCACCGGGTTGAACCGGTTTAATCGTCCAGGCCTCAGCACGTCTCGACTGCTGCGGATTCCACAGAATCGATCACTCCTGCTCAGCGCGTGACCTCATTTCTGAATTTCTAGCTGACACCAACACAACGACAGGCGACTGACGCCAAACTTGTACTGGCTGGATGTGCACACACACACACACACACACACACACACACACACACACACACACACACACAGGAGTTAAAGATTAGCCAGGTGACAGGGTCACTGAAGCCATTCAAGCAGCAGGGAACTTTCAGAGGCTCCTCCCTTTGCAAACACTACTGGTCGTCCGTCCTCAAGTTAACAAAGTTTCCCTCAGTTGTGACAAACTGTCGAGAACCTGCAGGGAAACGTCTTATTCTGGAACATGTGCTCGTTCAGTGTCGCTGCTCGGAGACACTGCAGGTTTTGCACGACGGTGCATTCTTGTGGGTGAAGTCGGTAATAATCAACAGTCTGGTCCTGAGGAGACATAACTGAAGAGCAGCGACCCAGATAAAACAGACTTTGAGCCTCGTGTGCAAGCAACAGCAGAATCCCACAGTAAATATCAAACAGGTGAAGCCACAGAAGAGAAACTCTTCTTTAAACACCATCGTCACACCAAGACAAACATCAGAATAACTTATCTGGTGAAGGTGAAGGTAGAGAAATAAACATACAGCCGTGTTTCCACCGCAGGAACTTTCCCCAAGAACGAGGAATCTTTGCAGGAATTCTGTTAACGTCCACCAAAGTCTAAAATTAGCTCAAGGAAATTATTTGCACCCTCCAAAAGGTCCCTGCTCGGAGGTAGAACTTTGTGAAAGTACAGGAACCAATGCTGAACCAGCTTGTAAAATCAGCTTGTAAAATCTTTTTCCGGTGTTTTAGATATACTGTTACTATTATTCAACTTTTCTAATCAACAGCAGCACAATTTGAATCTTCCTCCAGGTTAACTGTGGTTGTTGCTTGATTTACAAAGCGCCGTTGCTGTTGTGTAAACGTTTTGATTACCGTGACCACCGCTGGAAACAATCTAAAATCAAAAATGTATGAATTTGTCACTTTATACATGAATCCATGGCACAAAGGTGGTGGTGTTAGTGAGGTTAGAGACTCTCATCAGGTGATCTGATGCCATCTATCACCATAACGAATGTTCACCTAGCCTGGGGTCACTTTAATAGGAACTGAAGTTTACGTAACAACACTACAAACTGCACAAAACCACGAGCCGCGGCACATTACGAAGGTGCGGTGTATTTTACGAGGTGCTGAGTGGAAACAAGCGCGGCTGGTAACCACTTCATCGCAGAGGCAGACGAGCAACACTTCCTCTTTCCTCCTCCTCCTCCTGAATCTCACAGAACAGCTCGTCTGAGGCGATTTTTCACCCCTTTGAAAGTTTTCCAGTGACGGAGACCCTCGTAAACAATCCAGGGCTCATTCCAAAAAGTCAAACATACAAAATGTTCTTGGCAACGCTGCCGCCGCTTCTGGCTTTGGGAAGCTTCACTTGGAAGAACACGTGTAATAATTAAAAGAGTTTAGTTTTCCTGTTGTCCAAACAACAAGAGAAGAGAAGGGAACACAATACTCAGCCTAAATAGCGCCTTGCTAAGTCCATGATAAAATCCCTGTGGTATTTACTGTGATGATGTGGCCTTGTTTGGAGAAGGTTTCTGCAGCAAGTGAAACACGCTCCACCCAATGCAAATTAACATTCTTTAGTGCAGCTGTAAATTGAGAGCATGCAATAAACAAACCGCTGCAGGATCTTTGGATTGAAGAGGTTCATAAAAAAAAAAATCATGGTTTGATATGAAGCAGAAGGTTCCCAGCTCTTTAAGGAAAACCTGAAAATGTGAATTCAATTTCTCCTTTCAACTCTGAACTTAATCCAATACATAATTCTTCCGGTGTCTAATTTTATACATATTTCTGCAGATGTATTTTGTATCTCTGGGATTTTCACTACATTTTAGCAAAAAGACAAAGTTTGAAGTAGAAGTGATTTACTGTTGTTTAAGACATTAAGGTGTGTTTGTATAAAACATATTAAAAACCACCTAGAGTCACAGGCTCAGGTTTAAACAAGGCCCCTGTTGTCTGCCCCGTCCTCCTGTCATCAGAGTGTTAACTGCCCGAGCGCTCGGCACAGTATCGCATGTTGGACCTGTTGACCTCCGCGGTGACGCTGCAGACAGATTGTTGCAGCGGGGCCGGTGGACTCCACCCTGTCCGGCAGCAGCAGCGGCAGCCTCTCTGGGGCAGATCCAGTCATCCACATGAAACAAAGGTTCACACTCCCTGGCAGGAGCGTCTGACCGCAGCCTCATAACTCACACAGGACGTTAAAAAAAGAAAAAGAAAAAGAAAAAGCCTGCACAATGAGCGACATGAAGCACAATCACACGGCGCGACTAACGGAAAAAACGCTCACATCGCACATTATCAGAGGAGGGGAATCGAACTTCACAGAGATGCTCAACCCACTCGCTCTGTCGTTTCCACATTCCTGCGTTGCATAAGCACGTCGGGAGCAGGTCAGAGGTCAGCGTCAGCAACAATGCCTTCCAGTCTGAGGCGGCAGGCGGGGGCAGAGAAAGGAGACACCTTCCTGAGGGTCGTATTGATCGATGCCGTGGAAAAAGTGTCTTTTCTTCCAGTAAAGCGCGGAGCTGTTATCGGGCCATTCTAACCTCAACAGGCAGAAGATTGGGTTCCCCAGATGCTCTGAAATCCCGCTCAGCAGCTATTATTCTGCACGGAGCGAGCGGGGAGATAATCCCAGGCATCTCTATTCACACCTGACCACTCGCATTCAGCACAAAGAGAGGCTGTGTGAGCGAGGCTTCATTTGCATCCCCCGCTCTTTTATATACGTGCAACAGGCGGAGAGAGAAAAAGGAATATTTATCTTATAGTCGTTGACGTTCTTATGTTTCTCGACTCTCTCCAGATGAAGCTTCAGTTGTCTAAGCTGCATCAGATCATATGAGCTGTTATTTACTGTCGGCCTGAGTTAAATGTTTAAGTGTCAAAACAATAAAACATCGTCAGGAACAGGTCACACGTGTCAGAGAACGTGGCTTTTTCTGCAAAAACTGTTTTCATAGTAAATTATATCTGTGAGGAAAAATGGTTTAGGAACTTTAAATCCTCCGAAAAACACATAAATGTCAATATATATCATTTAAAAAGGCAAAACTCCGAAACATGTCCTGCTTTCAATTGTTTTTCCACTTCACATCTTTGTAAATCAAATGTATTTTGTCATTGCAACACAACGGGGCCCAGGGGCCAACCAGGTCATGTGGCCCCTCGTCCAGAGCCTCAGTGTGATTTACGTTTATTGTTGCTAAAGGGCAAAGGTCAAAGTCCTTTGGAAAAACACCTTTATTATGAAAATATCACAATAACCCATGAGGACACTTTGAATTATTTATGTCTGGAGGTTTCACTCGGCTCGGGGGGTGCTGGGCACAAAGTATTGGAAAATAAAACCGGCTTTGGAAAGTAATGAGCATCTTTCACTATGTTCTGACACGTTATTGGCTCAATATTCAGATTCAACATAAAAATGATCATCAGATGAACTGGGAGCAAAATACTTGATTTAACTGAAGTGTGAAATATTTAAAACAAAAGAAATAAAAGGGAAATATCCTTAGAATATACAGAAATATATATAAATGCCAAAATAAAAGTTTGTAGTAGAGAGTCAGGGACTAATTACATCTCATGAAGCTGCCAAACAAAGGAAATGAACATTAGAGAAGAACTGTTTGACCTCGCTGACCTCCATCATGACGCCCAGACGATCCAGCAAAGCTTCATTCTCCTCCGAGAATATAATTAATGAATCTCAAGCAGATTCAGATTCTTAAAAACCAGGTGAAGAGCTTATCGCAGTTGTTGAAATATTTAAAAGGCACAAACACAAAACTGAGACTGGAGTGTTTGTCAGATACAACACAGACCATCTCTCCAGTTGGGATCAAATCAACACCGTCCTCCTCCTGCTCCTCCTTCTCCTGCTCCTCCTCCTCCTCCTTCAACATCGCCGTGTTCACCCACTTTACTGCATAATGATCAGCCGCCTATGGCTCCATCTATCTGGCACAGCCCCCGGAGCCCCGTTGCATTACAGCCTGGCTTGTGTCCATCTCAAACAACTCAGCACCTAATGACAGGATGTGGAGCGCCAACTGACAAACTGGTCAAACCCTCAGGGGTGCTGCCCCCCCCCCCCCCCCCCCGGGGGCGCCGAGCTCTGGGTGGTTATCGAGAAGGACGGGACCGATTCTACAGACTTCACACCATCGTCACTGTGATCATAAAAACATGTCGGGCCACAGACAGTAAAACATCAGTTCTGAGCTCCTGGTGACTGGTGCATTGTGGTTAAAGTTTGGCTGCACACAATGAAAAGTATTATTACAGATAATGTGGGGACCGAAATCTGTTTACAATCATGCAGTGGGGATTTGTCTTCCTTATGGGGACAGAAACAAGTCCCCTTGAGGTGAATCGTTCACTGTCAAGGTGAAGACATGTTGAGGTTCGGATGAGGTTTAGTTTGGAGTTAGGTTGAGGGAAGGGCGAGGAGAGTAACTCAAAGTAAATCAAGAAGAAATCAGTGTGAGTCAATGTAATGTCCTCTGAAGTCACGGAGACTCGACTGTGTGTGTGTGTGTGTGTGTGTTGGCTGGCTGTTGTGTGTCAGAGTTCCTGTGTGTGTGTGTGAACCACAGGAATTAGGCAAGAGTCTGACATGATTTAAATTCACTAACAATGACCACACACACACACACACACACACACACACACACACACACACACACACACACACACACACACACACACACACACACACACACACACACACACACACACACACACACACACACTACCCCCCTCGGTCTTTAGCTTCTCTCCTCAACATCTCTGCTGCTTTTTTCTTTTACTGGCGCTCGATCAGAGCGGACACATGTATGAGAGGAACACTGAGACTTTTACAAAACAAGTGCTATTTGTTTTATTTGAATTATTTATGGCTCCACACACACACACACAGACACACACAGACACACACACACACACACACAGTTAATGTGTTTTTCCCAAGATGCTAAACAAGCGAGACAGCTGAAGAACAACTTAGATATAAAGTTACACAAGGAGCAGAAACAGTGAGATTACAGCAGCAAACGCACAAACACAACAATAACAAACTCAGAGACTCTTCACCACTGAGCGAACCTCTGGATTCTCACAGTTTGGTGTTTAGCAGGAAACTGATCGAGGAGAACAAGATGGAAGAAACCAAGAATAAAGCCAGACTGTGGTGTTCGTATCCAGGCTGGAGATTTGATCATAGAAGTCTGGAGGATTCACACTAACGTGGCTCTGGATTCGATTCTGACTGAAATCTGTCACATCTGTGCACGTCTGCTGAAAACAAAGCAGCAGACTCACACGTCAACAGAGAAGCAGCACATGTCGTCTCTAGTTTCACTACTGATAACTCATTTCATGTTTTTAATATGGTCAACATTACATGTCGAGTATTTGAGGTTATTTGAGATTCTTGCTAAGTCATTCTCATGAGTCTCATGTTAGAGATCGGCTGATAAGAACATTTCTAACTTGATATTGTTTTTGGACGTGCCCTAATTTTGATATGTGAGTGAGTCGGATCATTTTACTTTAACATTCTTAAGTTCAGGTTCTCAAACGAGAGGATTTGCTGCTTTCGTGACTCAGTTTATTCGTGTCATTTAAGGGTTTTTAAGATGTTTATGCTCATAAATCAGGATCAAAATTGAAATTTCAGAATCAGCCTTGGCCTCAAACATCCAGAACCAGCTCAGGAACTTTCTTTTTCACTGGTCTAACTTTGACAGCCTCCTCCAGAAGCTGCTCAGGCCTCCACAGTCTCACTTAGAGTCTCAGGAGAATCTGCTCTGACCTCTGAGAACGTGTTTCACCTGTAAACATGGACTCACCTCATTGGATGGCATGCTGACAACACCTGTGGATCTCCTCTTCTCCCTCAGCTTCCTCTTCTCTATCTGCCCCTTCCCTTTCCTGGCGCTGGGTCCGCTGCTCTTCTTCTCCTTCCCCTTCCCGGGTGACGGACTCTCCTTGTCGCTGTCGTTGCACGCCATCACCAGGCTGGAGTCCGGGGAGGCGCACGGAGCCTTGTCCGGCTGAGGCGGGGCCTTCTTCAGGTTGCTCGCCGGGGAGGCTGCAGGGTGAGCGGGGTGGTGCGCCTCCTCCTCCTCCTCGGGTCTCTTCAGAGCCGAGCCGGAGGAGGACCGAGCCACCGAGTGGGAGGAGGGGAGGCAGTTCCCGGAGGAGGCGCTTCGTACCGGGTTGCCGTTGTTGGTGAGCTCGGTGCCCGGCGCAGCGACGAGGCGGCTGTTGTTCCCGGTGCTGTTCGGGTTGCCGGAGCCCAGAGGAGCCCCGCTCGCTGCCGCAATGTCCCCCAGCATCTTGGCCCTCATTTTCTCCCTCTTCGCCTTCCACTCCTCCAGAAAGTCCGTGGTGGCGTTCGGCTTAAATCCGCCGGTGGCCATGATCCCTTTTTGGAGAGGCTGGCTCGCCAAGTTGGTGCAAATAAAAAGTGAATGTGAGTTGATGTGAACTTTCAGCTCTGCGCTCTCGTCCTAGTGGCTCCGCATTCCTCCAGCGATTAACCCGGGAGCTGCTGACAGGTACAAGGAAACAAAGTCAGCCGAAAAACAAACACCACTTTCCCAACAACCCCCTTCGCACTTTCGTCTCAACTTTACGCACCAATTAAAAACGACCACTTTCCCTATGTCTGCCGCTCACATGCGTAAAAGTTGCGGCTCTGCTCCTCCTCTGACGCATTTTCCTGCGCCGAGAAAAGTTTTCAGAAGTTGTCAGAAGTTTGGATCCGGGCGAACTCACCTGTGCGGACGTCAGGAGCTGAACTCTCCTCCTCGGTCGGACCAGGTGTGCGTGCGTGCTCGTCTCCGGAGCTGAGGGAGCCGCCGCCGCGCTCCCACTGACTGACTGACTGCACTGCCCTCTGCTACACAGCCGACAACACCCGAGCAGCTCCGAGTGAAGCCGAAGCTCAGGCCCCGAACATGAAGTCTGCGTAATGGTCCTTTAAATGTGGGTCAGCAGCTTCTCTCGGGCCACTCGTGGTTTCTTTTTTAAAAGTATTTCCTGGCTCGAATATTCAGCCAGTAATTCAACTGGGATCATACTTTTAGTTTTTAATATCGTTTTCTGATATTCAGTGGTTTTTCCGTCATTTCTATCTTCACCATTCGTTGTGTTTTTACAGTGAAACACCACAAAGTACACAGTAAAACAATCTATTTATTTATAAATCACATTTCTTATGACCAGCCGAGACTCAGTGTGCTTTAAAATGAAAGGCAAATATATATATATATGACGAGAATGTGACACGAATGAACATATTAGATGAAAGTATTATCATATTACAGACATAAAAACACCAAACAAAAATAAACAGAGGTGTATAATAACCACAGTGTCCTTTAGAAATACAGAACATGACAGTGATCTTTCTCATAAAGGAAGTTCATGTGGAAATACGTCATTTTCATTTTCGTTTTCACACCCTTGGAATAAAAGGTTCCAAACCGACACCTGGTTTTACACTGAGAATGAGAAGTGTGTGTGTGTGTGTGTGTGTGTGTGTGTGTGTGTGTGTGGCTCTATATGAACAGTCCTTTAATAATCACACAGTGGCAGCGCAGCATTTCAGATGGAGAGCGTTTGGGTTGTCGGTTCAACTCTCCCACGCAGATCCCACAGACCAACTCCCTCAGGCGTCTGCATGACTCAGCCAACCTGCTCCAGACGAGATCCTCCTCGCTCGTCTCTTTGTGCCGATGGATGCATTTGATTCCAGTCGAGGAAAATATAAGAACGCTGACAGGTTTATTTTTATTTTCCAGTGGTGAGAGACTTTCACAGTCCGGGGCCTTTTGAAACTACACATCCGGTGGTACAGACATTTTAAAAAAGGTCTGATTTCAGATCAGTTCCTCAGATCACCTGGTTATTTGTTTATTTCGTGGCAGAAAAGTACTGTTGGCGAATACCTTTGACCTTTGACCTCTGGAATCTAATCACTTCATCTTTGAGTCCAGCTGAACTTTGTGAAAACATAATGTCTCCAGCCACTAGGCATTCACTGGTGGAGAGACTTACACATCTAAAAGTTAAGAAGTTGAATTGCAGGTAAATACTTTCAGGTTGATTAACTGATGTCAGCGTGACCTCAGAGTGCCGGAGGATTGAGCCTCGTGTTGGAGTCGTGTTCACGCGGACTGAGGTTTATCATCGGTACATAAATGTCAAAACATATTAATGTTACGTGACCATGTTAGAGCTGAAATTCCAAAGTCCCATTAGTGACGAGGCGAGCAGGCATTCGGCCATTATCTCTGCTTGTGCCAGTCCCGCTGCAGATAATGAGAAAAGTTTGGGTGGAGCAGAAGGGGAGTTAGACGCCTGTCCTAAAAATAAACTCTGATCTGCGGGCTCAGGTCACAGTGCTGCATTTTTAGCATATTTCTGTCTGCTGTTTGAGAACAGAGACTCAGAAAAGAAAGAATTAAGGGGCATGAGCCTGTCGCTGTCCTGCCAACACAAACGCTACAGAGCAGCTGGTGAATATAAATCCCATCAAACACTCCGGGGATGTAAACTCCCAAAACAAGTGCGTCTAGACTCACTCAGAATGTTTTAGATTCCTGCAGCCTCTCTGAAAATATATATTTGTAATGAGTGAACATAAAAGCTGATTTATAATCCATGATAAGTTTCTAGACATTGAAAGGAGCTTTACAGAAACCAGAATTGAATATTGAACACATCACGTCACAGTGTTTACAGCCTCTCATGCATTCACAGGTTTTTATTTATTGGATGTTTCAGTCAGAAGCTGCTCAGGTCTTTATAAACTCACTCCCCC
The DNA here is from genome assembly GCF_024713975.1 of Paralichthys olivaceus. Classification (NCBI taxonomy): domain Eukaryota; kingdom Metazoa; phylum Chordata; class Actinopteri; order Pleuronectiformes; family Paralichthyidae; genus Paralichthys; species Paralichthys olivaceus. The sequence goes on from NC_091115.1 coordinate 3,565,313, forward strand.
AGGAAGCCGTTCATCCAGGAGTCGGTATTCAACTCAGGTTTCTCCTGTGAGCTGCCCAGATGTCGGATTTGTCCGAGAACGGCAAATGTGGACGACATGATCGCCCTCTGGTGGCTGGCTGGAGTGCACGTCATAAACCCCGTCTCCTCCGTGTAAGCAGATGGGACATGGACCAAACTGTCAAAGTCGTGTTTCTGATAAGTTTGGTTTTCACCGGGATCACGACTGTTCAGATTCTGGCTCCAAATCAAATGGAATCAAATCAAATAGACTTTATTGTCCCACAGGGGATGTAAGGGGACGTCCGTGTCCAGTATCCAGGATGTTTTGGCTTCATTTCTGTTCAACGGGAGGAAGTGGAGTCGTCTTTTTCTACAGTCTATACAGGCAAAACTGTCAATCAGACTTTGAGGGGTATTAGAGTCACTCTGCTCAAAGGCTCGATATGGAGGACGGAGATAACGAACAGTGTCTTCTTCACTTCCCCTGATGATCCACTCTTTCCTCTGATGATCCTGGATTCGACCCGTCCAGCGACGTGGTCTTCGGGGGGCAGGAAGTTGAACTGAGGGACAACAGAGAGTTTCAGGCGACTCATTTCCTATGAGACTGAGAAAGAGCGAGTGTCAGTTCCCTGTGAGGTCGTCAGGAAATTATCAGGGGTTGACAAAGCTGCTTTTGAAACAAGTGTTGCAGATGATGTGAAAATATTTTCTGCACAGCCAGCAGCAGCGTTTACGTCCCCTGTGTGACACACTGTCCTCCGCAGGACGCCGTCCACCGATGATGAGCAGGTGATGGTGGGGGACTTAGTTAAAGAATCTCCTGAGGTTCTTGGTTTAACTCATGAAACGGCAACGAAAGCAACTTAATGGAGGATGTTTTCTCACTCTTTTCTTAAGAAAGACAATAAATCCCACTTACATTTGAATCAATGGGTAGAATCTGAGTTTCAGATTCACTCGTCGTCTTGAGTGTGTCCCTGTATTCAAAGAAATGAGCGATGGCAGCTTTAGAACCTGAATGTTCAGGGTGGGGTGACACTGTTGACATTTAGATCAGTGATTGTGTCTCTGAGACTCAATTCAAGACTTCGTGACTTGTCGAGACAGATTCTTGTTTCACAGAGCAGCCGTCTGTGAGGGGGGGGGGGTAATGTTTACCACAGAATCAACACACGGTCGACACAGTAGCAGGGAAACACACTCGACTATAGAACAGAATAGAAAAACCTTTATCGTCATTAGAAAACAGACAACAATACATCTTTGCAAATTCATTTATATAAAAACTAATTCAACAAAAGACACAAACCAGAAAACACCAGAGTAATAAACACTTTTATGAATGAAGAGTTCTAATGGCCCAGAGAAAGAAACTGCTCTTGAGTCGATTTAAACTTGTCAGTGGTTTGCTCGATCATTTCTGGACATTTCACAAAGAAGCTGGCAGCAGCCGTTCTGGAAAATGTTCGAAGCAACTGACTCGGACATTTGCACTCTCAGGAAACTGTCTGAGAGGAGCTCGGCCGAACATGAAGGCCGTCTCCTCTGAATGAAGCTGTTGATACCACAGAGCGACAGACGTCTCTAAATCCTCCTCTACTGATGCATCCACAGCAAATCCACGCTCTGCGTTGAATCGCATTTTCCTCTGGGAGCGTGTTCCTCTTTGTCTCAGCGACAGACCCGAGCCGTCACTTCATCGCAGACGCCTCCATTTGTCATCGTGGAGGAACCCCTGCTGCCGCTCGCAGGGGTTTAGCTCATCCAGTGTGTCTAAGTCTCGGAGGTTTGTTTTGGTTGCTGCACTTTACGGCACAGAAGAGACGGAGATTGGGGCCTCGGTGGAAATGAAATGAGTCGAGAGGATGAGTGTGAGCGACAGCAGATCTAATTCCTTCTTTATGGATGATTTCCAACCCAGAGAAGCACAGCATGTCATCCAGTGGTGGAGCTGCTGGAGCCACAGACACAGTCGTGACGTGTTTCAAGGTTTCTCCTGCCGAGAATTAAAACTGATCGAGAGATTTCAAAGCTGAATCAGTGTTTTTTTTCTTTTATTCTTCACTGAACTATGAAGACACCTGAGTATTATAGCTATATGGGATTGTTGTACATCTCATTCCATGAATCTGCCGCCATCACGGCCTCCACTCTTCTGGTTTCAGGCTCAACCCGACTTTCTTTGTGTAAACCTTCGCTCACACAGACACGAGCAGGTGAATATCGTGGTTCAAGGTTCTCCGAAGTTGAAAATCACTCCTCGTTCACACAGATTGGAAGAGAAGGTCTTCAAATGTGAAATCAAACGGCAGGTTAGACATCAGAAGGGAAACAATGATGAAGAGCTGAGTCTTCTCACAGAAACTAACTTTGAGAAATGAAAAGTAATTCAACCCATTTGTTACTTTCAGCTGTAAGTACACGGGGGTCATGCAGGAATCTGTCTCCAGCGTCTTCTCCCCCTGATGATCCGGCGTCCTGATGAAGACGTTCTGCCGGAGACGCTCGAGTAAGACGAAGACCAGACCTGCTGAGTCACTGAACAACACAGCAGACTGACACTTTTGCATGACTCTGGGCAATTAGAGCAGATTTTCAGAGTTTATCCCTGCAGCTTTATCTCCATGAACAGAGCTCATCTTCTTAGACCAACAGAGAAAGTCACACCCAGTTGGATCTTCAGGCCAAAACAAGGGCGTGCAGAGAAACGAGCTCGACTCTCACTGTGGTATAAATCACGTGAAGGAGGAATCTGCCGGAGTCGAGCTGGTGGAAGTTCGCTGCAAAATGTTTTTCCCGGCTCTTTATGATCTTGTGTTATCTAACTCTTGGCTGCAGTTTATCTGCTGTGAGTCCGTCAGGGATTAGAGTAAAGAGAGGAGGAGCAGGAGAGCGAGGAGGAGGAGGGAGGAAGCACAACTTCAGTCTTCATGTCAGGAGACTCCTGCAAGTGGAGAGGTTCAGAGGCTGAGAGTCAAGAGAGGGAGAAACTCAGTGCAGCTGATAAACAGAATGAATGAAGACTCACACAGAACCTCTACATGTCTTCTTCTTCTCAGTCTAATATTCTATTATGAATATTTGTGTTTAACACAGTAGAATGATGGTGACCAGACTGGGAGTCTGCGAAGATGAGCACCACCTACTGGTATGATGAAGAATAGCTACCCATGCTCAGGCCACATTATAAACATATTATAGATTTGTAAATATATAAATCTGAGCTCATAGAGTCAAACACAACTGGTTATAAGTTTACAACAAACACTCATTCAAACAAGTCTAACCTAATGTGACAGTAGGATTAATTATTGTAACTTATTTTTTTATAATCAACTGAGTACAATTAACTTAATCTGTAATATTCAGAGCAGAAAATTCAATTAAAGTTTGTTTCTCACACAAACAAAAAAATGCTGAGCAAAAATTCTATTATTTATATTTAAACGTTTCTTTAGGGACAGAGGCAGTTAGCAACAGTTTCAAATAATAATCTTCACTTTTAAAAAGTATTAATGAGCGTTTACAGTTTGGTGTGAATACAGCTGTTTATTTATCATTAACTATGTTAAGCGTACTTCTCTTGAGCAGATAAGAGTAAACAGAATAAATGTTAGATTTAATTTCAAAACCAAATCATCTGCCTGGGCAGGCAGCAGTCTTCTTACATTTGGGTGAACTGGAGTAAATAAGAAACAGATGAACCACTTTCATCAGAACAAAGCAACGGCAGATACGTCACACAGGAAGGAGAAAAATAACGAGACGCTGGAACTTTACAATGTACAAGTTTATTTTTAATGAACTCTTCAGTGGTTGGTAGTCACAGCACAGCTTGCATGTATTAAGCCACACACCTATTTTACAAGATGATGGGAAAAAAAAAAATAAAGAAAAAGAAAAAACTAAAAAGTCTTAACCAGAGTAGATGGTCATCAGTCCATCTGCAGTGACTTTTTCTTTTTTACTTATTTTACTAAAATATCCTTAAAAGGCCACTGAAATGCATAAAATGTTTTCAGATGCATGGAATATTTGATGGTGGCGATTTTGCTTGAACCTGACATCAAGAACCCTCACATGGCATTGACAGTGCATGTAGACATTGTAAAAAGGATTGGGTTAGCGATACCTAAGATATTCTCTTTTTCTTTTTTTAGTGACAACACCTTGGCTATAATACTACAGCTTAAAAAAAAAAAAAAAAAAAAAAAGAAACCTCGGAAACAAAATTAACAGCACTCTTCCAAGTTACTGAATACAATGAAAGTGAAATGTAGTGAAGCGATTATTTTTTTCTTTAATCTCACAATTTTGTGAACACTTATTTTTAAACTGGAAAATGAAGAAGCACTGAACACTGCCGCTCTACTGCACTGTATCCAATGACTCCAGGCTATAAAAAAGAAAAAATAATTAAAACACAACTGTTTGTCCTCTGGAATTTGTAGACTTTTTAATAGTAACAGACGGGAACCATAAATGCATGCCATGTGCTGGTCTCAAACAAATACATACAGGTATATACAGCATCACTCAGTACCTGCTAAAACAAAAGTGAGAAATACAGAGTATAAACCGACTACACTACAAACTTAAAAAAAAAAAAAAAAAAAAAACGGGGGGGAGGAGGGTGAGCGATGGAAGCGGTGGAAGAGTGAAAAATCCTACTTGTGATGGACTCATCATTAAAGCATTAAAAATAAAAATAAAAAAAAGAAATGCATATTGCACATACAGTGAAAGCTTAAATTCCACCAGGTCCGCCTCGTTCGCTAAAGCGAGAATTCAAAATTTTTTCCCTCTTGGAGGAAGACACACAGAGGTACAAAGAAAAAAAAAAAATCAGGGGAAGGTGTGTGTGTGTCGGTGATCTGTGTGTGAAGGGAGGAGGAGGAGGAGGAAGAAGAAGAAAAAACAGGAGGAAGAGGAGCCACGAGGATGATGTGGAGCAGAAGTGGCACTTTGAGGGGGTGAAGAAGGAAACTGCACAGCACACAACACTTACACAGGAAGAGGAAACAAAAAACATTACATGAAATAAAGATTGTGGCACAAATAAAATCAGGTGTTGGATAATATCTGTTCTTCAGTGATAGCCGAGAGAGGAGAGAAGAGATCGAGTGTTTTTTCTTTTTCTCTTTATGTACATCTAAGGCTTTATTGGTTAAATAGTTTTCAGGCTTCCCCGCCCACACGATGCGTTTACATGCTGCTCACGCAACCCGTCTTCCTTTTGCTCTGTAAACCCGGTGGTTCTATCAGGACAGCAGCCGCACGCTCAGGTGGATGAACAGCCGAGGAGGTGGATGGATGGATAGATGGATGGATGGATGGATGCTGCGATGGTGGTGGTGGTGGTGAAGGAGCAAAAGGGAGATAAACAGTTGGGAGGAGAAAAAGAAAAAAGAAAAAAAAAATAGGAGTCTCGTCTCTGATGTCTGTTGCAATTAATATCTAAATGTGCAATTCCATTAGTCACTGCCATGGGGGACTATAGGGGGTGCAGAAGACGGGGCGGGGGGGTGTAGGATCTGTTCTACTTGGAAAGCTTGCTAATGACTCGAATGAGCGCTCCGTTCTCGTCCTTTAGTCGCTGGTTGTCTGCTTTCAAGTCCGGAAGCATCTGAAAGGGAAGAAAAGGAAACAGGGAGAGGAAGAGACAGAGAGAGACAGAGAGAGAGAGAGAGAGAGAGAGAGAGAGAACGAGGCTTAGACGAGTCTCGACAGACACACGTGTCGTTAAACCGGTCGAGCCGGTTTGACAAACTGTTAATTGCAGCTTGTGTAGAAGCAAATGTTTGGAGTCACACAGCATCTCGCATGTTTTTTTTTTTTTTGTTCCTTATGTCTTTTTTTTTCTCAATCGTTCCAGAGAGAAAAGTAAAAGGGGCGTCACACCGCAGGCCAAAGTTCCTGAGAAAGCCATGCAGAACCTCGGAGGCTGCTCAGAAATACACAGCACAATTAAAATGTATCTATACAGAAGCTGATTATTTTAAAGTTTCCCACTGAGCCGAGCAGCAGCAAATTTCAGTCTGTTAATAAACGTTCATTGTCTCTTGATAAATATCCATCGTCTGCTTTTTTTTTTTCTCTTTTAAATATCCCATCGTGTTCCTCAGTATCAAAACTTTATGCTCCATGCAACCGTCTAAAATATAATCGATAGAAATCATTAGAAATTTGAGGAGTACAGATGCGGTAAAAGAAAAAGCTTCAGTCTCTGAAGATTTGGGCCAAAAAAAACGATGCAACTTCATGCAAAGAAGCCAGAACAAGCCAAACTGAAGGACGGAGCTCCCTCTGAAGGAAGCGTCACATCTAGAAAACTACAGAGAGGACACTTTCCTTCACTGCACATGAAGACGTGTTTGAATTCTCTACATTTGGAGTAAATTTAGACGCTTGTCGGCCAAACGATACTCACCTGAGCTTCTTCTCCGCTCGTGATTTATCCGTTTTTGATGTTTTTAAAAACACCTGACAGTCATGTGCTGTAAAAGGAGAGTGTCCGGACGCAACCCAAAAAAAACAAAAAACAAAAGACACGCTCCCCAATCTGAAAACCAAAAAGCTCTGGGGAGGCAGAGGGAGTGGAAAGGGGAGTTTACAAAACCAGTGGTGGTTGGGCGGCTGGGCACCTGCCTGTCTATGGGTGCGGGGCAGAGCGCAAATGGAGCATGAGAAGAATGGGGTTGGGAAGGAGAAAAGGTGAGGAGGAAGGAGAAGGGAGGAGGAGAAGGTGGTGGACGTGGCTTAGAGGTCGACGCTGGGCAGCTGGCTGCAGGCGGACTGCGAGAGCTTTGCCACCACGCGGGCCAGGGCCCGGTTTTCAGCCTGCAGCCGCTCCTTAATCTGCCGCAGGGCCTGAACCTGCTTTACCTGGGGGAGGTTCTGCAGGAGGGAGGGAGGGAGTAACAACCACAACACAGGAGAACAAAGAGAAGGATGGAAGGAGAGAGTGAGAGTGACGGGGGGGGAGAGGTGGTGTACAGGAGACAAATTAAAGACAAGGGATTAACGAAAGACGGGACAAAGTAAATTAATAGAGAAGAGGAGGAGAAAGGGGGAACAGAAGAGGAAGATTGTTAGAAAATGGGGACAGATTTTGGAAACCGAAGGAATGATGAAGAGCTTCTCGGCTCTGCACCATGTCTGCAGATAGAAAATGACAGTGATAAGATCAGCCAGCTGCCTACCACCTAAAAATAAACACACTTGGTTATCAGAGCCATGGAGGAACACTCCTTAAATCAGTTTTCCAGAAAAGGAACATTTAATTGGGCGTCTCCGATGAAGAGCTTAAATGATGTGCCCACACAGATTACAGCATCTGACCTGAGACGAGCCCCGCACAGATTAAGAGATGCACATTTAGCAGCAAGAACGCACGGAGTGTGTTTTTTCTGTGTCTCTGAAGAAAATTATACTTGACAGGAGGTTATAGTGCATCCAAGGACAAGACATTTACATACTCAGAGTTAGATACACGTTCTTTATGAAGACCGCTCAGTTGTACTGGTCATGTTGCGTCTATTATAGTTGATTTAGGAGTTTGTAATTGATGGTTACTTGTTTTGCTGCCATGAATTTAAGTAAGGAGTCAAAACTGTTTCCTGACATCTTTTCGCTGCAGAAACCAAACAGTGTGTGTGTGTGTGTGTGTGTGTGTGTGTGTGTGTGTGTGTGTGTGTGTGTGTGTGTGTGTGGCGGTACCTTAAGTTCCTCCTCCATCTCAGAAATCTTCCTTTCTAGAGCTCTTCTTTCCTGTGGGGCGAAGAACAGCAGGTCAACACTCAAACTCACAACATCACAACCAAAAGTAAAACACACACACACACACACACACACAATCATGAGTGCAGGCTCTACACACTGCGTTAAATAAAGAGGTGTGTGTGGGGGGGGGTGAGGAGATAGCGATAGCACACACTTGTGAGGCGTCTGCGAGCAACAGCCAGTTCAGACTAACAGATTCAGTGACGTGCACATCGTGTACACGTATGATTTGTAAATGAGTCAAAAAAAAAAAAAAAAAACCATGGGGATGGATGTTTAGAGGTTGTGTTGATGATAAGTTGATGAAATGACTCATCGACGGGGACGTCAGAATGTCTTTTTTTTTTTTGGTTTTAAATAAAAAAAAGAACATTCCTGTTTTACAAAAGGCAGATGACACATGAGTGATGATGTCAAATGTGGCGTTTGTTTGCAGCGTTAGCTTTAAAACAGTGGATGAAGTTCTTAAATCCAGAGGGTTGTGATGTAAAAGTTACACAACTGCAGCTGAAGACGCCAGCATGATGACCGATGAGTGACACAAACAAAAAAAAGAACAAAAAGCATGGACACAACATGCACAGGTTCTTTCAATACAAATTTACCAACGTGAAAAATGTTCTACTTCCTGCACAAATTCCACACAAACACACAAACTAAGCAGTCTTGAGAAGTGGTGACCACACGCTGCCTCTGAGGTTCAAAGAAACAGGTGAGAGAGAGAGAAGGTGGCGTGTTCTGGGCGGCGAGGACGGAGGGAGGTCCCTTTGACCCCGGCTACCAGGGCACGTGTGAGACAACAGCCAGCAGCAAAGAGAAGACTGATACTTAAAAACTCAGGGTAAGATCATACCACCACCCAGATGAAATTGGGGCCTGCTTGTTACCTTCAGACATAAACCCATTGGCGCAGTGTTACTTATTTTTATTTTTTTTTTATTAATCCAAGCAAATTCTCACTTCTACTTTAAGTTTGAGACAAACTTGAGAAAGACAGAAGTTATATTCATTTTATTTTCTGTAAATTTCATAGTGTTAATAAACAAAGAAGGACATTTGGGAGTTTAAAGTAGTTCTGTCATTACCCTTTTCTCCATCTCAAGCTGTGATCGGTCAGCATAGCGTTCCTGCCTCTGCAATGAGAAAACACACACACATACATGAATAAGAAACCTTTTTGTTTGGATCTGCACCAAGTTGCACACAGTCATCGTTCTGACTGATCAGCCGAGGCAGCGTGACTTCATCTCACCTGTGTGGCCTTCTCTAGTTGTAGCTTCAAGTCTGCCAGCTCCAGGTCTGTGTCACGTAACTGGGCCTTCAACTTCTCGTTCTCAGCTAAGATCTGCTCGTAGAGCTGCAGACGGAGACACGAACAGACCGTCAACGAGTGTAACAATCACATGAAATCATAATTAGAGCCGGGAAAAAAGGATTTCAACAATTTCCAACCTTTTTATAGTCAGTGGTGTCGTCTCTGTCCAGTCGGCTCGAGTACGGCCTTCGACTCTCGCCGTAGCTGCGGCTAAAAAGAGTGTCGTTGCGATCTAAGGATGAAGTGCTCTCATTCCTGAAACAAGTAACAACACTTGTTTATGACCAACACAGAAACACAGAACTGATGATTAGGGAACATAATATGAAGGGGGTGAAACATACCTGGACAATCTGTCACTCTGTAGGGAAACAACAAACCAAAGTGAGAGTTAATGTCCATGGAAAATAAAAAATAAATAAAACGAAGCTGCTAAATCTGGAATAAAAAACATCTATTCAGTGTGGAGCGTGGACTGGAGGACAAAGTCAAACTGTGAATCACATTAATGTAGAACTCACACAAACAAAGACTGCCCACTTCAAACTCTCAGCACCTGACCTTCACTCCCACACCTGCAACAAGCTGCTCTACATGCAGACACACAAACGCTGATCCTCCAACAGCTGCCGTGCCTTGAGGCGTCTCTGCGCCCGCTGTGCCTGTGCAGCGGTCGCCACGTCGGCCCTGAGAACCTGGGCCAGACATCAGATAGGGAGGTCAGGTCGGAGGGGCCCGGGCTTCCAGCTATTTTGAAATTGCAATCGGCTTCCTGAGGCGGACGGCGGTTGCAGAGGAAACACAACGCTACAATCTGAGTGGAGCAGTCCAGAGAGCCTCGCAGGACAAAGATCAGATCAACATCCATCTTGGTCATTTCCACAGACGGACTGGAGATGTATTAAACACAATGAAAATCTTCTAATCTGTTTTAATCCATGTCTTTAATCTCTCTTGTGTCCAACAATATTCAACAAACCAACATTTCAGGCGACATTAAGAATGTAAAGGAGACATTTTCTGTGCTCTGGATAAAGCCCAGTCTGCTCGGAGTATTTTTTATTTTTTTACTTGCTGGACGAGACAGGAAGCCGCTCAAAGCTTTTCTGGAAAGCTTTTACATCTTTAAGCAAGATACAGTAATCGCTTGTTTCCTATTCAGTACTCTGTTGCAGTGCCACCCTCTAAACTGTCTGACTGTAAGAGACGTCTGGTGGTCTAATGTCTGCCTGACACACCCCTTCAGTCGGGTACAGCAATATGTCCACACAGTATTGTGCATTCTGTCCCATGCTCGTCCATCCAAGGACAACAAGACTTCATTTAACTGGTTATTATTTCAATATTATGTTCATGTCAATACACAAATCTAATCTCCACGTTTCATATTAAAAACGCTCCCCCATCTCAGTGAGCCCAGACTTGTCCCAGACTTCCTCCTCCCTGTGTGTCTGCATGTTTTGAAAACCTAATGATCTCTGGCTAGGGACTACTTCTGGTCTGCAAGTTCACCCCGGTAAACCAGACAATCGCCGGAAGAAGGAAACTATAAAAATTTAAAGGCCGCACTTTGTGAGAGAGAGAGAGATGTAAGAGGGAGGGGGAGAAAATCATAGCTGCACAGGGCAGAGAGGGAAATATCAAAGACTGGTGGACCTGCTCGGCCTCGACCACATGAGAGAAGACACGAGGAAGGAGCGGAATAGAAAATAAACGAAGGATCAAACGGACAAGAAAAGTTAGATTTTCCGGTCAGGCTCCTACTTCAGTCTGATTCATGTACTTTCTGCCCCGTCTTTGAGTGTGTGTTGAGTTACCTGTGGCTCTCCCTTGGTGCTGCCCTCCTCTGAGTCGGACTGCTGGTCAGGGTCATTATCATCACCCTGAAATTAAAAAAAAAAAAAAACAGACACGTGGGTTAAAGAAAGTTTTCAGCTCTTGAAATCCAAATGATCAAAGAGGAAGAGTCGGGGTTAAGCAAATGTTATGAGCTGCTGTACCTCATGAAGAGTAACGCAATGAATACCAAACAAAACTTCTATCACTGTGTGTGAGTCTCTTACATCCTGGGTCCAGAAGGAGACCCCAGTGGAGCGTCTCTTTTCGCGGGGCCGCCTGCGATCCCGTATGGAGCGGGGCTGAGACTTGTCCTCTCCCTCCTTCTCCTCTTCCCTTTTGTCTGCTTCTGTGCATCGACAGGAAAGACAACATATAAATTCCAAGAACCAATAATGTTATCTGCTTCACACTTGGCATGTGTATTGATAAGGGCCAAAACATTTGGTGAGATTGGGACAAGAGTCAAACTTTAATCAGCTTTGGATACACAGGCAGTTCTCTGTAGCAGTGACGGCTCGGACTTATCAACGTAAAGCTGCCTATTAACAGGTCAAACAACACAATAACATCTGGTTTTCATCTGCAATGTGAGAAGATCTAACTGCATTCACTCCCAGGTCCAATGATTCTACAGTAGCTCCGATCGGATACTGAGCTGAGATTTACAGGACTTTGAATAAACCGATGAATAGTTTGTGCGGCAGCTGAGTCCAGCAGGAGGTCATTATTTCCCTTGGCTCAATTACTGCAGGTCACTTTTACTTTTTCAGAAAGAAAACTGCAAAACCAGCCAGGTTTTGACAGGTTTAGAACTGACACTGCACTAGTGCATGATAATAAAGTTAAAGCAGCAAAATTAACCTTTCAGCAGTCTGATGTGCATGTGAGTGAAAGCGGTGGAAATGTTCCTTTTGTACATCTCTAAATTATCTGCGCCCTGAACATTCTTGCCCCTTATTATTTTGACATCAACAGCGAAGACGTCCATGAACTAATTCCAATAATAAATTTGAACTGGAAGATGGGAAGGTCCAGGTTAACTGAGGCTGCACAAAGCACCGCCAGGACAACAACTGGACTTGGCTGAAGTTCAGAGAAAGAAAAGAGAAAAAAAAAAGGCTTTGGTCAGGGGAGAACAAAGCGCTCAGTGTTTCCTTCAGTCGAACAGACTAAAGCTGCCGTCTATTTTCCCAGGGATGTTTCATGGATTTATTCATTAGGAGATGAGCTACTTAATTTAAAAGGCAACACAATCCCTTTCTGTCTGAGAGCTCATAATAAGCGTCGGGCGTCTTGCCAGCGTGAATGTGGACCTGTGGCGACGGATACCAGGTGGAAGAGCCACGACACAGCCACATGCTAATCCTGTATAACTTCATATTAGATGCATCGGTTTCAGGGTAGTGATGGTAAAGGGAGCTAAAGATGGATTTTTACTTCACCTGCACTGAACTCCAGACATTTTCCTGAAAATATCTAGAGGGGGGTGTATGTGAAAAAGGCAAATGACTAAGTTGCTCAGGACATTTTCAGGAACTTTTCTTGAAAGCACTGTGGTTCAAACTATGGCAAACTCCAGAAAACGTCCTGGCTCGATTTATAGGACATTTTCCAGACAGAGGAAGAAGTAGATTGGAGAGATTAATGTTGAAAGAGCCACTGGTCTTTGTAACTTCTTAGACGAGGTTTATCGAGGTTCACTTATCTATGACCTACTGCAGACAGAACAACTGAGCAGTTATAAATTACTCCTTCTTTCACTGACCTTTTTCTGTATCTCTGGAGGAGCAGCTATAGGAGGAGGTGATCCCTGTCAGACTGTTGGGCCTGTTAAGGGCACTGGAGCTACTAGAGTAGGATGGGGTGGAGGCAGTGCTGACTGTGGATATGGCCGAGGAGGAGGATGAAGGCCGGTAACGCTGGAAGGGAGAGAGGACAGAGGGAAAGAAGGTAAGAGTCAAATATTCAAGGTGTGAATTACTGTGATGACAAAAGGAGAAATGTACCTCTTCATAGCTGCGGTACTTTGACCTGTAATCATCCTCCTTGGTCTCAGTCTCCTTCTTCTCTTCTTGCTTCTCCTTGTCCTGCTTCTCTCTCTCCTCCCTCTCCTCCTCACGGGTCTTTGGGGTACGACTCCGGCCGATTGTTTTCTCAGCCTCTTGCAGGTCGGTCAGAGTCACACCCTGGAAGAGAAAAAAGTACAAGGTTTAGGTTTGGAATGTGTTGCTTGGATGATTTTTAAAAATGTTATATCCACAGTCTCTGCAGTTAAGAGTCAACACTGAGACTTTGTGATGTCGAATTTTTCTGTTGTATTAGCTGAGCTGAAATCCTGTCAGCTTGTGAAACGAGGTTAAGAGGTGCCAAAGTACATAGAGAGAACAGTCTCAACCAGCTCAACAACTTTTACTTAAACAGTCCAGGACTATAAAATCATAATTTAAGCCAGAGCCAGGTAACAGAGTGACTTCTTGGTGCATGAGGTAAATAAGGCATCAACATATTAAAGATGAAAAAGGGAAACTAACCTGAGTGGACCTTCTCGACTGTCGGGCCTGTCTGGAGCGAGCTTTCCTCTGAGACTCTGACTCCTCGTCTCGCACTGGCGTCAGGTAGGACCTGACACACAAAAAACACACACGGTTAATTATTTAAACACAAGTGCAAAATATTAAGCTCTAGCAATGACTGTTGGGATAGGGAAACATCTCTTTTAATAAATACAGCCACGTTTTAACCAAAAGTACCCACAAGTTTTAGTCCCTGGAACTTTATTCAAGGAACTCGATTTAGACTTTGGTCCTTGTTCCTAATTCTGGGGGAAATGTGGCTTATGTTTGGTAATTATCATCAATGTATGGTCATGTGGCAGCTTAAGGTGGCTTGTGATGAGAGGGATGACTGCTCTAGAAAAACACAATCTCCTCCCTCGTTAATGCAGCAGAATGAGGATTTTAGACTGTTGTATTCAGCAGCTTCAGATACACTGTTCAGCTCCAGGTTACTTGTGTCAGGCAGGAGGCTTTTCTGTGATGTGTTTTGAAAAAATAAAAATTCCAACTCTTTTGCTCAGTCTGAATCATGTCGTCTCTGTTGGCCATACAGAACAATGAACTTCATAATTCATTGCGGAGCCTTGGCCTTGAAGAAAAAATGTGCAGCTTCCTTATAAGGAGAAGTCGCCGGAGCAGAGCGGGCTGTCAAACAGCTCCACTCCCACCATGACAGGTGGCTTCTTTCAGCAGTGCAACAGGAAGACACAAACTCGACCCCACTCCAACTCACGCACACACAAACGCATGCTTTCTGTGACCCACTCTCCCACAGACAGACACGGGCAAACACTGTGTTTGAGTGTATGTGTGTGAGAGAGAGAGAGAGAGAGAGAGAGAGCTGCTTTGAACACAGTGTGGGGAGGGAAAAAACAGAAGGAACTCATCCTGATTACTGTTTGAGTGATGGTGGCTTTTTAGGGTGATGCATATTTATTATCTGAGCTCGAGTAAATAATAGTAAAAAACTATAGTAAGTAAAAAAAAAAAAAAACACTTAAAAATGGCATCGGCAATACACATAAGGAACGACACAAAAAACTAAAACTTCTATGCATTAAACTCATCATATTAGGTTATTGTCAATTTCATATACTAATTTAACAGGTTTATTATCAAAAACATAAATTTAATGATGATCCAGCAGAGATTCTCGCTTTGCTTTATCTTAATAATAAAGTGTGAGTCCATAATCATTTCAAATATTGTGAGAGAAACAATTAAATTAAATAGTTTTTCAGCAAAAAAAGATGGAAGAGATATGACAAATCAACATAAATGGAAATATCTATATATAAAGAACATTAGCATACCGGGGAAAATGTGCGTTACCTGCGTCTTTCTGGGCCAGTGACAGTGCCAGCGGTGGTGGTAGTGGTAGATATGGCTGTAGTGGTAGACGTGGCGGTCGTAGTAGAGCCAGTGTTAATAGTGGGGATGACTGCAGCCGACTCCTTCTCCTTCTCCCTCTCTGCACTCTCCTCTGACCAGTACCTGTTCACACACCAGCATCTTTTACAGAAACTTACTTCATCTGACAGATTTCAACCACTGTTATGAAATTTAATTTGTGACTCTAGTGTTTTCAAGTAAAATTGTGCGAATGCTTGTAACAATGTAAGTGTAATTCTATAGAAATACCTTTTAATCACCTTGAGAAATACTTTGCAAGAGCAACAATTTACAGGAGTATTAATAGTGAATTATGCTGTCAAAGAATTGTAGCAGGCTTGTTAAACTTAAAAGGTGCTAAACCTTTTACTATCTAGTTCAGCATTTCCGTTTGCCAATATGAACCCTGAAAATCCATATTGGTCGGGGCTCTACTGGTTCTGATTTTGCAGCTGTATCTTAATTGATAGTACCAGTTGCAGTTTTTTATTGTTCATTGTTCGTGTACCTGCTGGTGAGACTGGTGGAGCCAGTGCGTGTGGAGTAGGAGCCCAGGCTGGGGAATAAGCCGCGATGGCCCGTGGGCGAGGTAACAGATGAGGAGGTGGTGGTGGTCGTGGAGGAGGATGTAGTCGAGGAGCTCAAGTCCTCGTGTCTTCTGCTAAAAGAGCCACTGGAGGATTTAAAAAACATTTTAGTAGTGAGACAAAGCTCGGTTCGAGTAGCTCTTTGTGAACGGATACCATGTTGATCACGGACATAACTTTGGATGCTGCTAGCACTGATGGCGAGAGCTAAAATAATTAATCAGTCTTTTGGCCTTTTTTATTTGTTTTGGATTGTCTTGCAAAAAACTTCTACACTAATTGGCGGTAAAAATATCAAGATAAAACTCGTAAAAACTGCATTTCAAATCAAAGCCTAAGGTTATTGCAGGAGAAATGGGTTATTCTAACGTTACTGTCAATTGATTTCAAGGGGGAATGTCATTGCTGTAAAGATCAAACTGTCCTTACATCTGTATTCAGGTTTTGCAGACTTAAGACCACATTTTCATCCTGAGGCTACGTCTGAATATGTATTACCACAGGATTCATTTGATCAATCCAGATGCACAAAAACAAAAGGATGGGCACTTCAGCAGAGCAGAGACACACAGACAGAGAGGACAGGTGAGTGTGGAGAGACGGTGGTGTCCCGGTGCGGCTGGAGTACCTGCGGTAAATGCTGTAAGACTGGTAGTGGGAGGAGGGTGGCTGCCAGGGTTTAGTATTACAGGTGTTAGGGTCCAAGCTGGAGGTGGACGAAGACTTGGCTGGCACGTCCCGCGTGCTGCCGCTCCGCCCTAGCGCTAGCGTATGGGAAGTGCTGGCGGAGTGGCAGGTGGGTGGGCGAGAGAGGCATGTTAGCGGTGGAGGCGCACACACACACACACCCACAGATACAAGAAACATACATATTGAAGACTAGCTTTGACACACTATTGGTGCATTCATGTCATGTGGGACTAGCAGGGAAGTGTAGATTGATTAGAAGGACCTTAACGATGCCTTATATTGTAGATTATTTTTATTTCAATGTTATCTCGACTGATAACATCAGAGTCCAGGAACTTGGAGAAATAGCTTTTAAACTCTTAATTTAATTACGTGGCTCATATCCATGATTTTTCAACATGACATGAATGCAGCATTAGTCCACGTCTAGGTGTTGTGCCATGAACACTACAGGGAATTTTGATGTACCTTGGAGTCAGATTGTTAAAATGCCTAAAAAATGCCTTTAAACTCTATGACACAGCAACCTGACAGGACAGGTACAGTCATGCAACAAACGTGGTGGCAGTGACAGAAACAAGGTGCTGGGCTGATTTGCACGGCTTCTTCAGTAGCTGCTGCGGCTGCTGTGCATGTAGCAAGTACAAACAGACCTCTAATGACATAATGCAAGAAATAAAAATGTACTGTAGATGATTAATACATGACTATCACTTTTTTCTACTCAGCGGTTTTAGTGGATCGACACATCAGATCAGATGAGGCAGAGATCTGATGACGAGATAACGGATGGAAGTTTGGCAGCGGAGGCTAACCTGCGCTGGTAGCTGGAGGATCGGTTGGTGGAGGCGCTCCCTTCGCTGTTCTTTAGGTCGTCATCCCAGCGTTGTCGGGTGTAGGAGCCGCTACGAATCAGGGCAGTCGAGTCCCTGGGGAATAAGCTACAATAGTACCCCAGGGTTCCACAAACAGATACTGATAAATATACTGGATATGTGCGTCTTCTCTTTCCCCTTTAGACCCATTTATAACGTCTCTATCTCTTCTAATGAATTGTTCAACATAACTAGAAGCAGTTGCCTCAGGCTGCACACACCATGCAGAGCATTTTGGCCTTTTCCCTGCAATACACAGCAGTGGGCAGCAGGAGCCGCTCATGCTAAATGCATGTCATCACAGATCCACTTGGCCCCAGGGTCTCACCTGTTTTCCTTCTCGTCGATGTCTGAAGTACTGGCCAGTCTCCTGGGGATGGTCGGGGCCACGTAGGCAAGCCGTGTTACTTTGTCCTTTTCCTGTGGGCACAGGATGAGACAGGACCTGTGTTTGTGTGACTGTTTACAGAGGAGATCTCACCAAAAGAATTGATTTACTTCATATGATACTGAAAACAATCTCAGCTGCCATTTCAGTTTTATATGAGCTCTGAGAAAAGCTCAGCATTTCATTAAAAAATTCATTCTTTCTTTTCACAAACATGTTGTGGCTAAGTACTCAGTAAAAGGAGATTAAAAGGATAGTGCCTGAATTTCAACTTTAAATGAGCACAATGTTTTTGTGTAATACGTCCTTGATACCCAACACCCTCTGATTTGTGGTTGTGTGAGCGACTGTTGACCTTCTCTTTGTCCTTGTTGTCCAGAGATGAGGTGAGACGAGGGCTCGAGGCCGAGCGCATCACCCCGGTTGTGTCCTTCTCCCTCTGAGCCTCCTTGGTGGCCGTGATCTCCGCTAGTGCCCCGTAACTGCCGGTCTTCCTCAAGCCCAAACGCCAAGAAGCCGGAGACTCGTCCTTCCTCTCCTCTTCCACTTTAGCTGAGATCTTTCCAGCAGGCTGAGTGACCTGAAAGGGAGAACGGGGCAGTGGTTGAGTAAATTGACGTACCCATTTACAATTACGAAGGTGTTAAAATTTTTATTTTTAGTGATTAACACAAAAGCTGATTAGGTCAAAACAGTAGTAAAAAA
This sequence comes from Paralichthys olivaceus, assembly GCF_024713975.1. Taxonomy (NCBI): domain Eukaryota; kingdom Metazoa; phylum Chordata; class Actinopteri; order Pleuronectiformes; family Paralichthyidae; genus Paralichthys; species Paralichthys olivaceus. The sequence goes on from NC_091115.1 coordinate 3,583,446, forward strand.
AACCTGTTTGGATTTTAAAAAGGCTGCAATTTTTAGGTTTTAATGAGGAGACATTTTTAAGGGAAGGACATGCCAGTTATGAACAATCACATCCAGATTAAAAAATACACCTGACTAAACCCACAGCTGCACTATACAAGTACTCCTGAGCACATGCTATCCTCAAAAGACGATAACTGAATCTTAAACAAAGGATGGTAAAGGCTTCTTGTTCCAATTTATAGTTTTCACATAAGGTCTGTCCACAAATTTCATTTTAAATACGCATCAGACAATGACAAACCACTTTATTAAACACAGAGCCACAGACACAATGTGAAAGCACGATTAGGACGGTGCGTTACAAGTGAAAACACAATGTTGGGATGATGAGTGAGACGTCGGCGATAGCGAGATTCGCTTGTTCATAAACTGGATCAGGCCGAGGGGCGGTTAGGAGGGTGGTAAGTACGTTGTCAGTGCACAGGTGTGTGTAGGATGAGAGAACAACTCTGGTGCACACCAATGCCTCACCATAGGTTTTTTGGGCACTAGAGAAATGCCAGTTTTGCGCAAGCCTTGACGCCACAATGCAGGACAGCCTGGCTCCGCCACAGGCATGAGGGGAGTAATATAATCAGACTAAAGCCAACCAACAAGAGCCCGGCATGAGAAGAGATGCAGAGAGAGGGAGGGAGGGAGGGCAGGGAGGATGACAGGATGAGACAAAGAAAAAAGCCAGAATAAGACAGAAGCAAAAGAAAACACACTTTATGGCAAGGAAAGATTTTTTTTTTTAAGGCCTAGTCACACTGCACAATGCTTACTGCCAAACCAGGGGGGGGGGGGGGACTACCATTACTGTTTTGAGTCAGGGTCAGATCGAACAAACATCTGGTAGTGTCAAAACTGGACATTGTTAATGTTTCGCTCATTCTTGTTAGACAGAAGACATTGTGATGTGTGAGCACTAGACTTCAGAGAAGGACTGGAAACAAAAAGGTCATTTCCAGAAAAGAAGCAGAAAAAAGAAACGGATATAAAGTCTTGAGATACCGACTACAGAGTGTGAGCTCAGAAAAAGATAGAAGACTGTAAAATAGACTCTCCTATTTAACAAATTTAGACCGGATGCAACATGTGCGTTTATACAGCTTTCAGAGAGGGTGCGACACGCTTCTCCCTTTAGAACCGGATGAGATCTGTGCGTCTTATCTACTAGGTTCATCGAGTTTGACGGCTTTGTTTGAGCTTTTGGGGAAAAAGGCAATGATTTAAAATCAAAGCCAATTTTTTAAACTATGAAATGTTTTTTTATTTCATGTTATTCACTCCTTCAGAAGCCAAGACATTTACAAGGAGGTTGTTTTCAAACAACACTTTAAATTATTAATGAATTCATATTATGAGTTTTCAAATTATCCTACATTTTCTGCAGCCGTGCAAAACACCAGAAAGTGAGGGAAGTAGCCTTATTGAAATTTACCAGTGTCACTCAGTTTATATGCTTTGCTGGATTTCTCCAGCAGAGGGAAGCAGACTCAAAAGAGGAGAAATCTACCTTTGTTCCTATCAACCAATGTATGACTCTGTACAGAACACTGAAGCCTCCTGGTGCCCTAACAGTCTTATACTGTTAACATCAAGAACTGGTCACTAATCCCCAACGTGCTACCATGTTTGTCAAACACCAGCGACAACTTCTCTCTGTGACATTCACTTATTATCTGTGTGCTCACTGTACCGCAACACGAAGAACAAATTACTACCTAAAAATGATTGTTCGATGGCCTGGAGTATGAACTGCAAACTTTTCTATGCAGCCCCTCCAGGATCTTCATCCGGCTGTGAAATTAGGTTTGTGTTCAAAGGGGAGAAAACTCAAATAGACTGTGAATTTTGTTGATTTACGTACGTAACGAGGCCCCGACCCTCCTCAGTAGTGGAGGCTTCATGTAACAGAGGAGGTGCAGTCCCTACTTAGAGCGGTGACATGATTACATCAGCACTTATTTACCTCCAAGTCCTTTTAAAACCATCCAAGTGTTGGCTAATTTGATTTAAATCTGGGTTGGGCTGTTTTTGTAGTAATGCCAGTACTGAGGCAGCTGTGCATCTGTGAAGGGTAGGATGACAAACACCACCAGGTCGTACCTTCTTCACCGGTGAAGTGGGGGTTGTCACCTGGTTGGTCGGGCTTGTCGGAGATGACACGGTGATGCTGGCTGGGATTGGCGTTGTGCTGTTGCTCACCGATGCTGAAGGCTTGCTCTTGTCTTCAGGAGTCAGAGAGAAAAAGGGCGGGAGGATCAATAAAAGAATTCTAGAAAATTAAGATTGTGTGTATTGATGTTTAACTGCTAGAAATGCACAGTTTGCTCATTTTTGACATGAGCCAAATTCTATGACTGACAACTAGCAAATAGTTTGGACCTGATTTGGTGAAACCACGCAGCAAGTCTAAAATAAGACACACACAATACCTGCTTCTGTCTCCGACTCGGAATCTTCCTCCTCCTCTTCCTCACTGGAGCAGCTTGATTCGTCCTTCTTCCCCTCCACCTCTTCATCCACCTTCTCCGGTTCTAAGGTCTCGATGCGTGGGGCGCTCTTTTCTGGCTCCAGAAGCAGCGTTTCTCTGCTGCAACACAAAGATTTTAAACCAAGTTTAGAAAATAAGTTCAGCATCGGTGATGTACCCACGCCTGTACCCATGAAAAAAAAACTGTTTTGCCTGTTGCCCCTCAGGCACCTGTGACCCTGGTTAATAATCCTTTAGTTGAACACATTGATTACTTTTTCCCCATCAAGCTCTTTACCTCTTGAGTGGTTTCAGTGATTGGTTGTTATCCCCAGTGGTTGTCATTTCAATCAAAGGAGATTTGATCTTAACATCTTTCTTCTCGCTCATCAGCTGGAACAAAGAAAACAAAAATCAGTGAGAAAACAACGGACACAATCTGTTTTCTCAGGCTTTCACGATAATTTTACAGAGGTCAGTAAAATGCTTCCACTTATTAAACTGCTGATAAGTATCTTTGGGTTGATAAGAATCTGTACAAACTGACCGGCCACACTGACTCACTTGATTTTGTTTCTTTTGTAGTTCTTCTAAATATCCCAGAACATCTTCGTCGGCTACATCAAAAGGTGTCTGGCCCTGAGGGAAAGAAATAAAACTTTTCTAAAACATGTTTCGCTCAGCCTTTATTGTGAGAGTTCTCATGAGAGTTTGATTCAAATTTCTCACCATTTTATTAATGAGGTCCATGTCACATAGATTCTCCACCAGTATCCTACAAGCCTCCTCTTTGCCCCAGTGTGCAGCTGCATGTAGAGGAGTCCAGCCGTCATAGTCCTTAATATTTACATCATACCCTGTTTGGATTAAAAGCCTCCACAGTGAAGGAGGGAGAGGGAAGGCAAAACAAAAATAGTTTTTGTTAGATTTAGCAAATTCTCTTCGCTCATCTTTCAAGGTGCTGCCAGGATGCAGGATTTTAGATGTGCGTCAGTATCGTTACCTCGGGTCACATTTATAGATTATCAGATACAGGCTACCCAGGGTTTTTTGCAGGTTTCAACAAGTTAAAATTTAGAATAATGAATGAAATTTAAGACATATGTCAAGTACGGTAGAGATATAGGGGAATGTCAGATTCCCATAAATACTTACAATTCAAGTGCTCTGCTTAGTGACTATTTTTTTAAAACCCAGCAAAAACCCTCCTAACTCTAAACATAACTCAGTGAGGTTGGCAATCGTTAAACCCTTTGATGGGGAAAACCTTAAGATCCCTGTCTTGTGTGTGGTAGCCACTACACATCTTCATATCTCAGAGTTATCTATGGCAGAAGAGTGTGCTGGCTGACTTCCCAGACCAGATGGACAGGTGGCTGCAGCTTCCATCCTCAAGCAGTGAAACTGTACTAACGAGCCAATGTTGGACTGAGGAGATGCAGAGACCAGGATAGCGAAGAAATTCCTAACGCTAGGCCTCACAGCTGTACTGACTATAAACAGTATTTGTATAATGTGACTTACAGGCCGGGCTTTATGTAACAACCTATAAATGTGTCATCCGTGCAGTTTTGCTTCAACAGGTGGGGGGGGGGGGGGTAAGAAAACACTCATGTTTGCTACCTGTGAAATCAGAACCACTGCTTACTTTAAAACCTCGACGTATCCCTTCGCAGCAGCTACATGAAGTGCCGTTCCTCCAGACTTGGCGTGCCGGATGTCCTGAATTTGGCCACTGTTGAGCCACTGCCGGGCGTCCTTTAGCATGATCCGCTCCTCCTCTTTCCGGGCCGCCTCAATATCCAACCCTAATGGGACCAGAGGAAGAGAGTTAAAAATGACATCCAAGCATCCTGGCTGTAATGCCGAGCCGACAGTAGACGAACAACAACAATAACAGCAAGATATTTATTTGTCTAACGTCCACAGTGAGGCATGTGAATGTTTGGAATACATGGCATTAGTCAGAGACTATGGACCGCAATAGAGAGGTGAAAATACTTCAACACATAGTCATGAGATAAATCATCACACATTTAAGTCCTGCTACGGTAATGCGTCAGTAATGACAGCTATGACGAGCCTCTGGGTTCTGGTTATTACATAAGACGCAACTCATTCACCTCTGTGGTTTTATTAAGCTGGGCCTTGATGCTATTTATTGGATGGACAGAGGAGAAGTAGATGTGACATTATTCTGCCGACATCTCTAAACACTAGCGGCTGTTGTAAAGCTCTTGATCTTCTCTGGCATACGGTTTTAGACTAATATTTGACAATGAAATAATGGCTGCAAATGTACAGGCCTGAGCCTGTTTAGTGGGTCAATATGTCTGAGCTATATACAGCATGCAAGGCAGCGGTGAAGTCATGCCTGAGCCTTCTCGCTGACACCTGGTTGGTACACGAGACGGTCTGAAGTGCACTGGTGCACGAGTCGACCGGTCAGCTGAGCGTTAACTGTGTAGAGCTACATAAACAGTGAAGAGAGTTGCACCGGGGTAGAAGCCAAAACTTCAGCTGACCTTATGGTTTTTTTTTTTTGTTCTACTCTTGAGAATACATCATAATTCTCCTGACACCTTAAAAAGTTTGATGAGAGAGATTCCCATCCGAGTTTTTTAACTAAAGAAAGAGGATATCTGCGTCAGTGAGGCTGGCTCGAGAAAAAGCGCAGGCAAAGGAGAATTCCAACTTAAGTAACAAGTTGAGCACAAGGATTAAATCTGTTAGTAACGAGTGACTGAGACACCTGATCATTTGGTTTTGTCTCATTGGCTCATGAGCCTTAAATGTCATCGTAAAAAAAACATAAAATCCATCTACTTTCTAACACGTGCAACACAGGCTTCCACTGAGCCAGGACACAATAGTATTCTGGCTTGTTTGAGACCAGGCATGTTGCTCATTAAGAGGATTTGTGAGTTTGAGTCTAAGAAAGTGAAACCAAATGGGAATAAGATGACTCAGTGTCTGAGTTTATGTTTGACTGGATTTCAAGTTACTTTTCTCAGTGACTCTTGAGCAGTGACTGGACGTACGTCTCACTGTGGCTGCCTGGTCACCAAAGCAGGAACTAGTTAAATCTATGCTTTACAGAATCAACTATGCAGAAAAGATGTGTATTTCTATTTTATCTAAAATATATTATTATCATTATTATTATTATATTAATTCATTCAATTTCTATATATAGAATTGCATTTGTGTCCTATTTTTTTAAATAAAGTTTGAGGTTAAACTGTAAAATATCAAGCTTCAATTACGTTTCTATGTCACAAGTTAGAAAAACTGCATCACTGTGGTAGAAAAACGTCGTAAACGTCATTAGGGCAGTGCAGTTAATATAGGGAATAGGAGCTGGCCACATAGGGCAACGTCCCGTGATCTCTTGGGACGTAGCCTACAGTGTGTCTATAAAAAGCAGGGAGCCTAATGGCCTTTAAGTAGGACTACAGAACAAGAGCCGAGTGGAAGAGTTGGCAGTGGGTCAAAGTTGACTTTTTACAGGAGAACAGCACATCTTCTGCCTGAGCATTAAGATCAAGAGAAAATCCAATAGACCAAACAAGGACCTGCCTTCTGCTTCACCCTACAGACAATATACCCACAGTGTGTCTGGCAAAGGATAAATTAAATATCTATGGAAATGAAGCCGACCAAAGCACTGGGTCTTCAGCAGAAAATAAAGTAAATGCAGAAAAGGGCCTTAAAATAGATGAAAATAAATCAAATATAAACATTAGTAAAATAAATCCAATCCAGATAACCCCCATCCCAAGCTAACAGGGACAATGTGCGAGTTAGAAACATTTGTCCACCTTCAGTCAATTACAAGCACAGAGCGGAGCATTCATGCAGCAGCTGAAGGAGAAGGAGAGGAGGGCGGCAGGGCCGGCCAGTCACTTGACCCAATCAGGGTCAAGGAGCAGATCTAGAGGTTGTTTCTGCCAAGGGCAAACCACGGCCACTTGGTAACAGGTTTAACCCCATGACTGGTGTCTCTTTGAGGGGAGAAAATCACATTACAAACATACAGGAGCGTTACACAACAGCTTGTTGCATAATGCTGCCTCCTGCTAACTCCAGCATATAGAACTGAGCTGTGGATTGTCTGCAGCCGTCCTCGGGCCAAATTCAGTCTCCAAAAGCAGTGAGTCTCACACTTGAAAACAAAATACCTACAAACTCAGCAGTATGGCTTTGTGAAGTCTATGAGCATGTTAAATGACGATACACGTTTCGATTTGCATCTGGCAGTGATGGATCTAAGTTGAGGCAGCGGTTGGATGCTCTGAACCAGGCAACGCATCCATCCATCACGCATCAGCAAATCAAAGCTGACAGGTGCCGCTGGAGGAGATGCTTGAAATTCGGTGTGGGCACAAAACGAGTCTCTCCGCTGTTATATAACACTGCCAAGGAGCATAACATGTAAACAGCTCACTGGGTGTAATTATCACTAGATTTCATGTGCTTTCAAAGACCTGGAGTTTACTGGGACTGTCGAAGAGACGTGAAGGTTTACAAACAAGATATTTTCTAAAGGTTGCTCAGGATACAATGCAGTTAAAGACATTACTTATTAGATGGTGGCGCAGCATTTTCTGACCCTGTGGACAAGGTCAAAATATGTCAATGACCGAAGCTATGTATGATTTCTGAATTAAGGAAATGGTGATATGTGCCACAGTGATGCACAGGCCAGCAAACTCTTTCTTGGTGAATATGAGCCGAGGAGCATCTCTCTGGCCCGGGGCCATTAAACAGGTCTGTGCTTGGCCTCTCACCAGAGGGGGAGGGCCCTTCATCATCTAAAGAATGCCCTGGCCAAAAATAGAAAGGCCCGACTTTTCAGTTTAGGAATCATCACGAGTGCTCACAACACAGCTGGATCCCTTCTCTATGTTATGTAACGCACGTTCTTCAAGCGCGCAAGTGGAAAACAGCAGGTGAATGACACTCAATGAGAATTCGGATCCTATTTGACAACCTACTCATACATGCATGAAACACACAGAGGGCTCCGACCAACCTTGCTGTTTGTAACATGCTTATGAGGTCAGGATGTTTCTGGATATGATGAGATTAACAGGGATTACATAAAAACACTTGTACAAATATTCAACTGAAGCTTACAAATACTGGCATCAACCAAAAACCTTGCGTCTTTCATATTATTTCAATCTGTTCACCCTGACTAGATTTTCTGTGTTAGCAATTCACCTGAGACTAAAGAACTTTTTCACAGCAGCCATTTTGACATGAAATAATAGGTTAACACATGAATCAAAGCTCTGTACCTAAATAGATAAGAACCATAAGTTAACCAGTGACTTCATTTCAGAATGGCTGCTGTGAACAAGGACTATTATGCTGCATTTCAGGGTGATATAGTGTAGACTGGAGTTCAGAGGTCAAAATGTCTGTGTCAGTACTGCACCTTGTCGGTTGATCTCATTCTGCAGGAGCTCCTCCATCGCCTCCTCTTCAGCGATGTCCAGAGGTGTCTCGCCCTCACTATTCACAACTCCTACGTTGGCACCCTGGCTAATCAGATACCTGCAATAAATAACAACAAAAAAAACATTTAAACTAGAGAAAGGCAGAAATCAAAGCGTTACCATTGTCCTGAAGGTTTTAGGCTACATGTTTTTGACATAGTTAAAAGGGGAAACATGCAATGTGTCACTTCCTTTATCTGATGAGGAAACAGTTGACGAACAGGAGCTTCACAACGTTGCTCTTGATCCACTGCCAATATTGACACAATGACACATTCTGCAGCTCCTGTTTAACCAGTTACCTTTTAGGAATGTCTTCAGGCCAAATAACTATTATTTACAGATTATGTTGATTACATTAATTACAATGACAAAATGTTTTAATAATTGCTGTCGCCTTGTACATTGCTGTTTAAGTTTCTATGAATTTTGTTCTTCGTCAACAGATTCTGCATATTGACATGTAGAATCTGTTTTTAGAGATTCTTAAAAGGGTAAGATATCTAGGAATTTAAACACAGAGCTTTATCTTTTAATAGTTGATTCAATTTTAAAAAGAGATCACAGCTCTGAACATTTGTCTGCATGGCCCTTTACAGGCGTGTCATCTGAAAGAATGAAAGATCATTAGTTAAACCATAAAAACCTCTATAAACAACCAAAATGAGCATCGCTGCAGACAGTTTCCACGGCTCCTCAGTGATTGAACACTTTAAAGCATTGATTCAAGACCTTTTTAACCATACACCATCTTTACTCCAGCTACTTCTAATTAAAGCTGTGGTGAGACTCACATCCTTCTCATTAAGCCGACACACCACTTGAAACGTGCTCGGTCCTCATGACTTCCCTTCCAAATGGCAAGTGACGGGCTGCAGATGTGTTTCAGATTCTTGATTGGACTTTCTATTTTGCCCATTACGGGTCTGCTTTACTGGGTTAGATGACTTTGTGGTCTGGAATCCCACTGTGGGCTTTCTAACCAAACCCTACTATTCGCTGGCTGTGGTGACACCGGGGGGCACACAAATACAGTCCCGTCTCACTGTTCCCATTACTGTGTGAATGAGGATGCTGGGACTAAAATGGGACGGCCGAGGGCTCACCACCCACATCAGGTTGCTGGGTTTCTCTGTGACATGGTGTCTCCATTAGTCACTCATACCAGACCAGCCACTTGACCTTTTCATTCTCTGTGTGACAACAACAAACTTCTTGTCTTCTGTAATACTAGCCCAGCGCTGATGCTGTGTTCATGAGGCCGACTGAACGCAGACCGGTGGAATCTGAAAAGTTAACACTTCTGAAAGACGTGTTTAAATGAAGTAGCTGATGTTTAATCTCTTACCTCTGCCAAGGAGGTTATGTTTTTATCTGTTTGTTTGATAGTTAGCAGGATTACGCGAAAACAAATGTATTTCAACAAAACTTGGTAGAACAATGAGATATGGGTCAGGGGAAGGATCAGATAATTATTGGAGCGGTTTCAGATTACAGACTTCCCAGGGACTAATTCACAGGTCTTCATGAAATCAATCAGGCATAATTAAGGAAATGATGATGATAGTGTGCAATTTGGTTCAGCTTGAATGTAAGGGCCTGTTGGGCCTTGGCAGAGGTTAGCGTTCTAGTAAGTGTCATTCTAGTTCAATACTAGCTATCAAATTACAATTTAACTACCAGAAGAAATGTATCTGGGAGAAAATTCTGAACATGAGCATGTTTATCTTTCTCCAGCCAGTTACACTTGTAACATTTTAGGCAAACACCAATAGAGGGGAGAGATCTGCACCCAGGTTCCTGTAACGCAACACAGAGGTAAAGCAGGTCACAGCACACTCCCAATATGCTGAACAATGAGCACAACCGAACTCCTTCACCCCCTTCAGGCCTGTTTATATATCCTCTGATAACATCTCTGCGTTGTGTTCTGTGCCCTATGAACAGCCTCCTTACCTGAAAAGGACTAAGGGCAAGAAAATACTAGAGTGCAACTGTAGAGCTCGATTCCAGATACAGTGGCTGACCCTGATCTCTCCATATTTGATTACATCACCAACAATGTGTGTCTGAGCTATCAGATGGGCTGCCGCTCGTGCACAAATGCGATGAGAACTGTGTGCTACTGATGATTAAAATGATTTCTCTTAAGTCTGGCAAGCTCGCCAAGAACAGCATGGGTATTTCTGGTAGATCCTAAATGGTTAAGAGTCATTCACAGACAAAGCAGTATCTGCCTTGATAACTGACAATGTTTGTTTAAAAGTCAAATATTAAGCCTCAACTACATTTCTGTGTCATGGGGTTTGATAACGACATCTAAGGAATCATTGCCAACTTTTTTTTAAATATATATCATCTGATATATCTGTATGAGTCATATTTATTACAAGGGTGATCAGAGTAATGTTATCTCATTACAATAAAAATGAAAAATAAATCACAAATGCAGCCAACTAAAGGAAGGCAAGAGAACTTCCAATGGTCGCAGATACAAAGGTTTATTGAGGAGTGCTGCGGTTAAACACATCGTAGATACTGAACAGGATGTAAGGTTGCAGAAATCGTCTTCTTACTCTACTTACTCTGCTATGTCTAGGTATCCGCAGGACGCTGCAGCGTGGAGGGGGATCCAGCCCTCGTTGTCGGGCTGGTTGATGCTGGCTCCATGCTCCACCAGGAATGTCACCATGTCTACGTTGTCATCTATGCATGCCTGAGAGACAGGGAGAGGGAAGAGGAGTAAGACCACTGTAAAGAAGCAAAAAAGCAAAAAGCATGACCCACCCTATGTGCATATTTGTGTCAAAGCACATATGAGAGTGCGATGGGCTATGCCATGGTTACAAATAGCACAGGAAGAGAATTGCACCGCATCTGATACTACATTGCCACATGCGACCAGAATTACTGGGGAATTTTGGCAGCCGGCGCACATAGCAGGGGTGCCTGAAATACCACATAGTGTAGTACTGCTGATGGAGGCATCGAGTGCATATATGTCGCTCTATGAAAAAGGCAAGACAAGTTATACCCAGTTACAAACACTGCTTTTACTTGAAAAGTCAGTTTTGTACATCAGCCAAATATATTCTCTAGTGTGATGAATCAAACCACAAATGCACACACACTCGGTACAGTCACTCTTTACACTAACGAATCACCCGATTAAAATCACGTCTGTGGTCGAACAAGAGAGTGAAACTGTTTTTCGTGCCAGCTCACTTAGCACCCAGAGTTTGTCCTATTGAATCAATGCTACTGACGAAGGACTTTGCTAGAGTGGGTGTCATGCTACAGATCTAAAGTCAGTCTGTTGGTTATGGACATGGGGCTACAGGGATGATATTGAGTGTGGGAGGAAACATACCTGCATGTTAGGAAAATGCACTGTAATCGTGTTTCTTTAAACGTTCTTACAATTCTAAAACCAAAGTGTGTAGGAGTGATGAGGCAGTGACAATAAAAAAGTGACACACACACACAAAAATAAACAGAAACCTCAAGTGGGAGAGATCTGATTTAGGATACTCTAACTCATGAAGTGGTAGAGGTTGTGATTTTGCTTTTAGGGAAGTATGAAGCAGAATTTAGGTGGGTGTTTAATAGTGCTGCAGAACGTTAACAAAGCATTTAAGCAGTAAAATGTTGCTTATTATGATTTGGTAGTATTTTCTTTCTGTTAAAAAAAATCTGAACAATAAATACATTTTAGTATATTTGTGGGATTTCTCAAATTTCACATAGGATGCATGTCTGGCTAAGTATAAGTTCACAAGTGGAAAACAGCACATTTAGCATCTTAAACACAATCTGTGAGATCACACATCCACTGAAGGACGGTCATTACAGTGACTGATAGAGATGACCACGACAACTTCCAGTGACCAATTATTAAACCAGACTTGACTCCTACCAATTGCCCACATCTCTGCACACCGTGCCTCGACTGCCTCGCTCTCTCTCTCTCTTTTTGGGTTGCTATGACAACAAAAGCGTTGACAAGGGAAACAGATACACATGATTACACAGCGGCCTCACGTTCGGGGCACACGACTATCTGGCTGGAATCCTTGTCCAAATTTGGGCCGTTTACAACGCCGTACATGGTCAGAGATGAAGAGCGCCTCACCGGGCTTATCTGATGGTCTGTGTGTGTGTGAGATGTTATGTGATCTGGTTATGTCTGACAGGGGGTTCTTCAGGTGCACATGGATTTTTTTTTTTTTTTTTAATAGACAGGGTTCACCTGTTCACGTTTTTGAAAAGCCAACGTTATGTAAAAAGTGCAGCACTCTGCTGCTCTCATTAAAAGGTCACCCTCACTATTAGTTGGACGCCATCTTCATGTGAAAGTAATGTGGCTATGTTGCTTGTGATCCCCCAATTCGGAATTTGGCAATAACAACAACGATAGGCCTGAAATAAATGCCGTTAAAAATCAAGATAATTAACAGACTTGGTGAAGCCAGATTTATTCAGATGTACCAGGCAGCTCACATTTCTAATCAATATATTAACAGAAATCCCTTCAACACTACCTTTGAGAACAGATGCTTGTTTTTCACACACATTTATGAGTTCCCATGTTGCTGTTCAAATCCTCCAGAGAGTCATTATAATGCAGTCGACATAACAACAAAGGAAATGAGTGGAAGCAAGCTGTGCGAAAGACCACAAGCTAACATCACCATGGCAAAGCAGCTATCGGCTGATGTGCATTAAAAACATATGAAGAAACTGGAGCCGATTTAAATGATTAGTCAGTTGAAATTAAATATATATGTGGAGTAATGATCAAATTTTTCAAATCACAAATGCACTTTATTGACTTCACATTTAGCCACATAACGTGTTTGTGTGTCGACGGTCAGGTCTCGTAATAAGAGTATAAACTGAAACCGAAGATGTAGGTGGTATGAAAAAACATGTAGCACCAAATCAGTTGGCTTTTGCTGTTCTTTGGGATCTACATGGCGTCAGAGACCTTTTTACAAACTGCCCTGATAGTTTTCTTATTTGTAACAAAGCTGGAGTGTTCCGCCGCTCATCTAAATCCTCCCCCTAAACACTTATTATCTCCTCAAAAGCCCCTCAAGGTGACGCAGTGCTGGGATGTGACCTCCCTCCTCAGATCCGTCACCAGCCTTCCTCCACTGGCTCCTCCCAGCAGCTACTGGAGCCCAACACAGGTAATCTCTTAATGGCTGTAATTGTTTGTGGCTGACAGGTGCCAGAGTCAGAGGCTGAATCAAGAGTATGGAGAGTGCAGTGGCCAGAGAGACAGGAGAAAGAAGAAGAGTCAGGAGAGGTTATCATAGCAACCTTGATGTTCTCTTCTGAGAACATGGGTTGGATCACTTATTGGCCAATAGAAAATAATGGATAGAGAAGCATTTACCGCCATGGCTCATACAAATCTAACAAGACAGCATATCTGATATCTGCCAGCAGCAGGCAGAGCGAGTGAGTCAGACAGTGCATGGAAGGGAGAGATGTTAATTGAAGTTATATAAGGAAACATTGTGGGCTTAATCCTGTCTAACACATCACAATCAGCACCCAAATGACTTATAGGACCTGAGATGTGCTCACAGAGACGCTCAGATATGTAGTGACTCACGCTCAAGCAGAGAAGTTGCCATTCAAACCTGTTTGTCAAGTGTGTCTGAGAAGGGGAGAAGAAAGGAGGGCCTTGTCAAACATCGAGGCAAAAATATGGATGGCACCACACAATAGGGATGGGCGAAATGTCTAAGCAGTAAATTTTCCAAGCGGCCATAAACAACCAATGATTATGTATGTATAGGTGATGTTTGATAAGCAATAAGACGGGCTGAACAGAGCGGTGGTGTCAGACGCCTCCGCTTGCAGCTTCCAGATGAATAAACAGGAGGGGATAACATGTTATTAAATAATCAGGGTTCACAACAGCACACACAGTTTTTGGTCTAGTTCTCGAATATGATTCATCGGTGCATTTGCTTTTCAGCACCGATCGATTGGACAGCGACAACCAAAGACGACTTAATCATCATTTAGCCACTGCTCGTTTGGTAAGAGATGGAAATCAGTGCAACACAAACGTGCCCAACATATATGATAACATGATAACACGTGTGCAACAGTATGAAACCAAGCTATGCCATATAGGCTACTCACGCGAGGTGTGTGACCCATGACCTGTATGTTGCAGGTGGGTAAAAGAGTAACTAAGCAGCATTCCAACTATGTTATAATTTACAGACATGTGGTTTGCAGTATGTTTTGCATTGTAGGTTGAACTGCAGGCAATACACTCTCACATACACACACACACAGGGCAGGTCCTGGTCATGGTTATCAATCTGCATTACAGAAATTTAAAAAATAACCTTTCTTGATTTATAATTCACCTTGCATCACAAAATATATGAATAATGGACATTGACAGAATAATGACACAGACTCAGTTTGAACTACATGTGAGCATTAAAAATCTGTAGGTCTAAAGAAGATCAGCCAAGTCTATATAAACAAATAGTAGAATTTTAAATTCACACTGGTATTTTACAGATAACCGATGCAAGGACTGCCACAACAGGAGGGATATGGAGAGTAATACCCACAGACAAACAGTTTGCTGGTCAGGACAACAGGATGTGGCCTAGCTGCAGATTTAGATCAAATGTACTCACTAATGGAAACTGAGGCTTCTGGGAAGTTGGCTTTACAGAAATAAAATCAAGTACTAATGTAATCAATGGACACAGGGTGCTCTATTTGATTGGTCAATAGAGTTTGATGTCCATTGTGCACCTAGATTATAAAAACAACTATTTATCCATTAGGTTTTGCGTAATGTGATCAGCAAGAAAACCAGTAAAAGTATGAATCTCTGATTGGAAATTAATCAAATAAAGGTCGGTGGTAGTCAAAGGTCCACTCTGACAAAAAGTATTAAATATTTTCATCGTGGGAAGTGAAAAGTGTCAGTATTCCACTGAGATTAAAAGGGAACAAACTCTGGGAATTAAAATAAATTTTACATGAGATGATTCACATGTAATCTCTGTAGTGCTTTGGCAGAACTTAATTTATAATGTGAGCTGTGCATCTTGTTTTACAACACATTGCTGCTCCTACCATGTCCAAATATTAGACCATTCGCTCTAAATGACAACATGTGTCCTCTGTGTTAACTGGTGGACTCTCGCGATGCAGGTGGCACTTTATGAAAGAGCAGGAAAAAAAACCCTGTCACCTCGGTCAGCCAAAGTCAATGCGGTGCACCTGAAGGAAACACGATGCAAAAAGACTAAAAAACTGGCCATATAATTGATAAATCCACAGATTAAAATAGAAAGAATACAGAGTCCATCATATGCATCGGTCTAATCCTGAAATAATAAGGAGGACTTCAAGCCCGGCAAAGACGATGCGATAAGCCATTCTCGGAGCAGTCCAAATATGCGCCCATGACGTGCACATAAGAAAAGAGGCCAGTCAGTCACCATGACAACAAAGCCAAAAAGAGAACATGGGTTCAGGCCTTGTCGGGCCTTTGAAAGAAACATAAATAAACAGAGAAAAGACTTAATTTTAAAGCACACAGGGGTTTCTCGGACAGTCCCTGAAGGCAGCGCAAAAAGTAAACCACTGGGAGATGACATCAGAAAAGTCATCTTGAAAGGGGCATCTCAAGATGCCATCTTTATTTTTTTTATCATCTTGCATTCAGGACTTTTGCTGTTATTGCAGCGATTCTCATGACCTTTTATGGCTGAAAGACACAATGGGACCACTAATACTACATCCTAATTATTTAATATTGTCATTCAAAACACAAGAAGAAGTTAGGGGGATATATTCAGACTGTAGAGCACTTTGTTTTCATCACATCTGCAGAACAGACTTTAAATCATTGCAGGAACAGGATATGACTAGGTGACAGAAATTATTTGCAGCCACAGGTAGCCATTTTCTTAGACAACCTCTTGCACAAACTGCCATCAATTCAAGTCAACCTATAAATAAAGACAATTACAGAAACGCGTCTGAAAACCCAGAGGAAACACTTTATAAAGCAATCTTCACTGAGGAGGAGCTACTGTGTGTCTACCAAGAGTAGGTGTATTATCTAGTGGGCCATCATGCAGAGGAGCTCCAAGCTTAATTTAGAAGTACTCCACATCAAGGAGACACTTGAAGACCCCTCCCCTCCTTGACTTCCTTTAGTATCACCCTCAGATGGCCAACTCAAGCACTGTGCAGGAAACTACTGCTGGAACTTTTCACTGCCAAGAACCCAGTGACACAGGTAGCTGGCAAGGTTACAGCTATTCTACATTCAAATGATGGCCTTACTGCATACACACAGTGAATGACAGCAAGCTTGTGTCTCCTGTATTAGAGGCACAGTATCTGTTAGGTGTGACATGTTCAATATGTGCCAACGCTTCAAACACAGTTTTCTACATGATCCACAGCAGACATAAACATTTAGCACAATACGAGCCAACAATGATCTCATGCCATCTCTGCAAATGAGTCTCTGCATGCTCCTTTAGAACTGAAAGATAAGTGATAGAGCTTTGCACTGATGGACACTGATGGCCGACAATCATCCCGATGGGCACAGCAGCTACATCCTGGAATTATATACTTTAATACACACATTTTCCAATTTGCCTACTTTATCAAATATATCTATAACTCTATAAATTCTTATTCATTGTTGCCCCTCTCAATCTGTATTGTTATCAACCCTTTTCTCAACATCTTATCTTGGCACATTTAACCCTATGAAGCATCTAGGTATGCACATAGTTTAGGTTTAGTCTTTATTTGCCAACTGCGGCAGAAGGAATTTCTTCTGAGCAGACCCAAAGTATTGAGTAATATTCTCAACTCAACAGCGACACGTCTTTTCAGAAACAAAGTCCAGATTCCTCTTGATAATCCACAGACCTCGCCGACAACAGTTTCCATTAAGACAACCAAACTTTCTAATGAAGAGGTGTGTGGGGATTATGCTTCAGTCACTAGATGTAAAACTACAACAGCAACAAACTCAGAGATTATCACAGTGAAGAGAGGAACTGTTTTGCTTTGGAACAGCTGTTCAAATCTCCCCAACCCGCTCAAGGCTTGACTCACTCTCACTTCGATTGTGATCAGGACTTTGGCTCCGATCAAAGCACCAACAAGACACTGTGCACCCCTTTACAAAAACATGGTGTTTAGAGAAGAGCGGTGATATCACTCCCAGTTTCTCTGTTAAACACAGCCATTAAAACGAACTGATAATTTTTTCCATCCCTCACGATCATCTTGTGCTTTCAGTGAGACGTCTGCAGTGAGGTGTGATGTAGGAGGAGTGACTCTGTTTTAATTTCTGTGGCGAGGCGGCTGAATGACGGAAAGCAGACACATTATCTTTGTATAGTGGCATGTGGTTTCTCTCATCAGGAGTTCTCTTCTCTCTAGGTATATCCACTGGTGCTTAACTTAAGGCATTCAAAATAAAGCTTCATAACACAGGACGTGTTATTTATTTTGCCTCACAGGGAAAGACCAGTTTTCTCTCATGTAAAGGAACAGTATGGACGACGTAGCCGCTCAGAACTGGCCCTCTCTTTTGCCTTACTTTTCTCCCTCCCCCTCCAGTAGTACAACTTCTCTCTGCAACCACCTAACCAGTGAGCAGTGAGGCCCTGGACTAGCATACCAGTGGAGAAATTCCCAGATAAGTAATACTCCTAGCCTTGGGGCTTCAGGCATCAGCGCTCTGGCCACTCCTCACGGGGCTACGTCATCGGCTCAGAGGCGCGCAGCAACTTCCACAAAAGGAATTCCTTCTTACCGCCTGCATGTAAGTGTGTTATGTATCTGTGTTTGCGTGTGTGTGGTTCTTAGACAGATTCGCCCAGACGCAGAGAGAGATGAGGTGAAAAAGTGAAAATAAAATTTAAAAATGCAGTAAACGAGAAAATGGAGTACTTACAAGATGATTAGTAAAACTGTACTTGAAAGGAGGACTATGTGTGAGAAGGTCCATTCTGTAAGGTGTTGTACATTTTTGTGTGAGTGTGTTTGTGTTTACGCCTGAGACAAAGAGCGCACCGCTTCTGTGCTATTGGCAGGGTTCAGGAGGCCAGAGGGTACGAGGGGGAGGGTTAGAACGCTGCAGGGCGACCAGCTGGGTCCCTCCACTAGATGAGCCCTGTTGGGAGCTGTAACCAGAACACACACACACAGACACACATACATACACACACATACACACACACACACACACACACACTTTGCCTTCAGTACTGTAGCCTCTGCTGCTACTGAGGACGACCATATAAGGCCTTGGGATTCCCATGGAAAAAGAAGACCAGGATTGAGGAAGAGGGGGGAAAAATGCCGGCGAGATTGTAACTGTATGTTTCACTTGGGCTTTTCGCTCAGCAGCCAAAACAATAGCTCCACTGGAGAGCCAAGTTTGTTTCCATGTGAGGGGTCCAAAGGCGAGAGGGAGGCACCAACTGGGGGGGGCAAGAGAGGTCAGATAGCCATGGAGAGATGGCAGAATACAACCTCTGTTGATATTTCCATATAATAGAAGCCTTATGTGGAGGCTACTATACAGAGGACAGAAGATAGCTCAGTCAGCAGCAGTCACTGACAGTCAACTAAAGAGGCATTGAGCCCGGTCCACAGTACAGCCCCCTCCTCTCTTTCCAGTGTACTGGCATTATGTCACTGTTCATAGCAACAGGCTCCGAACCCACGAGGTTAAATGGATAGTGTGGATGCCAGGCTCTGCCCTGCAGCCATTCCACCAATTTAAAGCCATTACAAGCACAAATATGGATCGTTACCAGAGTAACACTCAGTAAAATCACACTATGACGCTGTCACGCAAACACCAAAACAGACTCTGTGTACAGAAAAATAAACCTGTGAACATTAGGTTTAGAAAATTGCAGTTTCCATCTATTCTGCAAAAAACGTAAACAGAATTTTTAAATCTACATCAAGACTTTCAACTACAAGTAAAGCTTTATCCAGAAATACTTTAAATTATATAGTGATGCAATATAGACCAGTCATCTCTATAGGAGGAACAACTTCAACAGGCCTCCTG
Source organism: Paralichthys olivaceus (assembly GCF_024713975.1). NCBI lineage: Eukaryota > Metazoa > Chordata > Actinopteri > Pleuronectiformes > Paralichthyidae > Paralichthys > Paralichthys olivaceus. The sequence continues at coordinate 3,602,566 of NC_091115.1, forward strand.
TAAAAAACAAGAATGCATGTGTTTTCGCTTGGTGAGCCAGTGCAGATAACTGTACATATTTGCTTACGTGTGTACATGTGTCTATGTCAGGCTTACATTAGTGATAACAGCAGAGGGAGTGGAAGAAGCAGGCTCACTAGTGGAGCCTCAAAGAGGAAATGAGAAAAATAAACAGCCACTTCCTGTTCCTCTTTGGCCTGAAATCTCCAACACCCTGATCCCTCCTACCAGATCCACCTCGGTAAAGGAAAGACGAGCAACAATATCAACGTTTGGCTTGAAGTTCATGGGTAACCTTTTAATACTGTCCTTACAAACAAGCTGAGTAAGACAAAGGTGTCCTGCACGTGAACAATATCAACTGCTTAAAATTAAGTCACATGAAGCCAGTGCCTGAAGGATGAATAAACAACGTGCACCAACTTTGTACATTATTAGTTCATTTAAATTGATAGTGAAATCATTTAATGAAAACCAGAATAATTTAAGATTTTTTTTCATGTCAATTTCTAGATGGAATAGTTTTGCATGTGATCATTTCTTTTTATATGTGTATGTATGCATGTAAAATAACAATGAAACAATCTGTGCCTGTAAATTTCGAGGACATTATCTTGTTGTCTATACAGTAGTTGTTGTGGTTCATTAATTATTCATTCAACAGTCTCCTGACATATCAGCTTGATTGGACTCAGTGACCTGACTTTCATGCTCCATAAAACATGGAATATTGTCTCTGAGGACACTGGGATGACTAAGTGACGTTGTGTCTTATTTTGCAATTAATCTTATTGCTATAATTGTACGATTTTTTCAACCTTTTTTCATGAATAATAGCATTTTCTTTGAGCACCATCTCTAGTTTAGTCTATTATTTGATGCTTAAATTTAACATTTGTTGAGAATATTTAGTATAAACACTGACATCAGTGCAGGACTAATTATCTTGCTTCACTAATCATTAGATGAATCCCTTTTACAGTCCAATGAGGGACATTTGGCATGCAACAATATTTAATCTGTTTATTTAAAACATGAACAGCTCCTGGCTAAGACACAGAACATACTTTCTCATGCAGTCCATTTTAACAGCGAGCCAAAGTACTCAGACTGTCATGGTCCAGACCCTTTTACTGACACAGTTATTTATCTGCAGGTGGAGTATTATTTGCAGCCACTTACTCACAAGAACACTAATGGGTTAGCATCACAGTGAAACAGGCTAATTTAGTCTCATGGCCACTCATGGATCAGAAGAAAACAAAAAGCAATGCTAATCAATTGTAAAGGAAGAACAATAAATGTATTAGCTTATTATCAGATCGGCTGATAATAGCTTTTATCAGCTTGTATTTGTGGGCCAGGAGGAACAACTTCCCCCAGATGTAAGAAAATCATATTCTCCACCTCTTAACTTGAGAATAAAACTGGAAATTGTGTAACGGCCCAATTGTTGTTGAGGGTTAATGAGGATGTCACACCTTGTTAAGCACTATGAGACCAATTGTAATTTGTGAATATGGGCTAAATAAAAATTTGATTTTGATTTGATGAAGCCATTTTGAGGGTAAATGGAAAGAATGCAACCTCACCCTCAGCTTTAATTGTACTCGCTGTCTCTGTAAGACAATGTGGAATCCACAGTCTCTGCTCGTCCAGGTGGTTTCAGTTCAAAAACAGCTCATAAAAAACACTAAGGGTGAAGCATGTGACTGCCGCCAAGCAAACAACAGTGGGACGGCTTCAAGAAGACCTGGCTTATGTAAAAGACACTATGCACTACAGGGTGGAAGAAGAAGAAGAAAAAAAACAAAACAAGCTGAAGTCATCCCACAAACATTTCACAGCAGCTCAACACTATGCACAGCTCGGAAGAGTGAAGGCAGAGGAAAAAAAAGCCAGTGATGATCACTATTCTGTTACGACACACGGCAGGACGGTTCACCAGTTTATCTAAAGTTATATATTCTTAGCTTCTGAAGCAGAGACATAGCTACAACCTGATGCAAGGGAGCACAAGCTGACATCATCAAAACACATAAAAGGAGGCGATTACACACGAAGGCCTCTGGTTTAAAACCAACTTCTCATTTTACTAATTCAAGGGGAAATATTCAAAAACTCAAGACTCATGAAAAAAGTTTGTTTGCCACATGAAATGGGCTTTTTGAGCAAGGTCAAGTCCGTGTTTGTAGCTCTGCCATTTAGCCAGCACACTCATGTACGTGGCAGCAGGTTTACTCTACTGAGGAATTCTCCTTACGACCCCACGTGAACCAGTTCCAACCTGCAGCAACGCTCATCTGAAATAGTTCAGTGAACCCTCCTTGCTGTTCCACGTCCTCTGGTGGGGATGCCTGTGGCATTTCATCAATGCGTTATCACAGTAATGTCATAAATAGAGGTGGGGTTCAAAGAATCCATCCAGCCTGGAATCAGAGGGAATCTGTACAGAAATATTTTCTTTAAAGCATCAAATTTAATGTATGAATTCACAAGGAACGCCGAGATAGAAACATGCACCCTCTTTCCCTGAGGACAAATTTGATTTAAAAGTATCCATGAGTCCGGACATGATATATTCAGCTGCTGTGAATGTTTCATACTCATTTTTCTTGATCAGTTTATGGTTCAATACCATCTCAGATAACACTGTAAATATGATTTCAATCGGAAACCAATTTTACCAGGCAGATACACTTTTGTAAATGTTCTCTTTCTTCCAACCCATTTAGTCCATGTCTCTCTATTTTCATGGTTTCTTCAAACACAGCTCAGGGAAACAACACCGACGTGTCACAATCAGCAGATGACTTGGCATGTTGCAAAGCATTGGCGCGCAAACACCACAAGGACTTCCTGCTGTTGATTATGGGGTTGATAGGGAGGCTGAATGAAGCAGTGAGTGAGGCCAGCTTGACAAGGAGAGACATGCCAATTATACGCAGGTGAAATATACATGTTCTAGGGCTCTGACTCTAAAATTAACACTCGAGCGCGCCAAGGTTACAAAAGCGTTACGGTGATTCACTGCAGAATAGAATTCAGCAACGCGTATGATGATCTATAAGTCTACGTAAGAGGCTACTACCCTCAAAAGGGGACATGACACCTACCCGTGCTTGTAATGTAAAGTTTAACACATATTAACAGCTTCAGCACTGGTCAGCCACCCCACACAAATCAGCTGATTGATTTTTTTTAATGGAAAAGCGGTGATACGCCTTTCTGCTGATGTGTGAAGGTTAGGCTGACTTTAATCCATGCTGATCCATTCTCGTCTTCATAAAGTTGCTCTGATCATCCGTTGGAACTCAAACAGATGATACTGTATGTGATGATGGGTTACAGTTTCCTTCAGCAGGGCCTGTTCTGTGTCATGTGGTTAATACTATCAAGATGCAGTTTTTCCACTACTGCACCATCAGGACTGCAACGCTGATCCTTCATCAACATTGTGAGTAATGGCAACAGAAAGATAAATAAGAATACAAGCAAATTAAGCTATGATTAATGTCAGAATGTGGTCGGGTTTCTAAATATCAAACAAAGATATGTCACTGGCCACAGTACAAAATCATAACTCATGCAGCAAGCAGTAATTCTAAATTTTAGCCACAGTATAATATAAAAGCACAATAATAACTAACCACTTTCACGGAGAATTGGCACTAGTCAAGCTAGACAAAGAACAATAAAATCTAGACAGTCTAGATTCCAGTCTATGAATTATTAAATTGCACCTTAATGTATTCTGCAAAATGTTAGAAATGCATGAATGACTAGCTGCTACAGTAAGACAACCTTAAACTGTAACAAAGGAGCCGGGAAGCTATGTGTAGCCATTTGCTAGAAAAGTGATGTGAAAACAGACCGCTTACGAAACCCACATATATTGAAAGAGAGTATGGGCACCAAGGTCGTGTTACAGACTAAATACTGGAGTTAACATAATTTTGTGTCTTTTTAAATGCAGGTTACCATCGCCATGTCAACTGTGAAGCCTATCTACCCGTCTCCCCACTGACAACTCTTCAGCTGGTTGCATCATAGAAGCAGCAGTTAAGAGCATCAATTCCACAAAAGAAATGGACATACTGGCTGTACACCAAACTACCCTTGTACCATGAACTGTACTACAATAGTCACACATATCAGCCCTTGCAGCCAATACAGCCATGTCTAAAGAACAGGCCATTCAGAGTACACAAATACTTTTTTTATACTCACAATTCTATTGTAAATGATACAACAATGGAACAAATGTCCTCTGCTGACAGAGATCTGCTGCATATGAGCCTTTCAGAGATATATCGGTATCAGCGTTTACATTTGGGGACACGTACAGATATTAAATGTTTATTATATTTATAATAATTCATAATAAAGTTTATGGTTAATGTAAAGGGTTTTATAACTACATCTCAAGAATCGTTGCAACATTCGTATTCATGGCTTGCTCAGTCTGTACCTATCTCTCTATTGTGTAGACAAGCAGAACAGGTGAGCGTTACAGCGAGGCTGTGTAATGCAATGTGATGCACACATGTTTCGCCTGTCTCAGCCAAGGGGCCTCTCTACATGAGATGTCGGGACTTTCTCCCTCGGGCAGAAAGACGGAGAGGTTGGGGTCTGTAAGAGGATGCCGCGATGCCTCTGTCAGGAAGATGGGGAAGTTTCTTTTTTGCTCCTTTCACAGGCCGGTCACAAGCACCGCTGAGAGTCTCATGGTCAGGGCAGAAGTGAGATCCACAGCAATTATGTAATGTGTTAATATGACTGATGCTGGTCTGGATGAAGAGAAACACAGCCACCTCGCCATCTTCCACCACATGCTCAGTAATTGTTCCATTACAAGACTCATGAAGTTGATTCTCATTTCAAACTGCCAAGTGCTGCCAAAGACTCACTCTCTCGCTCCCTCTCTCTGCTCAGTGTGTTATGCAACTCCCACTCAGTACATGCAAATCCACCAACACAAGTGACTAGCAACCTTCCCTGAGTCGTTGTCATGGAGACCGTGCAAGATAATGTTCATAGACTTCAGGGCCATAATGAGGGTGTGTAATGTCAACAGAGCACAGGCATTGTAAGAACCAACACTGACATGCTAAGCTGAGCCCTGTCACCTTGGTCCTAGGGATCAGTGAGGGTCTTGAATACTAAAGGAAAAAGTTCAGGTGTAGGTCAGCGTGGAGATTTTCTTGTGTGAAGCGACAAGCCCGGGTTACCTCCACACTAATTGCCTTGATGGAGCTCAGTGGGCAACAGTCAGCTGGGCCTTGCTTTGGCACAGTGCAGGGAGAGGCAAGCCAGAGAGAGAATGACTTGAGGGGAGGGGTTTAGGTGACAGCTGAGGAATGTCTGCTCTCCTCTCGCTTTGCCATGGTTTCCAGCGACTGTCATCTGAAGAATGCACGGGCTAGGACGACAGGACTTGGAATGCCACGCTCTGAGACAAGTTTAGCCTGATGGGATCTGGAATCTCCACTTGTCTACTCGACTGGACCCTTTGTGCACTTGTGCATCCTCGCTGCCGTGCAGCTGAGCTCATGCAGTCTGTGTTTGGGTGAACCCGTCTGTCCTGGTCGATAACATCACAAAATTAAATGTGGCTTTTAAACTACGAAAGATATCTTAAAGTCTTACTACTGTTCTAGCATGTAACAAAAAACCAGAGATGTCACATAACACGACTGGTTAATTCTTCAAACCTCAGGCCTAACAACGCTCATACACACAAGGGAATCTGTGGGCTTTGCTATGACGGAGACAACAACAGGGATCATGTTTACGGGTCCTTCAGTAACATTTCATCCTTTAAAGTGACAGAAGGTCTGTGACTCACACAGAGACACAAAACCCCCTAAATGTGTGACTGCCAGGAGCGCACTACAAAGCAGAGCTACAGACTCTGAGTCATATCCAAACTTAGTATCATCTCCTGAAACCCAGTTAGGAGAACTTGTGCTGGAGGTATTTATAACCCTGCACTGGTCACCAGCGATGGCGAGTGATATCGCTGCACCCAGTGAGAAGTGGGCCCTCATGTAACAACACAACACATGTCACAACAAAACCAAATTCAACTGTCAAAATTACCTGTGATTAGACTCATTGATCATGCTATAAAGAAACACATGCTCAAAAGTTAGTTTCTCAAAGTAAAAGTGTGATGCAATTCTAGGATAAGCACTTTAAAACACATCTATATCGCATCCCTCAACTTCTTTTACAAAGACCCCATAACCAGGGATCACCTGCTCATCTGCAACACACACTCACAACAGCCTCTCATCCAGAGATGGTCAGGTCTGGAGAGCAGCACTGCAAATTCTTTCCTCACTCTAGCTCGTCCCTGTACATCAGCCCAAAAAAAGGCAACGTTTCCACCCAATGAGCTTGCACGTTGGTGGGGGTGAGGTAGAGGGGCATGCTAATTCCTGATTTAATCGACTTTGCAAAAAGAAGGGCTGATTTAACAACACAACCAATAAACCCACGGACAAATCAAAATGAATTCAAAGCGTATTACCTTTCCTCGAAAACTTGTTTTTAAAACTTTTACTGGAGTGCGAGTAGGTCCTGGACAGCAAACATACCTTGAAACAAGGTGGTGTAATATACTACAAGACAGGCTCATAAGACTAGACATGAGGGCATGAGTAATGAGGTGACATCACCGGAGATCTATGCTTGCACTAAACGTTTAATTTGAGAATCGGTTCACCCTAAAAGCATTGAAACACTATTCAAACTAATGGGAACGATAAAATATGAATTACCACAAGTTATAACTGGAACTGGAAATCCGTTAGTATTAAATCCTAGGAGATTTAAGTTCATACACAAATCTGCAAAGTCCTGGGTACAAATCTATTCAAATGAAAATGTCTCTTTTAAAAGTTTAGTGTCAAGACCTAACAAATGAACATTCAGACTGCATTAATGAGGAAAACACTGTGCTTGACGTACAGCAGTGCAGATTATACACAGTGTTGACACACTCTGGTGTTGAAATGAAATGTCACCAGATGCAATAACATAAGAAGTTTGAATCAGAAAATGAATCCTGATCATCGGTGTTCTAATCTTTCACAATGATTGACAGAGGTGAGGTCACACCTGGAGCACAACACAAAATGAGTCAGGCTATAGACGATATCGATAAGTCAATAAACTACAGTGACATGTTCACAGATTACAATGACAGATATCACTAATCTACAGTGGGTGCAGAAGACATCACTGAATCCAACTCTCCTCTCTGTGGCTCCACCATCGAGCTAACGTCACGTTTCACCCACCGTGTAACTCAGACATTAGCCTCGCACATTACGGCAGCGTGTGAAGTGACTGTCTGAGCTCAGTCAACACTGGCTGCCATTTTCATTATTTGGCTTTGAAAGTACACAGACTAGTAAACGTAGCTAGCCGTGGTTAGCGGGCAAACAGTTAGCTTAGCGTCGCTAACACACCGGGCGAGCCAGCAAAAGCCTTCGCCTCGATTCTAGTTCGGTCCGACGACACCAAAAAAAAAAACCACGACGAGCGAAAAGACGACTCCACAAGTTGTCGGCTGACGTCGTCTCTCCTGCGAGCTCACGAATGAATTAACTCCAGCTAGACAGCTAGCGACAATTAGCCTAGCCTGCTAACGTAGCGTTAAGAGTACATTTTTTGCTCGTGCAGCATCGAGCCTGTGCGATTTACGCCCGGTTGCCACTTTACTCCACTTTAACCACTTCTCCAAAACACAGATGTCAACACCGTGACAGCCGAGCGAAAGTGATGTGTATGCGGCCAAGGCCTTGAGACGATAACGCCGTAGCCGAGTGAAGCTAAGCTAGCCTCCGCTTCCTCTCCAGAGAGTAGCCACGGTCGCGGTGCGGGGTTTATCAACAAAACTGCTCGCCAGGTATTAGCCATTGTTGCGGGGCTCATTGAGCCTGGACAGCGTTTCAATCAATGACAACACGTACGTTCGGCCGCTGGAGCGACTCGATCACTGCACATGGGATGACTTTTATCCGACAACACCACAGAATCATAACAAACACAAGAGGGGTCGTTTAACTTCGGCGTTATACACGATGTCAACGCTACAAAGCTGAAGTGCAGCAATTAGACTGCACCCGTGGACCTGGGGATGTGGACTTGCTGGAAGTAGCTTTTAACTCCGCTGCCTGCGGGGAACATCGCTCCGAAAGCTGCATGCACAGTTAGCACAGTTTCCCAACGTCCCGCCGCCAGGAAGCTGGAGCGTCCAGCCCGACTCCGCGTCGAACGGGGGGGACGGCTGAGCTCGGTAGGTAAACAACGGGATGAGAACGGCTTCCATTTGACAGGTGTTCCCCGGGGCGAGCTAGCGGCGAGCCGACATTAGCGTCGCGGCTGTCGGAACACCTACGAGAGGCCGACACAAACCTGGTGGAGGGCGGTGAGACCGTCTACGTTGGCGTAGTTGATGTCGGCGCCCCGGTCGAGCATTCGCAGCACCTCCTCGGTGTCGCCGCTGGAGCAGGCGGCCAGGAACACGGCGCCATCGTCGAACTTCACCTTCGTCTTCTTCTTCTTCAGCTCCGGCGGCTCCTGGTCCGTTTCCGAGCCCAGCCACCGCTTCAGCTGCTCGCTCCTCTTCTGCTTGGCGTCCGCCATCTTCATCCCCCTCCTGTCTCGGGCTTCTTATCTTTCTCCGGGAGAGGATATACTTTATAGCAGCACTGTCCCACAGCGCACTGGGGCGTGGGAAGGGAGGGCTGGAGGGAGAGAGAGAGAGAGCGAGAGAGGGAGAGGGAGGGAGGGAGAGACACAGAGACACACAGACGGGGGGAGAGAGAGAGGACGTCTGGTTGTTTCCGTAGTCTCGCGAGAAGTGGCGCTCAGGAGCTGCAGTATAACGTCATCATCATCAGATTATGAAAGTGAGCGGTGTGATAATCCCCGAGTACACGCAATACTACAGAGTACACACAATACTACCGAGTACACAAGAGCGGACAGTAAACTCATGTGCGTCCTCAGTCTGTTCCATGTGAAGTGGAAACTTTCTATTTATACACTCTTGTTTTTTTAAACTGTGTACAGACTGCAGGGCACATGCGGGTCATGGTTCACCCACAGTTCAATGATAACATTAATAGTCACAACAACAACAACAAAAATCATCGTGATAATTACAGCAACAATTGTAATGATTATAATAATAATAGTTTTACCAACTTTTTTTAAAGTTGTTCTGTCAAATCTCTCTATCGTCCAATGTCAACATCATCTATGTGCACATATATTCAGTTATCTTTGCACATACTATATTGTTGTGTTTATATTCTATGTTTACTCATTTATTACTCTTACTGGGCGTCTATTTTTACTTTTCCCTCACAGTGAGACTAATAAAGGATTATCATGAATCTTGACTCCTGTTTTATGATAAGAAATATTGTTTGTTTGTATTGTGCTGAAAATCATGAGTTTACTTAGTATATTGAATGTATAGTACACGTGTTTTGTTTGTTTGATAGTCGTGGAATGATTAGTTACTTCAGCACTGAATATAAAGAGATAAAGGGTCCAACCAAATCTTCAATATTTATTTTCACAAAAATATTTTTTTTAGTCCTTATCCAGATTTTTTTAACCCATCTGCGAAATCAAATGATCAACTACGCAGCGTTTTAATCAATAATCTTAAGAAAAATATTCAGAACATAACCAACAATAACTTGTTGTTCAGTCATGCTAAATAAATCAGCTTTTATTTTGGATGCTCCGCTTTCTTCCATACAAAACCACATCAAATGAAATTTGTATTCCGACCGTGTCATGTCCAACATGTTTAGTTTCCATCCAATAAAAACACATGGCTCACTGAGGGAAAATAAAAATCTCACCACAAAGTACCTGTAATGATTTGATGGGTAACACTTCAAGTGCCAGGAATGTCTAGTGGACTTAAGAACCAGGGTGGTCCAACGCAACCTGGAGTAAAAACATGGTGGCCCGGCATAAAGTGTTTTTTATTCTGGCTCTGTCATGTGTTATTGTTGGCAGACACCCATGTGTACACAGCAGGGGGTGCGGAATCGGCTCCTCATACTCAAGTTGTGGGTTTAAAGGCAGCAGCCTTTTCATATATAAATTCAGGTGTCATTACAGGAGATAATGATGTTATTTCTGTGTTTGAAGACATTTAAAAAAAAGAGAATGATGCTGCTTGTGCTGGATCAGATACCACCCACCCGCTGAACCTGAGGTTGACATCCTGAATAACAAGCTGTTCAAGCAGAATCATGACCCAAAACATTTACATAACTGTGACCACGAGTTATTGTGTTAAATCCGCCACCAACCCCAATTTTCTCATTCTTCATGTCACCGACACTGAGCATAGACGTATTTGAATAATTTATTGTCTGCAAATGCAGAGAAGGAGACTCATCCTGAGACACACGGGACTCTGAGGGAGAACAAGGAGGTTCAGACTCTCAAAGGACGAGAGGACGGATCCTCAGCGCTACACAAATGTTATGGGAAGTGACTGTGGTTCCACTGAGTCATCGAGATGGTGGAACACCAACAGCGTCAGTGTCAGGAAGCTGTTGGCCATGAGGCTCCAGTGTGTGATGATATGAGGAGGGCAGGAGTGATGTGTAAGCTGCTGTTTGGTGGGATGGACTGACAGCACAGAGCGAGGGGGAAGTTACAGAGCTGCAGAATGTTTCAATACTTCAAGCACAAACAGAAACGAGTAGAACTTAATCTAGTTAAACCTAGAACCACTCTAGTTAAACTTAGAGTGGTTTCAAAAAGTTGTTTTAAATTAGATAATTAAAATTTCCTGAGGTTTTAACAAGTTAAATTTAAGTCTTGTTAGAAAAAGACCAATGTCAATTATTACAGATGTGAAGGAATATCAGTGTATCAGAGTCCCAGAAGTTTTGCTGAGATTAATGTGACTCTCTCAGTTAAATAAGCTTATTTCCCAAATATTGTCTCATTGTAGATCTGATATTTTAATATTTGAACAGCTCGAACAGTGAAGCTCTTTGTAATTACTGATTAGAAACATCCTCTGAAAACCAATTTCTACTCACAAGCAATCAAATTGTATTTATTTTTATGTTATTTATTTTATTGTTCAGCTTTCAGTATTGATGAGTCGTGCTTAGATGCTGTTCTCAAGACCATCCCTGTTTAATAAATAAGAATAGTAACAATCTGGACAAACGCTGTATCTTGGTGAGAAAATAATATTCAACATTACTACAATATAATCAGTAATCAGAGGTGTCAGTCTAGACTGGTCATGATATCAGGCCTCCGAAGTTCACAGCAGTGAGATCAGAGAGGGAAGATGTTTTATTTTCAGATCTTGTGCAGTAACTTTATCCCGTCACATCCAGCAGCCTGTCCGTCCTGCTGACCCAGACGAGCAGCACTCACAGCGGGGTGACTGCTGATGTGTGGAAAACCTGGTCCCATCTGAGGGAAGCCAGACACCCTGCTCCCATGCTCCCATGTCACCCAGAGTCTGATGTTGGCGCCCGCGACACTGACACACTCATCTCCTCTCCCAACCTCACAGGTCTGGACAGCAGCGCTATCCAGCAGATAGAAATAGTCGAGCTTTGATGTTATCGGAGGACGTCTGAAAAGTGATGTTGAGAAATATTCTGATAGTGCTCGCTCAACCTTTCAGACCCTGAAAATCTCGTTGTGGTTTGTGGTATCAGGTGAGAGTTAGCAGGTCAACAGAGGCCTGATTTCTATGGAACAAAAAACGTTCTTCTTGGAATCGTTCATGCACGAACGAACAGCACCAAGGTGACATCATGTGCTGGACTTAACTCGACCCACCGTCCACCACCGATGAACAGACCTCCATTTAACTGCATGTTAACTATGTGTAGAACTTCACCTTCCATCCAATGTCACCACGGGGCTTCAACTGTCAAAGTATTTAGGGGCAGAGTGGAATGAGATTCTGATTCTGTCCAAGGCCAATCGTTTGTCAGGCGGTGAAGAAGAGGAGCGATTGGCACAGAGTTAGAGAGTGAGGGAGCCGGAAGAGGCAGAAGGGATAAAGGAGGTGGAGGGCTGAGGTTGTGTCAGCCCATTCTCATCAAGATGAATAAAAATAGATACCTGATCTGGACGGTGGTCACACACTGCGGCGTTCTTCTCAGCTGCTCTATATACACACACATGGTTGTAGGTTCCTCTTTCTCTGTTGCACTCAGTCTTTTAACAATATGGACCACATCTGTTAAGCCTTGCAGCAGCACCTCGTGTATTGCAGGTATGATTTGCATACAAATACTGGCTGTATTTCAAAAATATCAGTACATCTCTGTAATGCAACTATTCAGCAGTGTGTAGTATGGTATAAATTTAACCTAAAATGAGCAGCTGCGTCTCAGGAGGTATAGCGGGGGTGTCCTTGAGCAACACACAGGACCCCAGATTGTGCTTGTGCCGTGTGGGATAGAACTGGTGACTGTGACTTGTCGCACAAATAAGAACGGGTTGAATGGGTTGAAAGAGCAACCCATCCTGCTCCGTCTGATTAACACAGCCTGTGGTTGGTCCAGTATTTTGACAGAAGTGTCTCGAAAACACCAGCTTGGCAAAATGATCTGTGCCACTTGGTGGTCTGAATGGCCTGAGGAGAGGAGATATCTTATTAAGAGCACCCTTCACTCAAGTTTTGGGTGCACCCGTGGCTAGTTCTGGGCGTCAGAGCATGGCAGAGAGAATAGCGTAGGGTCGGTGAGTGCTCGTGAGGTGATCTACTCCCAGACGACAGCTGAGCTCTAACGCTGGACAGAAATAGGGCAGCCGCTTTCACTTAGCAGGGGCCGAGCAGCCGGAGCATCCCTTGATTCTGCTCTTTCAATCCCAGGCCTATTACGCTGGCATGATAACAATGGATGTTTGATTGTGCTAACTCAATTCAAATGTAGGTTGACAATGTTATGTCAGATATATGTGCAAATGAACAGGGGATTTAGTGCATGATGCAGACTCGGTTTAACTCTGGGTGGCATGTTGCTTTAAGGCCAGATGAGCAGTGACAGCCTAATAAGACAAGTGACCTTGTTTCCTGCAGAAAAGAGACTAATAATAGGCCAAAATCTGGAGCTGTGGTGAAGCCAGTGAGTGTGAAAAGCTAAAAATGAATCATCCCATGCAAGCCATGGAAAAAACAGATCATCAAGATATGATGTCAAAAACAAAATATGATGGTCCAGCCCGATGAAGACGAGCGAGTTTCATATCTTTATATTACTGATGAAGACTGTGAGGGAGCCTGCAAGGAAATGATTTATAATATACATTAACATGTATTATTCGACCTCAAATTATTGGCCATTGTAATAATTTCCTTCTGCACATACTGTTCATGACGAGTTCCCTTCTTAATGCAATAGACACATGGGACAAAGACAATCCTTCCATCCTCATCTGTGTGTCATGTTTTCCAAACTTTATCTGAAGCTTGTGGGAGGTTTCAGCAGCAAAGATGATCAAATTAATTCTAAGTGGTTGCATTGTTTTAGTTAGAAGTTCAGAAGTATTGGCTTCTCTTTTGGGGGCCGCTCAAATAGTTGTAGACACAACACTGACACACTGTCAGCTTATAAAGTTGATTTGCATTAGTTATTATTCAGAGTCATGTTGGTGACTAATACATATAAATGATTAAATCTCCGTCGATCTCTGGTCTCCATCAACTATTTGCTTCTTGTTGGTTCTTATCATTCATGACTCCACAACCAGCTGTGAAGGAAAAGTTCCATCTTGTCCAGAAAATAAATTCCTCATCTTACTATTCACTGTTGTTGTTTCTCGTTCTGAATGTTTTCTCTAACTAAGCAACAGCAAGTGTGGAGTAGAGTGTTTGCTTCTGACCAATGAATGTTTACCAAATGCAAAAAGCACATTCCCAATAAGGCTCAGGTCACATCAGTAAGTGTGCTAAAAGACCAATCTAATAAACTAATAAAGTGCAGTTGGAGAGGTTCCTCAAAGCGGTTTCGACGAAAGCTGAACAGGACTCATGCTTCCAGTGACACTATTTATCTCTCAGATTATTTTAAGGCACGGGTTCACCTGTTTTTAGAGTTCTCCATTTAGCTGTTTGAAACCCTCTGCCCTCATTATTTCCATTCACCTTGATGAAAAGAAGCATGAGTGGAAAAACAGAGCCACGTTCAGTCTTTAAGCCGCAGCCCTATCAGGTTTAAATACGCATTGTGAACTGAGCTCAACCCCGTGGATGATCAGGGGGTGCGGGCCCGGTGGGTGCATTCTCTGAGGTCAAAGGTCACAGACCGTCCCATTTGTCATGAGCAGTACTTCAAGGCACTTGGGTTCACATGTGGACAGGTTCATGTTTCAATTAACAGGTGTCATATATCTCATTTCCTAACTGTCCTCATCTCCCACGGCCTCTGTAATCCTAAAATCTACAGCAAGTTACAATGACTATCTGTTGGCTACAGTCTTTCCCACGACCAGCATCAATCACACTCCGTTTATCTCGGCTGCAGGTCAAAATCTCAACGTAGGGACGTCTTCACACACATGAAGTATATTTCTAAAGGCCATTTTAGAAATCATAAGATCAATTTTCCACCACATGCCTGAATTACTAACCAACAGCTGCTAACTTTCCTCCATTATTACAGAAACGCAGTTAACTTCCATCCACACACTTCACGAAGCCCTCGAGCAGCAGCTTAAAAATAGATAAGTGTTACTTGTGCTGCTCTGCCTCCCTCGCACAGTGCCACCCACATATGATTATTACCCTTTATGCAGCCATCTGACAGTATTTCCACACTAACCTCAGCAGCAAACTGAACAAGCCTGACTAAAGCATGCAAGTAAAATAAAAGTAAAAAAAAAAAGGACAGAGTGAATTTATTGTGGTCAATTCCTGCTCCGAAAAGGTAAAACACCATCTCCAGCAGGTTTAGTGAGACTGATTGTTTGAATGGTTTATCCTCTGCATGATGACCAGAGATGTAAAGTGATTTGTATTTTTTGTGGTGTAAAAAAAAGAAGAAACATAAATCACGCTCCTTGTGGTTTGATGTCATCTTAATTAAAGAAATGTATTTGCCTCCACCTCTCTCTTCTAACCTCATGACACTATCTTGTGAACATTTAAAATACATTTTGTTTATTGTAATATATGTAAAGTGCTCGCTCTGATGGTGCACAATAAATTGGGTCAAGACAGTTTTAACGCCAATGTTCACTGTCCTTGTGTGACCGGAGGAATGTAAATGAGGTGCATTATTAACGTTGTGGACGAGGTGTCACACTGAGCCTGGTGTTAGGGAGAATAGTCGATTGCAGTGACCTACTGTAGTGTTTGATTCATCTGCGTTATCTATGAGACACAGGCCCCACAGCGAGGTGTGGATGACAAGGTGAGGAATGACGCTGTCCATCAAACGTGGTTCCTGTCAACGGCCCGACATCACTCTCACCTGAGCTGGAGATGAGGACGTTAGAAGGGGAGGGACTGCAGTGTCAGAGGTGTTGTCTTCTGAACCCCCTCAAAACACCTGGAGGGTGATTTTTCCTTTCCCACGAGCTTCCATACGCAGACAGGACAGAACACAATTCACCTGTCTCATGGGATCAGCATATTCCGGTGCGATCCCTTTTCGTCTCTGGTGCGCTGGAAACATACCACAATGTTCAGGATTCATGTTTGTGCTGCCCTCAACGTGTACTGACTTTTTTCTGCCTCGTGTCCTGACTCCCAAACTCTTAAAAGTACTGTATGTTCCCCCGTCATCAATCTTACCCTAAACTCATCCTGAACCATCGAGGATTAGTTTGACATTCTGGGAAATATGCATGCTTGCTTTTTCTTACTGAGATTCAGCAGAGATTCACATATGTATGTATGGCAAATATGTAGGTGGAGCCAGTAGTTGGTTAGCTTAGCAAATTAAAGCAAGACCAGTGGGAAACAGCTGGCCTGGTTCTTTTCAAATGTAGAAACGCTCAACAATTGACACATGTTGTGCTAAAATGTCAAACTGCAGTTTAATGGAGGGTTATATTGTGAATGGCTGTGCTACGCTTAGTTAAACTAGGGCAGGGCATCATTGGGACATCGCTGACTGACCTTCCTCTTCTTCATAAGACGCGATCTTTAAGATAAGATAAGACTTTATTCATCCCACACTGGGGAAAGAGTTTATGTTACTTCCCTGTAGCTGCAGGTTCTCTCGGCCGAAACGCAGCATGAATAGATTTAAAAACTGATCTGTCCTTGCCTTTGACTTTTTCGATGGTCCCAACACTGAAGTAACCCCCAAAAAATCCACTTTTACGGACGGATAAACACAAACACACGACATGAAAAAAAGCGGGCAGGAAGTGGAACCCAAGATAAACAATCAGATTTATTTTGAAAGCATGCATGACATCATCATAACAACCTCCAGTGGCGGCCCAGCGCTAAAAATAGCAAAGACGTCAAAGCGCTGGTACATATATGTCCATGAAGTGTGCGGAGAGCATTCCGCAGATAACAGCAGATGTCCCGTAGATTGGAGCCTGGTGAGGAGCTGCTGCACCCACACACACATCTGATGCATCTGATAGTGGAGGCTCACCTGGGAAAAGGGCTCTAGAATGACTGTGTGGGGTTACAGGGGCCACTGGGATCTACTGGCCTTACACACATTGTGTACATGAAGTGCTACTTGACCCCTATCACGCAGGCTGTGATGGAAAAAATTAGTTGGCCAGCAGCTGCATGTGAAGACATCCTCTATTTATTGTGTGTTTGCGGCATTCTCATTGGCCAGGCTGCAACATATCCACCTGACACATGAGAAAAGTGGCTAAATAGACTGGTTTCATTGTTACGCAAGCTCAACTTACAAAAGTCTACTTCTGCATCTCTTGTTGTTGTCGTGATATTGCATTTCCTCCCCATTTCTGCTTTTGCACTGCAGACAAAGTGAACTTTGCTTTAGTTCTGCAATTGTGTGCAACACTAAGTCCAAAAAATCCAGCCTGACCGCAACAGAATAACTCCTATCTCTTAAAGAAAGTGTCTGATGGATTGAAGACTTATTTCAGCTGAATGAAGTCATCAGTGTCGTGTGTTGCTCTGATGTGCATGATGAGTTTGGTCAAAGCCCGACTCTGCTCCTGCTGCCGGGCTTCTCCACACACTGCTGTTGAGGGAGGAAAAAAAACATAAGGGGCTGGTGGTAGGGGGGTAGAGGAAAGAGTCCACGACATCATCTCTCCAGGCCTTTTAAGGAGCTCTCCAGTGGAGGGCTGAGGAGCGCTGGCCCACTTTCCCATCAGAGCTTCCCAGCCTCGTCTCCTCACCCCCTGGGAGCACAGACCGACTGAGCACGGACTTAAGGAAGCACCAGGAAACACAATATGGATGAAATATGCTTTAAACACAGTTAAGAAAAATGACACACAACAAAGACACCAGCATGACGTGGCGATCATTTGTCATGTGCACTTATGAGAGAAATACAGCACAAGTTGTAACAAGTTGTAAGTTGTCAAGGTCACACTCCATCATCTTTTGGACGTTTTAATACGTGTGCAGGCACAAGCAGAGTGAGGGGGAGACATGGGGGGATTCTAGTTGCTGGTGGCGATAATATTCATCATTGTATTTCCAGATGTTGTCAAAGGCCAGAGCAGAGCTGGAGCTCAGTGTTCCACAGCCCATCAGATAGACACAGAGGAGGGGAAGGAGGAGAAGAATAGAAGAGAGGGAGTATAAAGGAGGCTTTGGTGTGGCGGTGACCCTCTCTGGTTCTATCGCTGCCGATGTCAGCCAGACCCTACATGGCCCCGTTCTCACCCCACTGCCACTGCTTCGCATGTGAACCCTGACGAGAGTCAACCCACACACACTCACTCACTCACAAGGAGAGTGTGAGTAGGGGGAGACCAAGAGCAAGATGGAGAGCGGAGGGTGATGTAGCAGATTGTGTGGGCGAGCTGATTGAGATTGATCGAGGAGACACGTGTGTGTGTGTCTGTGATGAATGCTGAGTGAAAGGCTGTTAGGTTGACAAGTGTGGCCCTGCTCTACATGAGCTTCATGAACTCTGAGCTCCTCAACCTTCTATGAACAATAAAACCTGCTGAAGCACTTGATAATAAGTATGAGTTTGATTATTCTGTTTTCCTGAACCACATTTGTTACTTCATACATTTGAAGATATTGAAACAGCCTTAGAAATCTAGTTAGTTTTTATGTTACTTGAAACATAACATTTTTTTTTCTATTAATTAGTTAGTGAGGTAGATATTACTAATGCTGAACACTGATCTCCAGAGTTCTTAATGTTTTATGTTTTATTTCTTTTGTTGTCAAATGGAAACGTTGCATGGCTCACATGGATGTAATATAATAACATTTTATGAGTAAATAAATTTGCTCATGTTGCATCTCCATAGCAACAGAGCTCATGTTTTCAGTGTGTTTTCATTTCCGAGTCTTGCACATGTTGACTCTTTGCCCTAATAGGTAAATGGAAAATGCTGGAAAAGGAAAATAAAACACACCTCTACGCTATTTAGATCCAGCACTGCTATTGCATTCTGGGAGGAGAGACGATATGTCCGCTGCACTACTGAGCCCACTCACTTCTGCATTATCCTGTGGGTCCAACTTCAAGGCCACAGGGAAGTTGACAGAGCGTGGGACAGCTGCGAGGCCCATTGCTATGTGGTAAACGCGCGCTGAAATAGCCAAATTAATGGAGGGGGCTCAAGTCCAAACTGGGGTTCAATACCAGGCTACATTTTAGTGCCATGAGCTGTCATCCAGTCAGGCAGACGTCAATATTTACTGCTGCCATGACACGGCAACTGGCAGAAATAAGGGGGCGGTGGCAGCCATTTTGGTTCTTCTTACGTTGAACTATGACTTTATGCCAGATTAAGGAAAATCCTCTTTTTGTGGCAGCACGTCAGGATTGTTGTTTCTCTGCCTGAATGTGTCAGAAATAATCGAATGAAAAAACAAACCTACAGATTATCTATTTTTTGAGAATCTCGGTTCACTGTAGAAGCTGATGAGCTAAAACAAGCCATTTCTGGTTCCTCGCACAGGGATATAAAAGGTAAGGCCTTCGTTATATCTCTCTTGACTTGCAGACTCATCGCTGCTTTTCAGGGAAGACACTTTTCTGCCCGGTGAACTGAGGTTTTCCCACGTTGCCATGGCGACCGTGCCTCTGTGTACCTCACAAAACCTCCCTGCACCTCCTCCCGGTGCCTCTCCGCCTTCTCCCCGGTTTGAGATGATCTTCTCCTTCTGCTCAGGGAAACTTCAATTACCGGCAACACTTTTTCAAACCACCTCAAGGCCCTATTATGGTCAAATGAGACGCTGCGGCCGGCCCGGGAGCCGCATCTCTTCCCCTGTAAATCTGAGCGCGTTGTCTCATGCTCAGGGTGCTGTGACAGGACAAGGTCAAAGGGTCGTGCCTCCAGGTGATGTGTTTCCATAAGGCCGAGTAGAGGAACTGCACATATATGGTGTGGTCTTTATTTATTGCCAGCTCTTTTCCTGGACGACTACAGACTCTCCTCCTTCTGCAAGCTCTGCACCTCTTCTCCAGCAATGGAGCTCTGCGTTTTTCAAAAAATGAGATCCAAAAAGAAATGGGAAATCTGCGATCATTTACATTTCATCTACCACATGTAAACAGAATAAGATATGATGTATCTGCGTGAGGTTTGCGTTGAACTAGCTCTACCCAAAGCAGTAACGTGAGAGTGTTTAGCTTCAAATGGTTGAGCGGCCTGGACACTGTAAGATGCAGTTGACAGCCAGCATCACAAAGGGACTGTATGCTTTAGTGAGCTGCCATCAGAGCAGGAAATCAGGGACGATTCCACAGCCTTAACATGTTTCCTATGCAGACGCTGAGGAGGGCGGGCCCCTAGTGACCCATAACACAAACATGGGTTTATCTGAACGCTTATCATGCAGCCTGAGGTCCCCGCACACTGCTTCCTCTGTCTGCCCGACACACACTTGGTCTGCAGTCCTAGAAGTAAAATTTTAAAATGAAAGGGAAACGGCAATGAAAAGGGAGTGTTCTACAGAAAAGAACAGACGAGTTTCTGGTAAGCAATCGGTCTTCAAATGCAGCCTTCATGCTGCCCCTGAATTGAATGTATATAAAGATGAACAACTTGTCTCAACTTCCTTCTCTAAAATATCCTGAGTACAGGCGCATATGTCCATTATCCATAATTTCAAGTCTGTGCATCAGATCACTTATGCGTAGTGATGGTGGTGTGGAGCCACAACATTGATACGCACACTCAGCCAATCACAAGTCAGCCTACAGCTGTCAACCATGATGTTTTGTTTTTATTGCATCAGAGAACTAATTAAACTTATCAATAACATTTGATATTTTTATTTTGGTCCATGTCCCTTCAACCAACATGGTTGATCCTGCTGAAGCGGTGGCTGAAATCTGCCTCATTAGCAGGCAGCTCCTGATGGGAGTTCACTTTCCCTCTGACAATAAAAGAAGCCAGGGGCCCGTTCCCCTGTGGCCGACACCATAAACACCATTGTCGCTGCAGTAAATGTCAGGCATAGGTAGGCACTGCACGCCGCACATGACTCACATCAATGTATACAGATTCCCAAGACGCTATCTGTCTTCAGTCCTTCTCTGCACGGCTCTGCTTCTCCCCTCCTTTCAGGGTAAGACTGTTCCTCCATGCAAAATCTTTTCTCTGTGTCGGACTGCAGGATGTGTGCACTCGAGAGTCTTGATGAGAAGGCGCCTGGTACAATCTTTCACCTTGTTGAGTCCATCACCACGAAGGCTACATTTGATTTTGTCAACGGCACATCCAGGATGAATCATGAGCAGAGAGGGGAGCATTTGATGCCTGTTTCCACCCTCATGTGCAGGATCTAGTTGGGTTACATGTCCTTACATTGTGGTTAAATCAAAGCTTGTCTCTGTGTAGGACAATGGTTTGATATCAGCATCCAAAAAGATCCCACACTTCCTTTTTCCCATGTCATGTCCCATTCCCATACCCTTAACCTCAGCTCCTCAGCCCCCAAGCAGCGCTGAACTAAATGATCTCTGTGGTTCCACCCACCACAGGCTGCAAAGTTAGGCCTGATTAACTCAAGCTGCAGTGAGTTATGTTAACATGGAACAAATGCAAGCTCTGCAGTGACAGCCTCAATCTTTACCAACACCAGAGGGTGCTGCTGTGTAGGGGTTTATTAAAGTGGATGAGGAGGAGTAGATGCAGTCTTACTTACTGTCAAATCATTATCTGTTTATAGGCTGGTTGTGGTTCTTCACAGAAACGTGAGATGATTGAAAAATAACACAGCTACTGTATTTTGACCCTTCTTGTCAAAAGGCAGCAGAACAGAGCTGCTGCTTCTTCTGGTCCAATGTGAACTATTATATGATGTGTAAAATGAGCTGATGTTACAGCAGACATTTTGATGTGCCACTGAAGGAAAAGCACAGATGTGACTTATTATAGTGATGCTGTTTCCTTTGGATTCCCCAGGACCACTGATCCATCAAACACAAATGGGATTCAGTCTTTATTAATTGCTTTTCCTGTTACTGCAAACCGAATGTCCGAGGAGACTCAGTCCCACAGCTCTCTCTCTCATCCGTCAGGGAAACAATTGAGATATCCTCGCATCACACTGGGTCTACTTGTGTTTGCAGCCAAAAGCTTCTTCCAAAAAGCAATGATTTGTTGTTTGTATGGTATCTCCTGAGGATATTGGTTTTAAATCTGCAGATCAGAAACAGGAAATAAACAAGTGTGATTAATAACATGGTAATGGAATCACGGCCAGATTCATCACTTTTTTGAGTCCCCTGGAAACATATCCATTTGCAGCGCGTTTCTTTACTTGTAAGTGTTGTGACTGAAGTGTTGCAGCGCATGTGTTGTCAAACTGATGAAGTTGTTTTCTTTATTAAAAGCATGTGTTTTCTTAAATTGCATTGCGTTGAGCTATCTCAGCCACGGTGCAATATAGTGGGCAGTCACAAGGAACACAGGGAAAAGGATGAGAGTAGTGCAAACTGGAACAGTGCAAAAATGCATTGATTAGATGCAGCAGTTTTAGTATGATGAGAAGAATTTACAGTAAAAAAAGAAGTTTAAATTATTACAAAAACTTGCAGGTGCATAGAAAGCTACACATGCTAAATGTGACTTTAATGTCAATTTGGGGAAAGTTCACATGCTAAATCTTTATCAGTATTAAATAAAGCATCTTAATATATAGTATGGTATAAACAAATTATAGTATAGTGTACAGTATTTATTAAAATCAGCCAGGAGACGGTTGATTGGTCTAAATCATCTTCTACATGCAAAATGGAGCAACTGTCGCAAACGCTGCCGCAAAGACCGTCTCCCGTGTCGCGAAACAGCCCCTGATTTTCGCCGTGTGAAACCCCATCGATCTCTCCGTACGGCACCCCGGCTGAAGACGGTGAGTTCTTCATCCTGTTCCGCGAAAATACCTCAAAAATACACTAATACCGAGGTTTTTAAAGTACCTGTGTTCCTCTGTGTGTCGTAGAAACATGCCAGCGAAAGGTCCCCTGCAATCTGTCCAGGTTTTTGGACGCAAAGTGAGTAAATACACCGAAGTTATTCCACGTGTGGTGTTGACGCTACGCTTGTGTTGCTCGGGTGCTCGTTAGCTAAAGATGCTAACACGAAAAATGTGGCGTGACGCCGTTTCACACCGACGATTCCCCGTTACTTTATTTAACGCGGGGGCTTTTTGTCGTTCTGTTAACGTCTCGAAGCTTCGCGTGTTTTATCTGTTGCTGTTTTATGTGATTGCAACGCTCCTGTGTGAGTTTAGCTACTGTAGCAAGCTCATTTAGCTACGCTAGCTAGCCCGGTTGCTAGCTGCTGTTCGGTGTACAGAGGGTGACAGCGTTAGAGTTAGCTCACACGTCAACTTGAACAAATATAGAAATGTACGTCACTTAAACCTGCACATGTTCGGAAACTGTCAGACACCATGTCCATCCGGGTGATGCTCATTCATTGAAAACGAGTGTGTTCCATGTGTGTAGAAGCTGAAGTGAAAATACTTGAGATACTTGATGCGCTTGGTGTCTAATGGTGATTCTTGTGTCGCAGAAAACCGCCACCGCAGTCGCCCACTGTAAGAGGGGGAATGGCCTGATCAAGGTGAACGGCAGACCCCTGGAGACTGTGGAGCCTGCGACCCTCCAGTACAAGGTGAGTCCAGGGAGGAGAGGTGATCCCCGGGGTGCAGCGAGGCAGTGACCTCTGAGACTGATGGAGGCAGCGGGTGCATGTTTGTTGCCTGGTCTTGCTTAATATTGTGTAATTTAAAAGCTGTTATACTGATATGAGGGAATAAACGCGTCAGAGACCAATTTAGTGAGTATGTGTACATTTTACCAAATTGTCAATTGTTCATATCGGCCAACGTAAATGCTGATACTGTCTGTAGAAGGCTCAAATCAGCCAAACAAAAGATCATCCATTCTTAATGTTGTTCAATAAACCTAATATTCTGCTGAGCATAAAGTGAACATCTGTATTGTCTCTTAGCTTCTGGAACCCGTGCTGCTGCTGGGTAAGGAGCGTTTTGCTGCGGTTGACATCAGAGTCCGAGTGAAGGGTGGTGGACATGTGGCACAGATCTATGGTGAGCTCACCTCTGTTCTCTCTGAGTAGTTTTTCTTTCTATTCACCAGTCACATGAGTGAGATGAGTGATGAAAAGTTGTTCAGTCACGATACAAATTGTTGTTTTTCAGCCATCCGCCAGGCCATCTCCAAATCCCTGGTCGCATACTACCAGAAGTGTAAGTATTCCAATGTCACAGTCCCATGTCATGTGTTTTCTCATGTTGTGTACACTGGTCCATTATATTTTTAGTCAAACTGCCATAAAGTGAAAGGTGACAGATTTAAAGGTGATAGGTATATATTTGGCCGGTGGCAGAAGTGTCTCTGCATATCTACAGTCCATCGTGCCTTGCTGCTCCCACACTCAAGTTGGGAGGAACAGGGAACCACTTATGTGTTTGTTAAAAGTTTTCTAAGTGTCCACTGTTTTTATGTTGCACCAGATGTCGATGAGGCCTCCAAGAAGGAGATCAAGGACATCCTGATCCAGTACGACAGGACCCTGCTGGTTGCCGACCCACGTCGCTGCGAGTCCAAGAAGTTCGGTGGACCTGGAGCTCGTGCCCGCTACCAGAAGTCCTACCGTTAATTGCCCTGTACATTTTCATAATAAATTGGAGGAACAAATCATTTCATTTGTCCTTTTAATCAGTGTTTCTGTGCGACTTGCTCCGTTCTTCTACCTTCTTTCATCAGTGATGTTTGCATTTTATGAAATTGTCGGATTCAACTACTGCAATGTAGTACTTACCTCCACCTAAGAGTTTATGTTTTCATCTCCATTTGTATGATAGATTAACGCAAAAACTGCCAGGCGGATAACCACTAAACTTGGTGGAAGGATGTGGAAATAGATCAGGAGAGAAACCCATTACATGTTAGTTGTGATCCACATCCAGGAATTTTGGATCACTCAAAAGTTGCTCAAGGTACATTTAACTTGATTCCACAGAAATTTGTATCTAGATGAAGAAATTCAGACATAAGCTACTGATGTGTATGAGTGGTGCAGCTTGATTGGTCGATAGATGCCGTCTATGGTGTACTATTCTAATTAAAAAGCTATTTTTCTTGGCCATTAAATGCATTTGTCACGAAACGCATAATGTAAGGTATCGTCAAAGGAACAGGCCTTAATAGTGAATCACAATGTACAAATATTCATTGTGACTGTCGCTATCAGGCAATGTTCAAGGTCTAAACTAGATTTTGATTATTTCTTAGATACACGATACATGCAAATTTATTCTGACTTGATTTCTTGTTCTCGGACCAGGTCAAGAAATTAACTGCAGTAGATGAAGAACACGTTCCCCTGAAATTGTACAAGATGGGTACATCTAATAAAAAAATACAGTCTGAGAGGACTCTGCTGCTTTATGCTAATAGGCCATCTGAAAAATAGTTTATTAAAATCTTTGGCTGAGTTATTGTAATATTTGTGTTTGAATAATTTAGCAGTTGGGTGTTCTTGTCCAGAGTCAAGGACAGATGTTTAAAAAGTTAAAGCCCCTGTGAACTGCACATTTAGATTTATTGTATAAAAAGTGCAGTAAATATATTTTCTGTGTCCCTGTGCTTCTTTTAGCTGTCAGCATGGTGATACCTGAAACTGAAGCAGCTAATTTAATTACAGCCATTAGAAGTTATTATGTGCAGCATTTATGACTGTGACATATCTGAATGCATTGTGTGAGGGAAAAACAAACTTACACTGATGATGAAACAAACACGTTTTACTACATCAAGCAAGTCACTTTAATAAAAACGATTTATTACCACATTCTAACAACAGGTGGCGCTCTAAGACAATAGAAACAACTCCAACACATGACTCCCACACCAGCAGCCATTAGAAAACGTGTTCTACTGGCCTGCTGCCATTTCAGAATGGGTGTCATGGTCTGAGAGCTCAAACAATATACCTACACAGACCCACTGATGCACTCTGTTGTTGGCTTATTCATTAATTATCACAATGAAAGCTGAAACTCAGATTTCTCAAATTCAACCTTAATAAAAAAACACCTTATCTTCCTCATCTCCTCAACATTGAACCAGCACACGTCCTCTTGTCTGTTAATGACGTCCAGCTTCCTGGTCTTACATCAGATTGCAGCACGTTTCCCTAATGTTCTGCTGATTCCTTGTTGACCCTGCCTTGTTTTTCCTTCCAGAGCCGATGGACAAACACACACACACACACACACACACACACACACACCACTCCACAGGAGCGTGATGAGGTGAGCCGGGCTGAGCTGAGGCCCAGATGTTGTTGGCCTCTCTGCGGGCAGCCAGCAGCAGCCGTTCCCGCTCGGTGAGCTCCCGAGGGGTCGGTGGTGGGGTTGATGGGAGGAGGAGGAGGAATCAGGCCTGTTTACAGCTCTCCAATAATCAACACAGCAGGGAGGCCCACTCCCCACTGCTACTGTTGTTTACTGCTGTTTATTTTCTGCCCCTGTCCACTGCCTCACCTCGCAGGGCCGTAATGCTGCAGCGGCGACAGTCTGCCCCGGTGGAAGTGGCTGTGAGTGAGGACTGGCAGCAGGGATGAGAATAATAAGGATAATGTGTCGAGCTGCAGGGAGCAGAAGAAATAACAGAGCAAAGTAAATTAAACCGGGCTGTGACAAAAAAAACCTTTGAGTTTGCAAACTGCATTTCTGAATAAATTACGAATTTATGTTTTTAATCGGGCAGCTTTTACACAAGGTTGAAGAAAAACTATTGTTCGTGTTAAATGATGTTAAATGTTGTGAAAAATCCTTTATTCATCCTGACGCTTTTTCTTTGTCTCTCGTCCATCAGGTGGACCCATCCAACCGACTACATGACCTCTGACCTTTATAGAAAGGACGACAGTCAATGCACAGACCGCTTATTAAGTGTAATGTCTCAAGAAGAAGACGAAGATCGTCTGTGGTCGTCCATTAAAAAGAAGGTTGGTGGTTTGATCCCTCGCTCCTCTAGTCTCCTTAAGAAGTTCAGCACATAACAGCTCTGTGCTGTTTGTGTGAATGTGTCCTGCAAACTACTTCTGTAAAACTCTTTTAGCGGTGGATGAGATCAGAAACCGAACACTTATCAATGATATGTGCACAGCTGCGTTCGGGAACATCACCTTTAACCCTTCAGAGACGGTTTAGATGAAAATAGACTTTTGTTGTGTAATTTCTTGTTATGTTCTCTCGTCTTCAAGGACACAAGAGAAGCAGTTTTTATCAAAATATGTTTCATGGATCATGTTTATTTCTTCCGGATTGATGATAATGAAAAACTGGAGTCGCAACAAGTCATTAATAAAAGAGTAAAAAGCTTTAATGGCTTATTTGTAAGGAAATCACTCACATTAACTGAAGTTGCTCAATTCATTAATAAAACTGTTAACACTTACAAACCATTGATGAAGAGTGCACGAGCAGAAAGTGTTCACCGGTGTGTTTTTGTGAAATGAATCCGTGCACGGCTGCAGGACATGAAGGAAATAAGCGAACATGTCAAAGGTTGTGTGGTTCAGTTTGATCTTTATTGGCTGATTGTGTGAGTGCAACATGTCGGCGCCTGTGTTGGTTTTATCTTCTGTTGCTTTGACTCAGAAGCTGTGTTGGTGAATTAGGTCAATTAGCTTTGGACCATGAAGGTGTCGCAATTATTTTCTGCACAAGTTCCTGTAATTGTTTTGCTTTTTAAATCATGTCTTTAATAGCGAGGGGTTATTCTGCACACACACACACACACACACACACACACACTCTGCTGAACCTAACACCTGCCTTTCCTCTTTTAACACGTCTGACTCTCTGAGTCTCCAAAGCATAAAATAACACTGAGGTGTGAGGCCAGGATGCATTTTGTCATCACTTGCACTTCATCCCCACCTCTCCCCACGACGCCTTCATACTCACACACTCACACACACTGCAATTAACACATGAGAGCATATGAACAAGTCACCCACACCCACATGTATAAAATAAACTTCACAGACCGCACAGGTTTATATAATGTTAAGAGACAAAAATACAGTTGGAGGTATATCTTCATTGACTTCACGCTGACCACTGCTCTCCTCCTCCTCCTCCTCCTCCTCCTCCTCCTCCTCCTCCTCCTCCTCCTCCTCCCTGCAGCGCTCCCCTCCTCGTCAGGCCTCATTGCCCCGTGTGAGTAAACAACAATTGGCCGAGGATCAGGGGACAGTAGCAGGCAGCGACAACAAATGTTGGCTTCAGTGGACAGGAAGTGCAGCCTAACCAAGCGACACGCCGCTGTTTGTGGTAATGATGGTGGGTGATAATGAGGAGCTGCACTGCTGATCTGAGCCACTGTCCTTGGGGGAGGTGACCTCTGAGAGCATGTGACTGTGAGCGAGTGGATGAGTGTCAGTGGAGGAGAGGGTCGCTGACGTGTCAGTGAGTTTTAATATCAAGACTGAAACGAGGCAATAATTAGATTTGAGGAAATAAACATGTGTTTCTACCAATGTGACCTCAGCAAACCTCATGATTAATTAGCTGTTATTGACTTTTGAACAAATATTTGATGGATAAACAATCAAAAATAACGACGATCCTATTTCATGAATTATACAAATATTTTCTGCTTCCAGCTTCTTAAATGTGAGTTTTCCCCTGTTTTCTCATCGTAAGTGGATTGTGGGTAATAATTTGGGTTTCGGACTCTTCAGTCAGACTAAACAAGTAACTCGACCTGACTTTCTTGGAACTTGTGATGGATGTTTTCCAGCGTGGCATTTTCTGGCCTCTTGTGTGGATTTTATTACCTCTGGACGGAGCTCAACTAGCTGTCCATTGTTTCCATTCTTGATGCTAAGCTAACAGCTCCAGCTACACATTCTCCATACAGACAGGCGAAGCTGTAACTGCAAGGCAAAATAAAGTTTGCTAATCAAACTCATTGTATTTAGTTTATCACCAGACATACAAGAGTCTATATGATACTTGTGTGGGTGTATTGTTCGTATACTTTGTATTGGTTAAAGCACTGTGTGTGTGTGTGTGTGTGTGTGTGTGTGTGTGTGTGTGTTGACAGATGCTGGATTTGGAATCGTCTCTGAGGATTAAATGTCTCACGGATCATTTTCTCTCTTTGCAGAATCATCATTGTGGAGACACAGTGATTGAATATTTGTCTGTTGATGGTTCCAGTTTAACGACGACGGTTATTGTTCCGTCTTTCCGTCAAATAGCAGCTTTGTGTAAATTGCTTTCCGTGCGTGTCGAGTTTTTATAGTTTGGCTGTGAAGGACGATGATCTCAAACGAGCGGCCACCTGACTGTTTGAAACCTTTCCGAGCTCTGAGCACTGATGACAGCGATCAAGAGGAGCCTTTTCTGTTTATTCCTCAGCGTTCCCCTTTAGCTACACCCCCGCCCGCTCTCTTAAAGTAGCCCCAGTCACCGTTAAGGAGAAAATGGAGCTGATGATGGATTCATCTCATCTGCTTCACTCTGCATGAGGAGGCTCCGCTGGCTCTGCTCTCAGCCTGGGTTTCTGGTCTGAAAGCAGCCAGAAAAAGGCCGTTGCTGACCCGCTCCATTAGTCACACCCTCGACGGCCAGCGTTGACTCACTCCCAACACATTTAACCTAGACTTAAAACGGAATTATTCTCAGTGCACTCACGGAACCTCTCAGAACCTTTATCTCCCTTTTTAAATCTGCCTCTACCCTCGACTCTATCTTTGTCCAGGCTGTGTGTCTGCGGCCCTGGACGTGGCCCTGCACACTGAGTGAGCCGGGTCACGCAGGGGTGTCCCCCCCTGAGAGCTCGGGTGTTACGTCCGAGCCGAATCGCAGGGTCATAGGCTACCTCACACACCCTCCAACCTTTTACCCTTCAGCCTCAGCAGCGACGCTCTGATTCCTCTGCGACAACCTGCCGACGACCTGCGGTGACCCCCCTCCTCCTCAGGGGTCAGGATCTATTTTAGTGAAAACACACAGTTCATACGAGAGCGCCTCACCTCCTGCGTAGCGAGGGCCGAGCAGATTATCAGGGTTCACGACGCTCAGAGATGAGATTCCAGGCAGCTTTGAAGTAAAGAGGTTATCTTTCATTCCTGCCACATTTGTTGTTGTTTCCTTTAGCGTCTTTATTAAAGCAACAGGTCAACTTACCTGTGAGGAGACGAGAGCACCATCGTCCACATGTTCCTTTCAATGGCTCTAGATCATCAATAAAAATATACCAGCTTTAAAGAAGGATTTACAGATGTGAAATTAAAGTATTACTTAATTGCTGCTGAATAATCTGAACAAAAACTACTAAACAACTTTTAACATCTGAAACTATAAGGGTGCTCGAAGTCTGGAAAATGTCTGGACATCGACATTTGAATCGGCTCTTATTACCAAAAGCTCTTGAATCTCCTTCTCTTTCCAAGTTTACGTCTTTGTCGGTGTCTTCTTCAGATATTTGTATTATTTTTAATAATGTTAAGTGTTAGAAACGTCATCAACTTGCCCACTCACCACACTCGTGGTCATACATGACTGAGTGTGGAACGTGTGACTTTTACCATCACACCTGCCTGAACTTCTACAAAGCTCCATGCAAGACTGTGTATTTGTACTTTTCCACCAAATTCCATCATAATTGTTGCAGTTTTTATGAACAAAAATCCTTTGCTTTTGATTCTATTTATAAGGAGCAGCCTAATGTGTAGAGTAAGAGTTGTGGCCAGACGGAGGTTTTGTGCAGCTATAAAACTTTAAAGCTGAACGAATAATCCATAATCGCTCCACTGAAACAATTCCAAATACAAACTTGGCAAAATCAGCTGAACTGAGTCGATGTTTCACCACATGACTGCTTCTCACATAATAAAACATCTTTATCTTACATTTTTTATACAAAAATCACATTTGATTAGAATTTTTATTTGAGTGACATTTAATGACGAGTAATATTTTATCACTCCGGTTAAAGCATGTGCTAAAACCCTGCCACAGGGGGCGGGTGAATTTTATCGCCGATGCTCTCATCACTTTCGGGGCTACGTTGGCGAATCTCCCACAAACCTGTTGCTTTCCTTTGAGGGATTTGACCTCCTGCTCCGTCAGCTTCACTAAGTGCTGCGGCGCTCATGAGCCGCTCGACTCGGACCTGTCAGGAAGTGTCGTGAAGAATGTTACTGCGAGAGAGAGGAGCATGAATTGATTGCCCTCCGACTGCTGCCAAAACGCACTCGCTGTGCCATCCTGAGCAGAGTGTGTGTGTGTGTGTGTGTGTGTGTGTGTTTCGGCCTGTCATGCCCCCCATATGTGGATATAGGGGGGGACATGGCTAATTAAACGTAGTAAAAGCTGTTGAAAGGGGCTGGACACTGGCAGCACGAGAGGACCTGACACCCATGTGTTCTTGTTTCTGGAGAGGGACGGGGCAAGCGTGACGGAAGCTGGAGGCCCAGGTTGCAGCGCCCTGTCTGGCTGCCAGGGCTCAGGCACAGGGCAGGAGGAGGAGGAGGAGGAGGAGGAGGAGGAGGAGGAAGGTGGTGTTAATATTAACTGCTATTCCAGACCTTCTTCTACCAGTCTGTCTTTTGGGTTTTTTTTCTCCTCCATTTCCACCACTCCCCAGTCAGCTCTAAACCCTAACACGCCTGCCTACTGCTGCACACGCACACACACACACACATACAAGTATATACACACATTCCAAGAGAAAGGGATGGGAGCGTGACAATCGGGAAACAACGGCTGTTAGTTACAGAAAATGCATTACGGCTTGAGCCCGGGCCGCAGAGCGGAGGAGAGGAAGTGGTGGGATTACGCCGGGCTCGGACGACGAGAGCGCAGGGGCCATTTCTTCCCCCTCTCTGCAGTAAACTGTCCAGATTTACAAGGCCTCCAGGGACACAGATACCCCATCCTCGTCCTGTCAAACCTCGACAGCTCCTGATTTAAAAATAATCCTAAATCAGCCCGTGACAGTTGTCAGCAGGGCAGGAGGAGGTCAGAGGCACCATCGACGCAGGAGGAAAAGCTAATCGCATAAAAGGCGACTGTGTTTGTTAGATAAGATATAAACCTCATACGCACGGTGTATTTAAAGATGCAATCTGTAAACCGCTGCAATCTGCTCCATTATGGCCTTAAACACAGTGAATTGGTGGATTAATGACACTCGGTTTCTGAGATTCTAACGCGAGAACAAGTTTAACATATTTTAAAGCACATTTGGCAAATTCGTGCATCTTTCATTGAGCATCAGTGATGAGGAAAACAAAAAAAAGAATCTTTAAATAATGAATAACTTGTATATTTGGGTCTCGACCTCTGCACAACTCACCACAAGGCAGCGGGTCGGGACCCCCAAGAGGTCTCAAGACATTTAAGTCTTTTTAGTTGAATTATTGAGAAAGACACTCAGTGGAACACAAACCTCTACCAAGGCCCAACAGTCCTCATCGAGATATAATATGTGACGATTCTTGATTAAATGTCCGACCTATTTTCCAAAAACGTTTAAAACCAGTTTTCAAACCAAAGAAATCCCCAACATGCCTGGTATCTTTTAACAAGATCCAGGAATTGTTCCCTGGGAAATCAGGGAAAATGTCAAAAATGCCAATGATAATAAAAGTTAGAAAACATCTGGATGGTTTGTGAGTCAGACCACGAGTGTCCCATAATGCCCCCTGGTAGCGTTATGACATGTTCCTAGATCTCAGCATTTACCCTGGTGAGTTTTATCATAACCTCTAGAAATAATGGCCCAACGACAAAGCTGTAATGAATTATTGTTTATGGGATCACGAGGCAAATAAAGATTGGGAGCCATTCTTGTAATTTATGAATCAAGCTGCACGGAGCCGCAGGCTAACACTGTCTCTCCTTCCCTTCGTCCTCCACATCTGACAGAGTTGAGCATATATCTGCCTGTAGCAGTAAATAATAGCATTTCACTATCTCCCTTCTGTCCTGTTCCAGCTACTGCTCCGTTGATGTATGTTTTTTTGTCTTTTTAGTGTGGAAGCATCCCCTCGAACCGGATACTGCCGGCCCGCCTCTCCTGTGATCACCGCAGGCCTCGGAAGACCCCTTCAACAGAAACAGGAAGCAGTTCATGGCGCGGGTCATGACCCCTCTCATTCAGCCCCATGAGTCAAGCAGGGCCCACCCCGGCGAAACACAGGAAAGTTCCGGTCCCATCAACAAGGTGTGGAAGGATATTCAGAGGGAAGGAGGGGCGCAAAGACTCCTCTCTTCTCTCACTCGATGCACATACGTATGTACTGTGTGTGTGTGTGTGTGTGTGTGAGTCAGAGAGGTGCACATCTGCTGAGCAGTATCCGTGTAACATTATTACACACAAGGTCCACTGAATCTCACCTAAACGCAACTACAGCTGCATCTAATACACGGCTGCATCCACAGGAGGAAACTACTGTATGAGCTGCTGCTGCTGAACAAATACTACGTCCCTCCAGACGTCTGATCTACGGCTCCGGGCCAGAACACAGTCTATAACTACTGTGCACGAGTACAGGCAGTAAAAGGTTCGAAGAATCCAACGCAGTCATAAATGTGAATGCATGTCTTCTTTTGAAGGATTTATTATCTGTATTTTAAGTCAAGTTTTGCTGTTTCCTGTGTGTTTTTCTCCATTTAAGTTTTTTATGGACCCTGTGAACCACTGAAGGCTCAGTGTGTTGGGTGATTTTGAATAAGACGACGTCATAAGACTGAAGTAATGAGACGTGACATGACTGAAACATAGACTGTGTCTCAATTCAGTGGCTGAATCCTTCGGAGGCCACATTTGAAGACCGATTGCATCGCAGCAGACTCTCCCACTTCATTCAAATGCAACAACAAACGCGTCCTCCCATCCCAGAGAAACGAAGACTCAAACGGGTGGATCCCGGCCCTGCTCACAGTATTTTTATTTTTATATTCATTACACATTGTGGGAATTTTTGAGAGCGTCATATCATGAATAAATGCAAAAACCTAATAATGGTGGACAATAAATATAACACTTTATATTGAGGAATATGATTTAACATATAAGATTCCTGTGTTTAATATGACGATAGACTGATGATACATGATCTCAGTGTGTGAGGAGAAGTAATCTGACTCACTGCAAGTCCCCTGAAGTGGCAGGAGACATGACTGGACTTGCCCCGGCTTGTCAGGAGATCAGGAAAACAAAAACACAAGCGTGATTTGATACAATGTGTATTATTTACCTGCTTTAACATGTCGTGGTTTCACATTTATTTAGTAAAACGAGAGGGAAGAAATAACAAAATAAAGCAAAGATTTTTACCACAGCTCATTTTTCAGGATGATAGAAAATACAGCAAAGGTAAAAACAATAATTAAAAGGAGCAAAAGTAAAGGAAAGTGACGGCGAGTTGGTGTTTGTCGCAAAAGCATTAAACTGCCAGTGTCAGATGTGAATGGAGAGTCAGTCTGTCGTGCATGTGCATTACTTCAGTCGAAGCCAGATCTCTGAAAAGCTACAGAGCCACAGAAACGTGTTGTGTTGTAACTTTACTTTCTCTAAACCCACAGAAATAAGACGCTCGTCGAGTGGAGGTTTTCGTGCCAAAGATTCAGTTTTTTTTGGCCAAAACATGGAGCTGATGTCATGGGAGCTGTGTTAATGTTCATGTTCGACCACATCTGATATTTCACTTTAATGGACGGGTGTTAAGTGGGGGTGAGCGCAGGGGGAGCGAGCCGGAGCGAGAAAGACGAGATCGTTTGGCTGAACAAAGCAAAGGTTCTTTCCTCAATAGCTCAGACTAACTCCAACATTATTTCCACTTGTCAGATAATCTTTACTTAAGAGCTCCGTCTCACAGTCTGAATTATTCAGCCTTCACAGACTCTCTAATCTTTATCAACGTCCCTGATAAAGTTGGGGAATCAGAACAATTTCACCCGTGATAAGAATAAACCTTATTCTAACATTTCAGTTTGAAGTGACACTAATAAAAAAAAAGGTAGGCTGTATAGAGCCTGTATAAGCCCCGCCCCCTCCTTGTTAATGGTTGGGATATAGATGTGCTCTATGTCTTAAACTGTGGCTCAGCAAAATGAATAACACAACTTTGTCAACTATTACAATGAATGGTTGCCGCATATTATATCTTGAGGTGATTTTCATTTTCTTCCTCTTCATAACCCTGTAGTTTCTCCGTCATTCAAACGGCCTCCTCAGTAATTTAATCCTCCGTCTACTCCACGCTGATAAGAATCATCTTTTTAACAAATGAGCTGGCTTTTCTCCGGCTGAATTTATGCCTTGCCAGTTCTGGTATTTGTCCTTTTGCCAGCTGTTTTCTTTCCTGAGGTAAATCTCTATAAATCAATGCGAGTTAATCTGCTGAGAAGATTGTGTGCTCGCCCCGGCTATGGGGGCACTCTATCTCCATTGGTTACAGAGCATCCATCAAGTGCTCAATGGAGGCTCGGCAGAGCAGTGACACCCTGATCCCCTCTAACCCCACGGCCCTCAAGCCCAACCATCCGAACCCCTCCTTCCTCACACTTCTTCATATTCTCAGGATAATTAGGTCGTGAAGATCTTTTCATTCCGCAGAGATAGAGAACGGCCGTTTAAAGGGAAACGTATCATATCAGTTGTTATCTGCTGTTAAGTTTCGCACTCACACATCCGCCTCCTCTTTATCTGGATGTCCTCTCGGCCTCGCAGCCAAACAATTCTTCCTCCTGCGCTGTCTCCAGGGCGGCAGTGTCTTGCCGCATTGGAAAGTTGATCTGATTGCGCTGTCATTCATCATGTAACTTTAACTCCAGGGGCACGGCAGAGTGAAGTCAGGGCTTCTTCTTCCTCGCAAGTGATATAAAGCTGCGGCGTCATGGGTGCAAATCATCGTTGCGCTCGCTGCAAGGGGAGATGGGTTTTGAAATTCTTCACATTCTGTCCGAGGGTTGTCTCCGTGGAGAGCTCGTACCTGGCGCAGTGGTGTCGGTAACATATGCACGTTTATGATATGCAGATACACTCGTCATCAATCAGACTCAGCTATGCAGGGTAATACTGTATCACTGAAATGGAAAGACTTGTCGGCATTAAATGAGGTGGTGGAGGAGGATGAACTGATTTTGCAGATTTTCTGTGGCTTTGATAGATTAAAGAAAAGAAAGAGAGAAGACGAGTGGGACAGCATGTTAGTTTTCTGTGGTTCGAACCCTGGATGACCCTGTTGTGTTTACCCAGGTTGTCCTGCAGCTCCTCCCTTTATACCCACCATGCCAGACCTCCTCCATCCAACTCCCATCAGCCACTTCCCAGGTGAGGACCTTTGTTGACATGCAAAATATTTCCTGAACTGGATGACAAATGTTGAGGGAGTTGACCCGGGCCTTTACAGGGTTGTCAACACACTTCTTTTGAGTATAAGCAAATATTATATATATTAGAATCAGCTTTTCTGCTGTAAACGTACTTACATCGTCTACAAACATACAGCAAACATTAAGTCGAAGATGAAATGAGTTTAGAGCATACAGTAAATAGTAAATGATGCATTGTACACATTAAGGAGATGCATTTATAGATAGAATAAGTATAACTTGCTGGTACCTGGTTAATAATGCGTTTAAAATGGAACATAAAATATAACTTTATGAAATAATGCATTGAGATGATTTTGATAGAGAAAGAGAAAATGGTGGTTGGAGTGTTTGTCACTGTGCAGCTGCTTCAGCTGATGAACAAATGAATGAAATGAACATCTTTTTGCGACATGGCCACAATACTGAGCTTCATGACTCCAGGGTCATTTTGAAAAGTACTCAAAGAAATGATATCGAACAGTATTATTGAATAGTCTTTTCAGTTAGATGTAATTCAGTTTTAAGTGTTGGTTTTCCTGACACTACGTGACTCTGTGTGCTTCGTGTTTCAGTCGACAGTGGGTCTGTGCAGCAGAGACTCCGACTCAGAATTCTTCTTCATGTTTTGCTCCCAGTGCGATCAGCCTCCTGACATGTACAGACTCAGCTGCCATGTTGAGTTCCTTCCTCCTGGTTGCCACCTCTCCCCGGGCTCAGTCGGCTGTTTTTGAAAGCAGGCTGCAGGAGACCACACGGGGAGAGGGAATCAAAGAAAACATGTCCGACAAACACAACCAACAACGGCTGATGTTGCCTTTCATCTGCCTCGATCCGGCACAGAGGGGGTTGGAGCAGAATTCAAAACAGCTCGGGAATCAGAGGGGAATTTTCTCGTTTGCAGGACGACATCACGCCTGCTGTGATGAATTCAGGGCACTAGTAGTGTTCTACTGTAGAGAGTAAAGATGTGCATTCCTTCATCAAGCGCTGTTGAGAACGGGTCAAGCGGGTCAGTCCTGGTCACTGGTGTGTCGAAGTGCCAAAAGAAACGCAGAGGGAGGGGGAGGAAGAGTGTGAATCACTGGTCCAAGATGACTCCATTCCCTCCTATTGTTCACCATCCCTGAGCGTCTTCTTTCCATTCGAGAAGCGTGAAGAAATGACTCAAAACTCAAACATCGGCCCCAAAGGAGCTCCTCACTCTCAAAGAATGTCCAAACGAGCAAGAGGCTCTCAGACACCAGCGCTGCTCTCTCTTAAAACAATGTCTGAAAGTCTCCAAAGGGGGAAACACACAAGAGAAAGCTGGCTTGGTTTTCAGCCGCCGGCGGAACTGGACTGGTGGGAAACTGAAATAATTTCTTTTAGCAGTTTAAGGTTACAGTTTGTGTTTTAATAATTTTGACTGGGAGCCAGAGGGGTGGTTTAGTCCTAATGGCCTGGAGCCATGGTCTGTGATGGGCTGGGGTACGGTGATTAGCTCGGGGGCTTACGGATGAACCCGAGGTAGCGCAAGGTTTCAGCTCCCCGCTGGCGTAAACTGTGGGTGGCAAGGAGATAAAACACGAGGCAGACTCAGTGTTGTTTGTGCTGCCTGTTTGTGGTCTGCATCCATGCAGGGGCGTGTGTGCAGCCCTTATGTCTCTGATATGTAGCACAGGGACGCTAAAACCGCCTACAGAGAGAGCGAGGTGTAATAACACAGCTTTTGTTTAGCCAATATTTCGGCAGAGAAATGCAGCTACCAGAAGGTGTTTAATGGAAAAAAGCTGGTTTTGTGCATGAAAATCTTCCTTGAAACAAAGTGAACATACAATATAAAAAAATGTGCATTTAAAAGTATGACATCCTCATATGAAATGGATTAATTGCAATCATAATAAACCTGGGGAGACGGGACTAAGTGTTCTCTACTGGAGGTCCATTGTTAAGTATGGGGGGTCCCGGTCCACCTGTCCCCATGCCCCGAGCACCCAGGGTCAGCCACCAGAGAGGTGGTCCTGCCTGGCTCCATCCACACCAGGAGCAGCCCACCCTATCAACACTGAACAGTGTGAAACAACACAATAACCAGCGGCCTGTCCAAATGTCAGCCAGGACAAGTGCTTGCTTTAAAGACGACCGCCACACATCCCGTTATCTCTCTGTGTGGTCTCCTCGTGAAGATGTGTTGTCACGTGTTTTTGTTTTTGTTTCATTGTCGTAATCTGCAGAAAAACCTCTGATGAGAAACATCTGAATCACTGATCAGTGCAACATTTTGAGAAATTTCAGATTCGGATAAAAGAAAGAGGAGAAGTTCGTGTCGGGGATTCGATGCCCGCAAAATTTAACACAGGAATTTATGGTGTTTGACAACGTGTCGACATCGACGTCTGAGTTATTTGAGCGTATTTTCCTGCCAATGCCATTTGTGCTTAGAAAACACGACAGGGTTTGTTCAGTCTGTGATGTGGAATCAGGTTATTTACAAAGTCAAGGAGACGACACTGACATCACTGCAAATAGACAGAAGCTTGAAGCAAAGCGTTCTTGTTTGAAATGTTGGTCGATGAGAATTCTTCACTCAAGTCAACTTCAGTTGGAAATGGGTTCAAAGTTTTTTAATAGTACTGGTATTTACTCAAGCATTTCTTCTGTATCTACTGATCTTAGGATTGGAGGCTGGAGATAGAGCAAGTCGTCTCCTATTCAGAGGGTTGGTGGTTCAATCCCTGGCTCCTCCAGCCCACTAATCAAAGTGCCCTTAGGCAAGAGACTGAACCAAGAGTCCCATGGCGGCTGAGCAGACAGTGTTAGTAAAGATTTGATTGGTCCTTGAGACTAGAAACATATATCGCATTTAATTTATTTTGTCCTCTGCTGCAAACCACAGGAGAAGAATTCAACTTGTTTGCATAATTTCCTTTCTTTATTACCAAAAGGCCATTTGGGGGCAGAAGTCGGACACAGTGTTAATTAAAGTGCAGAGATAAAATTGAACTGTACTTTCTTTGAAATAATTTAATGTAGACTAAAAGTGAAGCCGGGACTGAATGAATTAAACAACAATAAGCTGCAGTATTTTATTGATTTTGTTTTAGTTTTTATTCAGTGATGGTGAGATAAACTATAATATTTGATTCTGTGAATATACAAAACTATATTTATCCTTGGCATTACCAGTTAATTTCTGCAGAGGATTGATATCGCGACACTTTGGTGGTATCGTGCAACCCAAACCCTCTCTACTGTTCCACACATAAATCTCACAGAGCGTGACTAACCCCGGCGGTAACAAGAGCCGGGGCTTGGCGGTCCCTGCGGACCCGGGCCTGCATGTCAGGGTTTCAGACCCCTCTGCTGTAAGGACCAGGCCCAGAACCTCCGCGGGCCCCCGGAGACCCTGTGAAACTAAACAGTGAGGTCACCTCTGGGCTCCCATCTCACAGCGAGGATTACACAGAGACACACACACACACAAAGAGCTGAGGCCACTGAGACTGAACTTGGATTAAGTCATTAGGAGAAACCATCCTCCAAAATCTCAGCCAGAGACTTTCTCTGTAAAAAGATATTCTCCTCTCACGGCGTTCAACTTTTTATCTGTGAACGGAGCTGGTCGGCCTGTTCTCTCCTTTAGTTTGGGTTTAGAATTAATTCCTCCAGTGGGTTGACTCATTATATTCCTCATTAACTCATCATGTTCTTCCTTTTTCTGCACAAACATCACCATTGTCTCGATAAATCCCTTCCTGGGTGTAAGACAATAGCTGCAAAGTGCAGATGCTTCCCCATCAGCGATACTTCACCCGTCTGACCATTTCCCTGCATGCACCTGCACACACGCTGAAAGAAACCCAACCTCCAATAACTTCCACAACAGTAACACAAGATTTTTTATTGTATCAAACAGGTGGCGATGACCTTCAGGGCCGGTGAGATGCACGGCACCAGGCACGACTGGTGTTTGTGTATGCACGTGCACTGGACAGTTGATTCTCACTCTCACACACTGGTTTGTTTTTAGTTGGCTGTTTCCTGCATGAGGCGCATGATGCACCAACAACACTTTAACATAATAACATGCTTTCAATCCATGCTGGTAGAGGGAGGATGCACACAAACACACACACACACACTTGTGCTACAACAGACACACAATCATCGATGCTCAGTTACCCTCTCCTGTGTTTGGACAGTAATGCTAGTCCTCAGGGTTTTGGGTGTGGAGAGCAACCTGTTGAGAATAATTCACGCGGGTGTCAAAAGTGGGAATCTCAGGATTCTCTTACACTTTGTGGGCCACACACGTCTGGACGGACCCCACCTTCTGCCCATTTGTCAACATTATACGGATCAATTGTAAATCTCATCTCTTTTATTTCTTTCAGCCGAGTCATAAATATTGTTGTCTGCAGGTAACTGGGTGGCTAATTGTTTGGGAATGTGCATGTGATATGTGAAAATATTCCATATTATTAAATTGATTGATAAGATGAATTATCTGTAATCAAACCTCACGTTTTAAGACACTTGTTACTCGTTATCTTTTCTTTGCACTTGAAGTTTAGAGTGTCAGTTTCCTTCATTATTCATGCTTCACTTCTGAAGGACTCCTATCATTTTATCTCTATCTCTAATCTAAAAAAGGATTATTAAGCATTATTGGGCTTGAGATATGGTTTCAAAGGGAGATGCAACTCAATATCAGGTGACAGAGTTCATTGATAAGAGGAAAACGAGACAAACCTCGTTATTTTGTATTGATTTTTGAATTCGGAGGCTTTAAGAGACTCCAGGAGTGAAAGCAAGACGATAGACAACAGCCATCAGTCGACAACCAGTCGTAGAAAAAGGTTTGTTCATGTCAAATGATGTTGACTTTGGATGACGGGCCTGAGGAAGAAGGTTCATTTTGAATCAACAGGTTTTGGGTTTTGGTTTTGGGTAACAAAGGTCTCCCCATTAAGTCTGAGCCAGACAAGGCTGTGTTCTTTACCCACTGCGGCTTTATGGCTATCATGTTATCATTGCATCCTGCCAACGCTTCGCTTCTCCCTTCACTATCTTCTGCTTCCACAATGGAGCACATATAACCAATTATACAGCACAGCAGTGACCCTTTTCTCCCTCGTCAACACTGACATTCATCAATATCCTATTAGTTTCTCTTGGAGCCCGGCGTTTTATCCCTCCTCCCCAACCACCACCAGCACCGGCACCACCACCCATCCAAAGTTAAAGAAATCTGGTGTTGTTGTTATCCAAGAGTCTAAAATTCATTCATGTAACCAAACTCGCTTTGTTCTCGGCTCAGACGCTTCAGGAAAAACTAATACTGGTGGATCATTGTCACCCACGTTGCCATGGCGACAGTCACACTCGCTGATGATTAGATTCATTCCGTGTTATCGCCGACCACGTCTCCCCGCCCCACCCGACTCCCAGAGGCAGTGTGATATTAATGATAGCGATGTTCCACCATATCGCTTACAGGCTGCGACATCAAAGCAACGCTGTGCAAGAAAAAATACGAAATATTTAAAAAAAAAAAACAACTCTATTGATTTGGACTCAATTTCCTCCGGCGCTGTGCCGTGAAAGTCACTTAGTGTTTATCCTGCGATGAGTCAAAAGAAAAGTACAAGAATAAGAGCTGCAGCGAAGCACAGAGGGCCAGACAGAGGCCAGCGGGGTCAACGTCAAACCTTCGCTGGCCAGACGAGGGTCTCCTATCGTCTGCTGCCGGGTCAAGGCCGGTGCCCCCACTAAGTCCCCACCAGTGGCTGTGTCTGGAAGGCAGATAGGGATACACACTGGACACAGCTAATCCATCACTCCCCAGAATGAGGATAGAATCAATCAGGAGGGACCTTCACATCACTCGCAACTAAATCACCATCAGCTGTCAGGTGATAAGCTGCAGACGGCCATTCTCAGAGAGTGTACTACAACTCAGGATGGCAAAATAGGGATGTGAACAGCTGGGGACATTTCTGTGCCCCCCCCTTCAGGCGTCATTTTTTTATTTTCCTCTTTTGTCAATACCGAGCACTCGCTTATTATTCTTCACATCCATTTGCAGGAACAACTCTTTAAGCCTGTCCATCAATACCAGTCCATTTGCGAGGGGCTATTGACATCGCCCGGCCAGTGTTGCGACGCTCTCATCGTGCCTCGCAATGTAAAGCCCTCTGAGGTCATCGAGAGTTGGCCGGCGAGCGGGCGAGTCAGCGAGCTCGGTCCCTCGCTAATTGATGCGCCCCAGCCGCTCGCTCTTTGAACTGAATCCCTGCGTCGTCCACCAGAGAGGAGGCAGATGCCATCAGTGTCCCCTCCCCTTTTGTCTTTGAAACCCAAGCCCCCCCCCCCAACCCCCCGTCTAACCCTCAGCTTGGGGCACGAGTGAGAGGAGCCGTCTGTTAGCTTAGCTCAGGACAGACAGCTATTCCCCCGCCTGTGAGTTTTGAGGGAGCCAGGCCAAAAAAGATTAGCTGTGTTTTCGGTGGGAGATGCAATCATACATGCGGTTTTGGCCTGTGATGCTCGGCCTCAGAGCACGGGAGCCATTGTTTGACTTTAGCCTCGACTGGCGTTCCTCCAGCTCTGTGCAATAAGGCTCTGAGGGATTCTCAGACTTTAGGCCTGGAGTTTTGTTACCACACATCATCAAGATAATAACTCGACAATAGATACTAGAACATTTTCACAGCTGCTCGTCAGGTCCTGACAAATTCCACTGTGGAACAGGGTCGGCCCCTTATCGCCAAAAACTCTTAAATCTTGTTGTCATTCCAAGTTGACGCCTTCGTCTACGTGTACGGCTCCTCTTTTTCATCCTGACATATTTGAATTATTTTAGTATCACACATTCTGTATTCTCACATTGGGTCACTCTGACATTCTACAGAGTTTTTACTCGGGCACTGACAGGATAAACTTTGGAGAATGTCCCTGGCAACTGACTCGGACGTTGGCGTCCTCACATACATTTGGTGCAAGTCTGAAAGCAGCAACAGCGTGTGGCACTTTAAGTCCTATAAAAGTTTTCACAGCTTTTTCTTGGAGTGTGGTCTCCTTGATTTTTGTGAGTTCCACCCTGAAAACCTGCATGATTCTCAACTCTCAGTGTTTTGTGCGTCATGTGCGTCTTAAAGAAAGACTGATGATCATTGTGTGTAGCGAGGTAATGACGTGACAAATTATCCATATTCTTTCTCGTAAATTTGAAGCTGCAGTTTGAATAATAGTTGTGATGTATGAACAGAAGCAGCAGCACAACTTTTGGGTAACGCATGTCATTACCGGCCTCACTGATGGAAAAGCAATCTCTAGAAAGTAGATGGGTCTATAGAGAGAGGGAGGATTGCTTTCTAAAGAAGATTACTTTTTCAAGATGCTATTAATAGCATGCACTGCTGTGGCGTAAAATTATTTCTGGCTGGTAATAACACTGGCTAATAAACTCCAGCACACACAGAAGGAATTTGTGCTTATTGTCTCCACCTGTTGCGGCCTCTGACCCTCCATGGCACTGAAATGACTTCATTTTTCCACCATTCAACCTTCCGGCTATGACTAACTTTTAGTTTTAAACTACATTATATTAGCGTTGAAAAATGCCCTGTGTTTCAATACTAAGGGAACTATTTTTTTTTTTTACATATCTGTCACCTAATCCACATCCACACCAAAATGCAATGTTTTTTTTTGTAGATGGTTTATCACTCTATAAACTGCAGGACCATCAATCTTTAATTTTCTCTGGATCAATATCTGATGAAAATCTGATGAAATATTGAACTGTCCCATCACATCTTCTCTAAGAATCGTCACCTTTATTGAGATATGAGCTCTTGTTTTCCACTCACTCATCAGAGCCTCTTTGCAGCAGGGTGAGTGGAGCGGTGATCCTGGAGGTCGACGGGTCGTGATCCCAGGTGAGGCATTGTCATCGGGCCCACGGCCACGGCATTTAACCCCCGATTGGCTAATTCATATCCCAGGTGTGGAGCTGGGTTATATGCGGTGTGTCCGTCACGGTGCTCAGGGTTTCCTCTGAAACAGCCTGGTGAGTCTGTCTGAGGAGGCAGGAGGTCCAGTTAGACCGCGGGGGGAGGTGTTCGATGGGGGAGGAGAGCCAGGACAGGAGAGGTCCTGCAGTTCATGTTCATTATCAGCTCTGAATGTGAC
This sequence comes from Paralichthys olivaceus, assembly GCF_024713975.1. NCBI lineage: Eukaryota > Metazoa > Chordata > Actinopteri > Pleuronectiformes > Paralichthyidae > Paralichthys > Paralichthys olivaceus. The sequence continues at coordinate 3,646,805 of NC_091115.1, forward strand.
CCCCCCCCCCCCCCCCATGTCAACACTAGTCCTAACTGGATCAACGTTCTGACACCTGGAGGGAGAAAGATCACATGACACCATCAGAAAGTTGAGATCAGTTAAATACGAAAAATATCCCCCAAAAAAAACTATGGTAAAACATTTTTAGACTCCATACTGTTTTGTTTTCAATGTATTCTACTATATTATAAATTGTTGACAGGTTTTATTACCTCATTTTATCTTCGATTATCTTATTTTACCTAAAACTGCCTTATGTTATTTCATAAGTATTGTGTGTGCCTGAATGCTTTCTGTTTGCAGTTTGACCGGTTGGCCGCAGCACAGCACATTTTCCATCTGCTCGCCATAAAGATCAGGACAGACCTGGTCCTGCATTTTCTGTCGCTGCCACTTCACGTCAGCTTCATGGAAACAAACAGTCACAGGGCAAAGTGACAAATGGAGATGAAGCAACCCTGATGATAAATACATGAGATAAATTGTTGCAACAAATGGAAAAATAAAAAATGAACCCCGACTCCAAATGTAATTGGCCTGAAATGAAACAAACACATTTCTACATGGAGTCGTGTCCTGACTGTGTATTATCCCCCCCCCCCCCAGAGTTACTGTGCATCCTGAACGCACCGTAAATCCCGGTCAGTGACGAGGACCTGACGCTTCAGCTGTCAGGGAGAATCATGGGATACAGACTCAGGCCTCTCAGGGAAGGAGGAGGCGGAGTCAGGATTGACCGTGGGAAGTGTAAATCTGTCTGGACTCCAAAGACGCTCGGAGTCAAACAGCATCTGAACCAAAAACACGTATGACAACAACAGTTACTCGTCTTTACACCAACACGACAGTCTTATTGGAAATTTCAGTAAAACATTTTGTCTTTTTAGATTGGATTGAAAATCCCTAATCCACAGCTGCACCAATATTTAATGGGTTCGTCCTCGACCCTTAGCGCATCCTCCCTCCAAGTTTCATGTTAATCAGTTCAGCAGTTTTTGTGTAATCCTGGTCACAAACACACAGACATGATATGATGAAGCTGATAAACTAGTTCTGGACAGTATGGTTGAATATGGTATCACATTACAAATGTTTGATTCACTTGATATCAATAACTATTATGATGAATATGACACTTTTATTATTATTTATAACTGTATCCTCCCGTGAGCCTTCAGTCCCAACAGACGACTGGAAATTAAAATCGGAGTTCATTATTTTTGACATGGGAAGAAAAAAACAGAAACAATCTCCTGAACTGCTCCGGAATTGATTGCATTGGTGTTGTGGGATTTTACAGGACTGTCAGTAATGGCGGCTCCGGGGCCATAAATTAATTTTAATTAGGAGATTCTGATGTAAGAGGCTGAAGTGAAGCGTTTTCCCACTTTCCCTAACTCTCAGTAACCGTCTGTGAAGGTAAAAAGTTGCTCCACTCACAAGCCGAGCTGTAATTCTCTCTTCCCGCGAAGGGTTCCTGTAAATCAGAATAATTTAAAACTCACTCTTGACATTTCCACCAGTAAATAAACTCAAAAGTCAGGAGGTTTTCATTGGTCTCTACCTGGTAAACATCCGGCGTGTGTGCCTTTCTGCCGCCGTCTCGTTTCATTTCATAACACAAGGTCACGCCGCCGTACAAAAATAGGAATCCCTCACATTCCTGCCTGTGAAGCTTCCAATCGTGGACCTTTCAGGGTACAGGGAGAAATGCAGCGGGCCATATATCACCAACGTCACCTCCTCACAGCCTTTTTATGAATCTCTTTTATGAATGTGAGATGAATGAGCCGGGGTCCTATTTATAACCATCATATACACACATGTGTTTTGACTCTGCACATTCCAGTCTATTTATAATGGGGTTTTCTACACGTTACAAACTGGTGCGTGAGGGACTCGATGGCTCCTGTGTGTGGAGGACATCGTAATCTCACTGGGAGTTATTTAAGATAATGGACGACAATATAGTAATATTATAGTATAGAAGCAGATAGACGGTAGAGCATAGTAGAGTACAAGTACAAGTACAAACCAGCAGAGAAGTGATACTATAAACTATACTACTAAACCTCCTATTAGAAATGTGTCTTTATATTCGTTCACATGCTCTATTTTTAATGTGTATGTGATTTAGCTCATTAGTGTCCTCTTGAACATTATCCATTTTATATTATATCATATTGTTTGCTATTGTGAATTTATACCTAGATATAGTTTTTATATACATCTTTTTATGGTTGTACTATTTACAACACACTGCGATTTGATATACTTTGTTGTATCTATACCCATTTATATATATATATATGTATACTTACAGAATTTCATCCTGATATTCTTTTTGCAAAACTGTATCTGTATCTATATGGGTATAAACAGTCTGTACATGCATATATATATATATATATATATGTATGGGTACTTCTATTTTAACATCGCCTTACACTAAAGCACAAATACCAAGTTATACTAAGACTTAAATATCACTTATAGTTATGGTACTATATACTTAAATATAGTTTAACTGTACTATATACAATATACTGGTATTTAGTATACTACAGTGAATTATATATATAGCACATTTTAAACTCATATTCATATTTATACCTGCCTATAACAGTCTAATATGTATATGTTGATATCTTTATACTAATGAACAAATACAGTTTGAGTCTCTGAACTTTACTCAAGTTTATCTCCATACAAACAATATCTCAATAGTGAAGGGTTTATATTATATTCATGCATTTGTATTTATCTATTTTTTATCACATTTGACTTCCTGCTGCTGTAACAAGTGAGTCTTATCTCACCTGCTCTTGTCTCTGTGTTTTCTTGTTGACGGTGGATCGAGCCTGTTTATGCGCTTCACTTTATGCAGAAATCTAAAGCACCTGTCATGAAACCTGAGGTGACACTTCGATACCTCCGGAGGCCTTAATGCACATATTTATTTCCCGTACACACAAAGTCAGTGGGTTGTAAAGAGCCATTGAAAAGGAAGATGCTTGATGCAGTGTGGCAGCCAAACTGTTGGATAGAGTTTCACATTCTATATATAAGCCTGGTGACTTGTGTCCCTGCTGCTCTATTTAAATGCCACAGCCCCACTGTCAAAACAAGGGAGAGGGGCGCAACAATATGATGGACCTTTTTGAGACCAACACTTATCTTTTCAGTGATTTGCGTTATTTGGAGGAGGGGGATCATGGACCACTGCAGCACCTGGACATGGCGGGGGTGTCCCCTCTGTACAACGGCGACGACAGCCCGCTGTCTCCGGGCCAGGACCCTAATATTCCGTCCGAGACCGGAGGGGAGAGCAGCGGGGAGGAACACGTCCTTGCGCCACCGGGGCTCCGTGCGCACTGCGAGGGCCAGTGCCTCATGTGGGCCTGCAAGGTCTGCAAGAGGAGGTCCGCGCCCACGGACCGACGCAAGGCCGCCACGCTGAGGGAGAGGAGGAGGCTGAAGAAGATCAACGAGGCCTTCGAAGCGCTGAAGAGGAAAACCGTGGCCAACCCCAACCAGAGGCTGCCCAAGGTGGAGATTTTACGCAGCGCCATCAGCTACATTGAGCGGCTGCAGGAGCTGCTGCAAACGCTGGATGAGCAGGAGGAGAAATCCCAACACGGATCAACACATAACTCTAAAGAACACAGTGTAAGCTCATAAACCTTCCCCTAAATATTCCTTGTGATAGTCAGATGGCTTTATAGGGATATAATGATGACTTCATAATGAACTCCCTGCTGGAATATATCTGTGGGGCCTATTATGGTTTTCTGATGTGTTTGTCTCAGCGTCTCTGTGATATTCTTATTCCAGCAGGGTTTTAACAGCAGGATATATTCAGTAATGACATCCCTAATGTCACTTCCCACATCTTTTTCTATGTGTATTTCCCTGGGATCTTTAAAAAAGTGCTTTTCTGCAAAGTGCACGCATCAGAACGTGTGCGTTGACATGTGATGTGTGTTCCTGCACAGGCTGCCAGTCAGGAGTACCTCTGGAAAAAGTCCTCCGAGCCCTGGCTGACCTCTGCTGACCATTCCACCGCCGCGGCAATGACAACACTGAGAGAAGGTAAAGCTGTCTTTCTTTTTTACGACGGGCAGGAAACGCAGCGGTCAAGTGGGGACTAGAGGTCAGTTTGTTTTGTGTCACAGGAACCGGCGGGTCCTCGGGTTCCTCCAGCCTCCTGCGTCTGTCCTCCATCGTGGACAGCATCACCCACGACGAGAAGAGCCGCTCCAACGCCCCGGAGAACTGAGGCATCGGCGACGACCTTCATACCCGACGACAACATTTCAAATTCTAAAACTTCCATTATCGTTTCCATGAGTCGGCCATTCTGGCAGGAGCAACAACTTTGTACATATTTTCTAAGAATGAGACATTAAGATTTATTTATTTTGTATTAAAAGGCTGGAAAATTGATATTGTATTTAAATATTTGTACATAACTGACCGTGAAAATAAACTTTTTTCATTTCAGCAATCGACTGTAATCCTCATTTTTCAGGGGCATGTGTGAAAGTTCATTTTCATCCACCTCCTTATGCATAACACGCATCAGCTCTGCTGTGGATACGCCTGCCATCCACACTCTCCTGAGTTTTAGAGCCGGTAATACAGAAAAGTTTGAAAACCCCGGGGCTGGACGGAAGAAACAGAGATTTTTGGATGACGTAGACCCTCACAACAGCTTGCTGATTGGGCCTTTTCGATCACGACTTAGCCTTCGATGATTTCCCATCACATGAGCCCCTCCCAGAACAAAACCACCGACACTAGCCTCAGTTACCAGCGTAGAACGTGACGTGGAGAATCAACTACGAGTCTTGCGGACCCTGTTTTCTTTGCTGACAGCTGTGCAGTGAACTGTTTACATTTGCAGGAGACGAGCTATTGTTCGCCCAGATCCTGTTTACAGCGGCACGCACACATGTCCAACGTGTGTGAGTGGTCGTGTGACGTGCAGGTTTAAAATGGTTCAAGATCAGAACTGATACGGAGCCCAAATGTGGACAGAGATCGTTTTACTTCGGAAACGCTGTTCTCAAGTGAAAACGAAGTGATGCTCAACCTCAAGCTCCAGGTTCAGGTCCCCCCAACATTCATGGCTATTAGAGGCCCATAAAAGAGAGTGTGACGCCGGGCTGCCTCTCTTTGTTCCAGCAGGTCTGATCCCACAACAGTAACTCGAGTCCACTGCAAACACCCCCGCTCTCCTGCTCCTATCACATGTTGGGGGACATGGAAAGTTGCGGGCGGCAGGCACGAGTGCAAAGCCCAGCGGCATGATGAAGTTATTTGAGCCATTAGGGCCTTGCTTCATCATCGCTCGCTGTGTCGTCAGAGCCTCCGCAGTGCGAGCTGTTAAAATGTGTGACAGGACGCTAACGGCACGGAGATCCATGGAGTCTTGTTGTCGTGTATTGACATGAGAGGCAGGTTTGGGGTGGGGGGGTGTTTGACAACGACGTTGGGGTGCGTTGGCCTCTCCCTCAGATCTCTGTGGATGACACAGAGCCCTGCTGACCTCTGGGAGCTGGCCTCATCTCTCAGGCCTGCACACACACACACACACACACACACACACACATACACACACACACACGCTAGAACTATTGTGTCTACTTGTGTTTTTCTACTTCTAAAGAGTTCAAACTACTTAAATTTGAAAGTTATCTCACTTCTGGAGTTGTTAGTGTTTGATATAGAGAATTGAGTGGCCGGTCATAAACTCCAACATGTTCCGCAAAATGACTTTGAAGATGTTTTGATGTCACAGGGTTGAATTTTTTTTTATAACATACAATACTAACTGATTCCCTGGATCTGATTTGTTAATTTTAGGGTTTTATTTTTACATTTATTGCCTGTTTTATGAACCTCGTTTTCTTTTATTTGTCCTCTCGCTGCTTACATTTAGTGTTTTGCTTGTTTTTCACGTTGGTGGCTATAACCACGTCCCTCTGAAATATGTGTTGATGTTTGTTACGTGCGTCTCTGTTGTGATCCATCACTGTGCATGGACGACCGAACTCATAACATTATTAGTAAATCTTTAATACGCATCTATTCCACCACATTTATTTCTCTTCTACTTATTTTTAACTCTGAGTTTAATTGACGCCGTTTTATATTTCAGATAAAACATTGATGCTCAGTTTATAAAGTCAGCTCCTCCTTCACTCATTTAAAATACTGCATATGCAACGCAATGCAACACAACTATACAAAGTAAAAACATGAATGCAGGATTTATTCTTTTTCTTTAAGTTGTTGTACACTTGTATTTGATTGAATTATATGAGTACTTCTTCCTCACTACAGCTGAGTAAAAAGCTGAATAACACAGTAATCCCAGGCTGTTATTTGGCTCCTTTCAACACAACTATTCATGTCTTTTACCAAATATCCTGTTTTCTGCAGAAACATGATATCTCCAAACAGTAATGTGACTTTAATGGGCCCCTGCTCTCTCTCTCACTCACTCACTCTGACTTCATTTGCAGCTCCACAGTGTAGCTGCCAATTCCATCTCTGTTTCTGGTGATTACTGGATATTATTTCCAGAAATGGACCCAACACCAAGCATCATAATTTGTCTTTAAAAAAAAAGGTCTGTTTGGTTCAGTGCTGCTGCTTATTCTTCTTTGGAATATAAAGGTTTTGTGAGGTTATAAACTGGTGGTAAAGTTGTATTTGCTGCAAAAGCTGTGCTTCACACCATCAGCCTGCAAGCATGCACTCCCTCCCCGAGCCCCGACTCTCTCCTGTCTAACTTTTACGGGGATTTTGGTGTTAGGGATGGCACCATATAATTCTCATTTGGCTGTGAAGGCAGTGTTTTTAAAAAAAACGTCAGAGCTGATGAAAGGCGAGCTGTTACAGGCGGGGGCTGCTGAACGCTCCGGTTTATCCGGACCCTTCCTCGAATATCCTGCTAAGAATAAGGGTTCAGTGCAGTGCAGGCCTGACAGTGAGCCGCTCTCTGCTTGATGCCAAACAAATGCTGTTGCCACTCAAAATTTTCTTTTTTTTGGTTTTACTACTTTGGGGGATTGGGAAATGGACTTGGAGGAAAATAACCTCAAAGGAATTAGAGATTACTTCTCAATATTTTTGCAAAAACATAAAAGACAACATATGAAATACCAAAGGAGAAAAACAATCAGATTGTAATTCTGTTTTTATTGACTTTATGTGTCCACATGCCAATTTAACATTAAGTGAACCTGTGAGAAGTGAAGTTATGCTTTTAAAGTTTTATTTTTTTTTCTGCTAAATCTTGCACAGAAATAAAAAAAATCACTTTAGTCACAATGAGTTATTTAGAGGAATCTATTCTGCAGGAGTGCACGTAATGAATCGTCTCTCTGTCAGGAGCCTGGTGTTGCATTAAACAAGCAGCGTATTGGGTCAAAGCACGAGGCACTTTGGAAGAATTAAGGTTTTCAGACGTGCGGGACGTGGACATAAAGCATAACCTCCTGCCCTTCACTTAACTCCGTCTCTGACCCTTGAGAACAACACCAAAGCAAACTCAGCCGGTTCCCAGGAGACCCGAGGCCAGAGCGCACGGCGCGGACGGATCACATGCGCTCTGGGGCCTGTGCGTAAAGGCTGCGCCACGCAACGCAAACAGCGGAGCCTCCAGCCTCCGTCGGCCGCCGCGGGTTTTCTCATCGCGGTTGTTTCTCAGCCACAAACAGCCTTTGATCATCGCAGCGGCCACACAGCGATGCGTTCTTCAGCTGTGCCCTAATCCAAACTCCCAGAGCAATTCAGGGGCAGCAGGTAGACGCGTGTTTTCTTAGGTGCGCACAGAGAGATGAGGAGGGGGTCGCCAAACGTTTTGACACATTGTGAGAAATATCCGCATTGTATCCGTGGAAGCTGTCAGCGACACAATCACCCCCTAAAACAAAAACAACATTCTGTATGATGACCTGCTGCAGGAAATCAAGTCCTCGTACAGAGACTCAATTCAACCCCAGTGCAGTTTATAATGTCTCCGTGTTCATCAGGTTTCAGGAATAAAACTGAGCAAATAGAGAAAAGAAATCAGTCAATTTGATGCGCACTGTAAAAATACAGGTTGTTTTTACTTTACTGCAAAAAAGGCAGTGATGGAATTTGTGCTTAAAAAACATTTTCATGTATTAGATAGATAGATAGATAGATAGACAGATAGACAGATAAAGACACACATATAGATAGATAGATAGATTAAACAGCATTAAATTCATCTTAATGTCTAACCCCCCCCCCCAGACCCCCACCTGAATCAAAACGACTGCACTGTAACGACCATCTGTTTGAATTGAAGCACTCAACTTGTGTCAATAACATTTAATGGTTAAAATTTGTCCGTCGGAGGCGAATGGTCGGAGGGGATTGCGCGGCGGTGTCAGTTGTGTAATTGCTGTTTTAATGAGCTTTGGCAAACATGGATGGCCTCATTCACGCAGCACCTTCAGTGACGAGCTGGAGGTGTTTGAGCGGGTGGGGGTGTCCTTGCCGCTGTAATGTGAATTCACTGGGCTTGAAATGTTACACCTTCCTTTGCAGCTGGGCTGCATCTGCAACGCTGTTGTCTCCACCGTAAAAATTGCCCCTCACGCTCACTGTGAGTGGTCACCCTCTTGTTCTGCACTGTTTGACCAAACAAAACACGATCTTTAATATTTATATCTTCATGGCAAATTGTCACTTTCACTGTCGGCCCCCGTGACGTGACACCCGCAGGCCGGTTACAGATAAATCAGGCAAAGAAATGAAGCGCTTATTATGACTGTTAGAGAAAAGGTCATGTTGTGTTGCTAGCTGCAAAAGTCCTGAAACATTCCCATGCATTGTGTTCATCGTGGCCCTGCAGGTCGAGGGCTGTTGGGAGGAGAGGGTGGTGATGAGTGGGAAAACACCAGTAAGTGCAGATGTGGGAAACTCTGCAGGGTACTGGGGGGTGAGAGGCAGTGGTTTGGGATGGGGCAGGGAGGGAGTTGAGCTAACTCCAGCCTGCCTTCTGGCTGGGCCAATGGGCCATGGTAATTAGATCTGGCCAATGTGGGCCCTTGGCTGTGGCCTGGGGGCATATAAGGGGGGCCCCGGGGCAACAGACCCCTCATATCACTCAGAGGTCTCCTCTCTCTCACCCCACTCCTCTAGCCTTCTTGCTTCTTTTGCGCCCATCACTCCATCCGTTGAAACTCCTTTCTTCAACAAGCCATGGACGTCTTCTCACCCTCCCAGGTCTACTACGACAGAGCGTGTGCTTCCTCTCCAGACAGCCTGGAGTTCGGCCCCGGCATGGAGCTCGCCGGCTCAGATGAGGACGAGCACGTCAGGGTCCCCGGATCCTCTCCTCACCAGCCGGGACACTGCCTCCAGTGGGCCTGCAAGGCCTGCAAGCGCAAGTCCAGCTTCGTGGACCGCAGACGGGCCGCCACCATGCGTGAGCGCCGGAGGCTGAAGAAGGTGAACCATGCTTTTGAGGCGCTGCGCCGCTGCACCTCGGCGAACCCCAGCCAGCGCCTGCCCAAAGTGGAGATCCTGCGCAACGCCATCCACTACATCGAGAGCCTGCAGGAGCTGCTGCGAGAGCAGGTGGAAAACTACTACGGTCTGCCTGGAGAGAGCAGCTCGGAACCTGGGAGTCCGCTCTCCAGCTGCTCTGACGGCATGGTAAGACCTCTCATCCACAGCTTCAACTAACATCTGGTTGAGTCTTGTTGTGGCTGCGAACCCAAAAACATGTCCATCAGAGAAACGAGACCTCCCGCATGTGAGACAGGACTTTGTCTTTACCCCAAAAGACCTTTGTTTGTGAGGAAATGTTTGAATTTAAGTCTTTACTGTCGTATTAACATGTAGAATATTCTATTTCAAAGTAAAACCTGGATTTACAATTTAAAAAACATGTCGATCAAATAAGTTGGTTTTGCCCAAAGACCTTAAATTACCTCCTCTCCCGTTATTCCTCAATACAAACAACTATTCTGTGGTCTTACATGTTTCTCTGCTCTGATGCTTATCATCACAGCTTAGATTGGGTTGGTTTTCCCTCTGCGGCCGACTGAAGGTGACCGTGCATCAGTAAATGCTGGATGGAGTAATAGCTTTCCCACAACCGGACACTTTATAGCTCTAATAAACCGAGCCAAATCCACCATACTGAAGTCTGGCAGGAAAAAGAGGGTACTTTTCTGCATTCCATCCTGCCTGCATGTTCTGCGCCGCTGCCAGGATTTTCTGCAGATTTACTGGGAGAAAGTGTCATCTTGCACAAACTGGTGTTGCTTCCACTGATACAATCGATTCGCCATGCTCCGAGCCCGCGCAGGAGGGGGAGGGGGGTGCTCGCTGCCACTTTGGCTTTAAGGTGTACGTGAAATGAAGAAGCCCATAACTTTGGAATTCAGGATTTATTAGCCTGTCTGGATATCGTGAAGGGCATTGGTTGTTGTTTTTTTTTTGCACTTTTTTTTCCCGCCTCTTCCCGTCCCATGTCTGTTTATGCAACCACGACACATCGAATCTGTCTGTGTTACTTTTTTTATTTTGCAAGGAATCGAGGGTGAAGTTGTCATTTTCTCACATTCCGCTTTTTTCCTCGTACAGGCCGACAGCAACAGTCCAGTGTGGCACCAGTTGAATGCAAACTACAGCAGCAGCTATTCATATGCAAAGAACGGTGAGACCTTTCGCAGCCTGAGAGGAATTCTGTGTTTTAGAATTAAATGTTTGATGTCTTGCATGTTGCCTGGATTTTAATAAGAAAAATATAAAAAATTTAAAACATCTGAGAACGTCCTTGTACTGATCCCGACCCTCCCTTCGTCTTATCAGACAGCGATAAAGCCATCGGAGCCTCCAGTCTCCAGTGTCTCTCCAGCATCGTGGACCGCCTCTCCTCGGTGGAGTCAAGCTGCGGGCCGGCCGCCCTGAGAGACATGGCCACCTTCTCCCCCGGCAGCACCGACTCGCAGCCCTGCACGCCGGAGAGCCCCGGAGCCAGGCCTGTTTACCACGTCCTGTGAAATATGGATATGTCACCACAGGCCGTCGCTGTGTGCCTTCACCAAAACAGACAGACGCCATAAGAATGAGTTTTGTGTGAATGTGAAGGAGCAGAGGCGGAGGACCTGTGGCCAGAAGCTTTTATATTGTACATGAGACTGTAAATAATGTAAATGCCCATTTATTCTATACTGTTATACCCAGTGAGACATATTTAATAATGTCAGTTCATGTGATGTTTCATTATTCCCAACATTAAGTGGTATTTATGCAGTGTTTCTTACTTTTCAAATTGTGAACAATAAATCTTCCACTGTTATGTATTAAGATTTGAGCTTGTTGTGTTCTTCTTCTTCTCCTGTTTCCATGTGACGCTGCTGCATCTCGTTAATTATCCATTGGAATTAGCTAAGATAATGAAAAATGAATGGTGGCCGTGTTCATAAATCCAAACTACCAAAAACATGACACACCGAAACCATGTGACGAAGCAATTTCCTTAGTTTTAAAGAACCCTAACAACCTCTATTCATCAAAATGAGCTTCACAGACAAAATAACACATCATCCAATGGTCAAAACATCATTATAACACTGATTAATTATAGTTACAACGGATTGTGAGATAATACAACAGCTTCATTAATCTTTAAAGTTTGCAGATTCCTGAGCATTTGCATAATAATCAATGCAAACTAGGTATTACGTGACTAAACGGCCGTCGCTGGACAGTCTGGACCGTCTCCATGCAGCTCATAAGATGTGGAGATCACATCAGAAACTGATGGAGGTCACCCGATAACATTAATCATATATAATCAATCAGTCACGGAGCTTGCTGAGTCATTGCAGCGATGAAAAAGCATTTTGTCCCGATAAGAAAAAATTTATATTTCTTCACCACAGCAGAGAAAATTAAAATCGTGTGCAAAAATAAAAATGATGCATTGAGGTTCCAAATAAAAAGAATCCACTTTCTGTCCATCTCTCTTCTCTGTGCGGGGTGGGGGGGTGGGGTGGGGGTGGGGGGGTACCTGTTTGTTCTCCGCAGCCAAATGTGAGTCATCATTAACACACTGATTACACCATCAGCACCGGAGCTGAGAACAAATGGCCTCTAATTGTACTTATAGTGTGACGGTGAGGGACGAGGACACACACACACACACACACACACATCTGTTGTACTTTCTTTGATCAGGATGTCGGTCACATGTATTTTTCTGTTGAGAGGCAACATTTTTTTATTTGAATCACAACACATGCAGAGAAAATGTGTGTTTCTTTAATGGTTATTGTTTTTATGATTATAGTCCCCATCATGCTCTGTTGTACTTCCTCTAATGTGCCATGATGACAACAGCGTCTCCTCTTCCATTTGTATTTTAAACATTACATCTCATGAAAATATAATTTTCTTACTGTCGCTATAATACGTATTAACTAATACTTGCACTTCACTTCACAGATATTTATATTTTATGATAATTCATATTTCTGCTTCACCACATTCCAGAAGAAAAGTTTATTCTTTCACAACTAAACAGTGATTTTTTTCTTTTTAGCTGCTCAACAAATAATCAAAACATCTGGTGACGTTACTTCCAGAGGATCAGAGACGAGATGAAAATATAGATATTTTCAAAATGTATAATTTTAAATCCAAATTCATAATAATTTATTAATCATTTTATTCCTAAAACTTTTTGTGCTCATAATAAATATGTTGTATCTTCACTTCCTGCTGTTGATGTTGCTTCTATCATGGATTGCTTCAGTCTGCATTAGTTCCTGATTTCTCAATGTGTTGAACATGTTCTCATGTTGTTAATTAGTTTGAAAGGTGCTATACAATAATAATACTGATGATAATAATGAATAATTCAATTAAAATAAACGAGTTTGAAAATTTACATTTGGTTATTAAACCTTTATAATTTTGTATTAAAATCTTGAAGTGATTTATAAAAGAACTCTGTGGCAGCCTGGAGTCACACCCCTCACCCCTCGCCCAGCCATTACTGTAGTACCAGTTTAAACCACAAGACAGAGGTGTTTCTTCTGTTTCCCACATTATCGCCTAACTAGTCACGTTAGCCTCCATGTTTGGACTTTAATCGTCTCACCCCTGAGGCCTATCTTCTGTTTTTTGACAAGTTAAATCATCACTATTATTACATCGCATCTACTGAAGATACAGGGATTCACCAAAGTTCTCAGATTTGAGGAGAACACTGAGTATAACTCTGTGGAGAGTCGACTGTGGCCTCAGGCAGCACGAGTGATGTGGAGGAGCTGACGGAGCGAGAAGCTGCAGGAACATGAAATAAAACCGGGTGAATCTAAACCTCAGTCAATTCTGAACAAGTCGATGAAATCAGCTGATTCTTTGATGATTTACACGAGAACGAGTGGAGTCAGAGGTTTCTTTTGCTGCCGTCGTTTTAAAATGCTCCAGCATCTTGAGAGAAACGTTGGGACGTAAAGATATTAACTTATCCCACACTGAGAAACCTACGAACTATATTTAAAGTCTTCAGACCAAATGTGAGAGGTTTAATAAGGCATCTGAATAACTCAGTCGTGTGTAATGGATAACCAGGTTCCTAACTTTATGTTTTTTAAACCTTTATTCAAATTAAAACATCATGAGGAGAATAACTTTGTTTTTGTTCAGGCTGAATTTAAAGTGATCTCGTCATTCAGCTCCAGCTTAAAAACAAAAACAAATGAGAGCATTTGTATTATTCTATCATCTGTGCCTCAGGTTGAAGGATTCAGAGCTTCTGCCTTTTGTCAGAGTGAAAGATGAACAGTTTCAGCTTGTGATCCTGGAGGAGGCGTCACGTTCAGCCTCTCCTGATTAAAACCCCGGTGAGGGATTTGTCACCTGCAGCGACGTCACCTTCGCTCCTCAGCTTTGTCACTTCAGCCTCTGCTCATCGAGAGGTTATGAGGCGGAGGAGACGTTTTACTGCAGCTAAAGAAAAACAACTTCTGCCGTCAGCAGCAAAGTTTAGTGTCGTACGTTTTAAAGGAGTCTCGTTGTTAGTTTCAGAGACTGGTTTGTTCTGAGCTGACAAAAGGCCACTGATGACATTCAATCACTCGACCTCCAGACGCTGCATGATGAAAACAGAACGATCATCAGTGACTCAATGTTATTATGTGATTTTTTTCTCAGAGATCTTTATGAAATAATCAGACATTTATACTAACACGTGTGAACTGGCGGAGGCCACGGAGCATTTTCCCTTTATTTTTCTGAGCTCATACCTCCACCAAGGCCGAACCATCCTTCACATTATTGTCTCGTTCTTATTGTGGAAATATAAAAGAAAAATCGAAGCGGTCTCAATGATTTATTTATCATATAATCTTGTGTTAGTAGTGTTCTGGCATGCAGAGCTGGGGGGACAGGGATCAAACCGCCGACCTCTGGATGTCACGCTGATAATGTAGATGGTGAGACCATCAGAGATTTAAAGGAAGCGCGGACACATGGTCACTGTACACAAGCACATAGATTTATTTATACAAATATAGTATGTATAACAATTGCATATCAACAGTTGTGTTGTCTTTTTTTTATCTTTACGTTAAGTACAGGACCATCAGCTTCAAAAATGCAAGTCAATTAAGAAAAGTACCTGTGATTGAAAGATACAAAAAGGGATCTGTCGTATTCAGATGTTCTGCTTGAACAAAAACTTTTGAATTTCCCATAAAACCTGAAACCTTAATGTCACCGAACACGAAAAAAGCTTTGGCGCTGAGCGACCTTAACGCTAAACAGGTTATTTAGGAAACGTGTGGCACGTGATAGAATGAATCCTTAACATTAGATCAATAAATCCATGATACCAAAGAAATAATCTGCAATTTTTCATTCTGCAAAGGAAAAACATAAAAGTCCCAGGGCATAAACAAGAAATTATGTGCTTTGTGTTTTGTATTTGCTCTGGATAAAGAGAAAACAGCCTCAGGGTTAGAGTCTGCATGATTTGGCAAAACAAAAGAAAGAAAAAACACGGGACAGTGTGAGAAACACAGGCATCAACAGAGAAGTGAAGTTTCTGGGAGGAAGAAAATGGAGAAGTAAACACAGACCTGGTGGATATACCACTTTGACTCTGGAGGTTGAGAAACAGGTTGAGACGAGAAAAAGAAAAGAAGAAGGTTCTACACAGTCTCGTCGTATAGTTCACTATGATCGTCAGAACAGAAACTACTGGATCTGCTGTTATACAACTAATAAAATAATCGAACACGTAATATTCTAAAGGAACAATAAAACTTTGTGTTAAAATCTCTCATCTCATAAACTATTCAATAGAAGCGTCTGAAAAATAAACATTATTCTGGTTTCATTCTAATGAAACTGCTGAATCAGTTTGCAGGACATGAATAATATTTCGGATCAGGCTTATATTTATTCTTTTTCTGGATAAATCTCATCTGGGAGTAGCCATTATAATAATAATAATTATTATTGCACATGTTTTGCCTCCTGTACATCAATAATCTCTTTAAATGGCACAGATTTGGACTCAGAAGCTGCCGTTCGGTGCGTTAGACCCAGTTCGCTTGTATTTTTGCACCCGTCCCGTGAACTCTGTGTCTCAGTTCAGCTGCATCCTTCAGAACGAGGCAGTCTTCACGGAGGCCGAACCAAAGTGAGATGCTCTTGTCCCTTATTGCTGTTACCTGGCAACAGAGTTAAAGTTGGACATGACGAGAACGTTTTAATGCCCCTTGGTTTTTTTTTTTTATTATGTGGACCGTTAGCTGCACGGTTGAGTTGAAGCATCGGACGATTCTGTGCTTGCTGGCGCCATTACGCCTTTGAAAAATGGTTATAACCCAAGTGCAATGAATCCTGGGACAGGTTGGGCCAAGAAGGATCCGCCGGCTGGAGCATTTGTTTCTCTGGGACTTGGAAGGACGCGTTTGAAGGAGCCTCCAGAGGATGCAGCCCCTGAATTGAGACACAGCTTCTGTATCTACCGTCTGTATGAATGAGGCGATGAAGTCAGTGTTAAAATGCGAAACTGAAAATAATCTCTGTTATTGCTAAATCTACCAGATTACAAATAAAATAAAATAAAACGTTTTCTTGCTACAGTTCGGAAGGTAGAAAAGTTCAGGTTCATCCAAAACAGGACAAAAAAATAGAGAAATCAATAATCAATGGTCATTCATACAGAGACACAAGCACCAATTGAAGAATCAATAGAAACATCCACTGTACAAATGATATCGATGTCGAGAGACGGTGTAACGTCCAAGAGCGATCAAAAAATAAACAAACCGACAAACACAAGAGAAAAGGGAGTTTCAGTTTCAGAGCCACAACCAGATCAGAGGGAAACAGCTTATTAGAGGGAATACAAAGTTAAACCGGACGACGTTCAGCGCTCGCCTCCCTCGAAGCACCAGTTTCAGGATGTGTCACGGCTCTCTGGTTTTTTTTCTCGGTTATCGGTGGAACGCTGGAAGCCACAGAGAGAGATAGAGGGAGATAGAGAGAAGAGATAGAGAGTGAGAGGAAGTAAAAGAGTCTTTCACTTGTTAGTTTTTCCTTTGGGATCTTCAACACAAACAGATGGTCTCTGAGATGCACCTTTCCGCTCTCCCCCCTGTTCACTCCTTCTTCTTCTTTTGGAACACCCTGCGTGCAGAAAATAAAAAGAGAAACAAGCTGAGAGTGATTCTGTTAAAGCTCATCTGTTCTTCTATCTATCTATCTATCTATCCATCCATCTATCCATATATGACCTGGAAATATTATATCATATATTTAAAACATCTCTCTGTTATTTGACCACGACTAGCTTCTATAAAAATGTGTGTGTGTGTGTGTGTGTGAGAGAGAGAGAGAGGAAAAGACACAGACAGAAAAGCTTAATACTCTCTGCTGCCAAAGCAAATCTCTGCGATCGGAGTGTCGGCATTGATAAAACACGATCCCTGCTCGGTTCCCTGTCTGTGGCTCCACCGCAACACACAGTTACAAGCTCCCAAATACCTTCCAAAGCTGCTCGGTGCCAAGAGCAAGACAAGAGAGACGCTTGGGGGGATTTAGCATCAAACAGGCAGAGCCAAGGAGAACTTGGACACACACCCGCCTCCAAATACGCCGGGGAGACGTAATAATTTGATAAGTCTGAGAAGAATTAGACGAATAATGATGTGATTTCACTTCGTGGTCTGAAAAGTTGCTTGTTTTTTCCCCTCAGTTTGCTTCAGTTTGAGTGGCAGCGCAGAGCTTTGGTCTAAATTTGGAGTCAAAATTGTAAAAACAGTCTGGGGCAGGTGTGCAGCTGATCCATTCGGCTGTAGCTGTACCAAGAAACGACCCTGCAGGCTGTATCTACTTATCCACATACCTGCGAAGCACGAGCCGCAGATGTAATCGGTTTTAGGTTTTAATAATTTACTGCCCTTACAACAGAATCACTGGCAGAACAAAGCTGAAGCGCTGATGTGTTCACAGAGGTTACCAGCTGCTGCTGCAGGTTGCTAAATATACCACTGAGGTTTCAGGCTTCATACCAGGACGTACACGAGCAGATCTCCTTCTATGTTCCCTGGCTTCAGCTACTGAAAACTCAAGTAAACAGTATTTATAATTACACACTTGAAAAAACAAAGTCATAAAATGCTCCATAATTAATGATTTTGAGCATCTGAGTTAGTAAATCTTGGAATAAACGCAGGAGATTAGAAGTAGGTTTACTGATGATGCTAAAAATTCTGCTTCAGGATTTTCTGGCTGAAGTTTTTCAAGCCTGAGGCGGAGCACGTGCTCATAAGGGAAATGATAAAAAGGTAAAACTGCGTGTGAGTATGTGTTCCTCTGATTTTGTTTTATAACGTCTGAGTCCTAAAATAGCAGACACCTCTAATCCAGAACAAAAAAAAATATAAAGCTCATGCTGAAGCTCAAAGATAATCTGTGCTCATCTCCATTTGACCTCAGTCGTTCACCCAGACTGAGACTGTGTGATGAAATAAAGCACCAGAGCAGAGTTTCCCAGGGACTTTAGAAGCTAACGCTCCAACGTTAGGTTCCTTATCAAGAGTTCTCAGAAAACTGTAAACGTATATAAATTCATCTTCATACTAATTCATCGGCCAGAGGAATAGTAAACATCTCTAGAGTTGCCTCTCTAGACAATGCTGCATGGATCTGTATGAATTTATTTTATGACGCCATAAAGGAGAACATGTTGTATGTCCTCCATCACCCCCTCCCCATCCTTTACGCTTAAAGCAATGAAGCGCCTCACCTACGACATGTGGTTCTGCTGAGACGCCAGGTTCTGCTGCTGCTGCTGCTGCATGAGGAGCTGCTGCTGCTGGCGCCGCCGGGCCGTGCGCAGCTTCTCGAAGCGCGCCTCCATCTCCTCCAGCACTTTGGGCGTGTAGCGGACCACGAGCTTCACGCTGTCCTTGGCCGCCTTCAGCAGCTCCACCGCTTTCTCGTGATGCTCGCCCTCCACGCTCTGCGG
Source organism: Paralichthys olivaceus (assembly GCF_024713975.1). Classification (NCBI taxonomy): domain Eukaryota; kingdom Metazoa; phylum Chordata; class Actinopteri; order Pleuronectiformes; family Paralichthyidae; genus Paralichthys; species Paralichthys olivaceus. Next base: position 3,665,358 of record NC_091115.1, read on the forward strand.
GGGGGGGGGGGTTCGGAGAGAGGGAGGAGAAGCTGATTTGAGTATTGGTTAAAAAATAATATTGACTCCATTTTATTATCTGGTGAGATGTTTATCTAGTATTTAATCTGTATGTCGAGCCCCTCTCCCTGTGCCCTGAATCAAAACGTGAGTCTGGTTGAACTTACCACGCCGTTGACGGACAGAAGCTGGTCCCCTCGCTTCAGGCCGCCGTGTCTCTCTGCCACGCCTCCTGGAATGATGCGGGAGATGTAGATGGGCGAGTTCTGTTCTTTGCCTCCCATCACGTTGAAGCCCAGCCCCTCCTCCGTCTTGGGGAGCTCCACCACCCGTGGGTGGGAGTGACCCTCGCTGGCTGCGAAGGCTGCGACCGTGGCCTGAAAAAGAGGAACGATGAGATATCATCATCTCATCAGTAACTCCTACTACATTTCTACACATTGGGAATTTGAGTATGCACAACATTTTACTCTTTAAGATGCTTTGAACATCTTTGATTTTACAGAAGCCAAAGAACAACATGTTTTTCCTCAGAGGCGAGTCTGAGGAAGGCAGGTTTCACTCATCTGCTGCTTCTTCTTATTTCAGCAGAGAGGACCACAACGGAGGGATTTCGGATTTAGACTTCACATGAGAAGTTCTCTGTATTTCTAAGCGCAGGGATTAACACACACGCTGAGTAAACGCTGATTGAAAACATTTAGGGAGGAGGAAAAAGCAGAGGAGAGGGAGGCTCTGCTGGAGTTGTGAATCCAAACTCCCCAGGAGCAGTTGAGTATCTTGGCACTTTCAGTCCTTTGATGCTCGCTGCAGGCGGCATCTCTCCTCCATATTCATATATCCACATTCATTTCAGCCAAATCTGCTCATCTGTATCTCCTCTCCGACTCTTTGTTTTGTTGTGTTGTGTCTCCTCCTTTTCCCATCGGCTCTCTGTCCCCTCTCCTCTTCCCTCCCTCCTCGTCCCACCGTGAGGCCCGGAGGCAGCTCCTCAGCATGCACGCCGTCGCCTCCCCCGGCCTCACGGCACATCGACCTTCACAACTTTATCTTGGATTCTGCGAATAGAAACACAAGCTGGCAGATGGCCCGGCGCCTCCCGTCTTATGAAAACCTCACTATGAGATACTTCCCTGGTCAGACACGCCACACTGTATAAATATGACTTCACAGTCATTTGATCATCTGCTCCCCCCCCTCCCACATGGCCCTGATACTCCATGTCTCTATTAAGATCAGCGTTAGAAGCCTCAGGCCAGGACTCAGAGGCTGAATTAATTTCATTAATGGAGCAATCAAGGAGAATCGAGTTGTTCAGGTGAAACACAAATCCTGATCGTAAAGAGATTTGCCGTCTCATGAACTAAACACTCGGACAGAGGCAGCGTCACATATTTCACATATTTCATCATTGTTGCTGCTGCTGCTTCATTTTCAATATCGTTGCTACTGTACACACACCTCTTTTCCTTTCACATGTGATTAAATGAAACTGGCACCGTGACTTGGCTTCATGAATTTCTCTTAGGAGAGTAAAAACTTTTTGAACAGACCGGGTCCTCCCAGCTGAGAGAGGCCCCCACGGCTAAGCCAGCTCAGGCCATTAGCCGTGTGCTTAATTTCCCGGTGGATATGCAATTTTAATACAGATTTAGGAGCAGAAACTTCTCAAAGTTTGGGGCAAAGAAAGAGAAAGTAGAGGAGAGTTTTAAAGCTGCTTAAATCATGTCTTCATGGTTGCTCCGGGCTTAGTCACAGTGTCTTTGCGGAGGGAAATTACTCGACTTTAGTCATAAATAAAGATTTTTTTTTTCTCCCAGATTAGACAATGGAACCTACTTGATGAAAAAAGGAGACATTCCAAATGTAGTAACAAATGAAAGATCAATAAAATGTTCTTTCCGGATTTTTCAGGCTAAGATTTTGTGCACTCTGTTCAAAGGAGCGACATATTTGAGAATACCATGCACTTAACGAGATTTATTGTTATATTTATATATTATATCAAATCAAGCAAATCATCTCCTGACTTTTGCTGCATTAATGCAAAGATGCAGGCAGCGATCGTCCCAGCGATTCCCTCCAAGCAAGGAGGTTTATCAAGTATGTTTATCAACCATTAGCATAAAGACTGTCGGTGGAGCCGGCAGCAGAGAGAAGAGCTGGTCATGATTTGAAGCCGCTAAAGGGCCGAGAGGTGCTGTCATCATGCACATCCTCCTCTTTGTCCTCTTCACATGAAAGCATCAGATCATAAAGACCTGTAGTCTCTTGCAGGCACTGATTAAATGTCCTGCCGGGTAAAGCTCGCCTCTTTTGCACACGGAAATTAGATTAGCGCATTTAATTCTATACTTTCAACCCCTGGAAATGACAGTGCTGACCTTGTTAGCCTACAACAGCGTGTTTCGCTAAAGCACAGGAAAAGGATCAATAATTTCCATGATCACATATGAACTAGCTTCTGAGAAAAGAGACAGTTCTTACCTTAGCTGTGGCCCTCGCCTGGTACTCTGGACAGCCATTCACTGTGATTGTTTCATGCATGTACTGGTACACCTGAGAGAAATGAAGAGAGGCAGTTGTTTTAATAATTTTTTGTTGAAATCTGAAACCACCACCTGAGCTCAAACTGTCAATTTCAAACTAGTTCCACCGCCAAGGCCCAACTTCCCCCTTAAATTGAATAAACATTAACTCGGCTACACATTGGTGGTTGTTCCAGATTTCTCGCCCTATCTTGTACAGCAGCTGAAAAAAAAACATAACCTCAGAGAGAATGTCCTACATCTTAACTCAACCATCCACCGACAGTCGAGGAAATCTGTTCAGTGGTCAATCTGTTTTGCATCACCAACAAATGGGGAGGGGTATAAACATCCTTGACAAGGCAACTGATGGAGAACACATCAGACTCGGTCCTTGAGTTATTTTACGTTTGTGCTCCCACACTAAAGAAGAGTCTTGAGCTCCGGAGACTGAGGCACGCTCTGGTCCTGACTTCATAAGCAGCACAGAGAGTCAGGACAGGCAGAAATACAATACTGTGGTGCCTGAACTGGAGCCCAGACATGCACTGCTGTACATCCAGTTGGGTGAAAAACAAGGCAGACAGAATCAATGCCGACAGCTGACCTTTCCAGTTAAGACCTGTCTTGTGAAGACCACTTACCACCGAACTCGTTCAAAGAATAAAAGAGAAGAAGAAGACAGAGACAGAGTGGAATGAGGATGTAAAGTTAAGATACTGTAATGACAACAAAACTTTTCTGTGCGAGCACTTGAAGCCATCTGTTCTGCAGCTGTTAGACTTTTAAATGTCAGATATGCAACCCCCCCTTTTTATCATTGTAAAACAACGGCAGGACGATTATTGTAGATAAAGTTTCTCTATAGTTGCTTGTGCAACTTGTGCATCGCCCCTCCAATGCTTTAAACGGTGGCCGTTTAAGTTCATTTAGCAAGTGAGCAAGTCAAATTAGAATTTGAAGCTTTCATATATCACAGTACAACATTACAAAGCCCTCTCCTGTAACATCAAAAGAATCTATATATATATAGAGATAGGTTCCAGACCGCGAGATATTTGTATGTAGAGATCTCAGTGTGGGTAGAAAGAAATATCCCCGAGCTTATGCTATGTTGCTTGCTCATGAATCTCAAAGAATAAAAATGAGCAGCCTCTGAGAGCGCGGCTCCCCGATGCAGACTGCAACACATTTTTGTAAAATTTATTGCAGTGATGCTTGTGGATAAAAGAAAACCTGGAGTCCACACACAAACGCAAACACACTGAATTCCCACATGACACCTTTTCCCCAGGACTTCCTCCACCTCTGCACTCCTCGAGGCTGAGCGCAGCTCTTTAATGCCATGACAGGTTTCCTTGCCTCTGTGTGTCTGCAGAGTGGCTTCCCTTTCCCTCAGTTATCCCTTTATGACTGCAACTGCTAATTACACCCATTTATTCTGCAACTGGCGCCACGTTTACACACATGTGATCTATAACAATGCTTCATCTGTAAAAACAATGCTCACAAAAGCAATTACGGGCCATCACACATCGGACTGTGTTATGCAAATGTCTGGTAATTGTTTTTTCTCCAGACATGACAGGAGTGTCATACATAGAGCTGCAGTGCTCATCTGATATTTGGCATCTGGTAATAGAGGGAAAATAATGGCACAGCGCTGCGTTGGAAAACAATCATTCCAGGGAAGAAGAACATCTTCAGTGTGTGTGACTGATGGATTTTTTGGCAGCTGACGGCTTAATGAATGACCATCAAGAGAATAGGGAGGCCATTGTTTTACAAGTGATTGAGCATCCCTGAGCAATTTAGTTTCATTTATTAATAAAATATAGAGCCTGATCCCATTTTTTAAGGAGAAATATATTTTAGATTGAATTGACTGTAAAATAAGAAATTGACCTTGATGCAATGATTTCTAACATATCATTATCAAGCCCTTAGGATACAGAAATCGTATTTACCTTCAGACTGTTGGGTCTTGGCAGGTGGCAGTTTACAGTTTAAACTTTATTATAAACAAATGCAATGTATATAATATATAATGTAAAACCCCACAATCAAACAAATAGAACTTGGGCCAAGAAAGAAGAGATTGAGGAATTTCCCTGGAAATAATTCAGATTGGTTTGTTTGTCAAAAGGATTAAGCAAGAACTACTGAAAGGGTCAACTTGGTGGAAGGGTGCCAAAGAAAGAACCCATTAAATGTTGGCACGCAAACGGACAAAGAGGCCGATTCTTTTTGACGCGAGAACACGATTGAGTGCCATTCTAGTCAGACATAAACATTTTCTTTGTGCACAAGAAAGTATTATTGACTCAGAAATGTATCATGGTGCTCAAAAGAAGGCCGTGTTATACAACATTTAATACAGTATCGCTCCTCATGTTAAACCCGAGTGCTTTGCCCTGAATAACGGAGCCATAACATGGAACAAATATAGCTCTTGTCAGTCTTCTCTCATCGAGGCTGCACTTTGCTCTTAAAAGGCCACTTGACCTGCAGGCATCTTTTTAAATTCCCCTTCCGCCTTTCTTCTAGCCAGACGACCCGACTGTCGTTCCCTGGTGAAAAGGAAACAGGAATTTTTAATGTAAAAAGTATGTAGTGGTGCAGCTTTAAAATTCTCCTCTTCACACTACGCAGAAATAGTTTGTATCACAGTGACGACTGAGACAAGAGAGAGCGTGAGATGCTCGTGGGGAGGACTGACGTGACAATGCTGCTCGTAACTTCGGCTTCCTGCTCCGTCTACTGAGTCAGAGAGACGGAGGAGAAGGGGGGAGGGTAAATAGAGACCTCAGCCTCGTGGTTGAGGTTTTTTTGGAAAACCAGAACTCGACAATGCATGTGGGAATATTGAAGTTGCACGGTCCGACTTGAAGCACCTCCCAACGGTTAGCGTAATGTGACGTGGGAGCTTGAGGACGGAATGTTGCTTTGATAGAACAGTCTATTATTGAAAATCTCCACCGAAGCGTAAAAACAGCTGTAACATTAGAGCCTCGATCACTCCGGCTCTCTTTTGCGCTGTACCTCCTGCGCGTGTCAGATGGGACTCTCTAACCCAATATACTGCAAATTCCCACTCTCCATCATTTCCAGCTGGTTAGACCTTCCAGTCATCTCGTCTTGTGTCCTTCCTTTCCCATTTGCAAGGCTGATTGACCCTGACAACTCTTTCAGGCTGATGCAGTGAGACTAACACGGACACGCAGGATTCTCCCACCCTCCCACTCTCGCCGCTGATGAACGTGGCGGAGAAATATAACCAGCTCATCAAACTCTGTCCCTTTGTCATTTAGCCCAGCACTGCTGAACAGGCTCTTTCCCCTGACGTCCATTCTTCAAATTGACAGCCAGCCTGTCATCCCTAACAAGGCTGATTCATGTTCGCAGAATTCTATTGACGTGAAGTGGTGGATTCAGGTTTGGAGCTGGACGTACGGTCTGCTTCTTGTGCTATGTTTGTCTTTTCAGACCCTGAAATGTTTTACATCATGAAGAGGACGGCGTCATTTCAGAGATATCTGCACGAGAAAGAAAGGACTCCCACATTAATGAAAGTCCAAAGAAGTGAGTTTGACCAAATGACCAACGACTGAATTTACAGTTCAACTTGTGCTCAGTGGCTGTTTTAACAACTTAACACTGATGGACGATGCACAGGAGCGAGACGTGAGTCGTGAAGTCAAAAGTATTCAATTAAAAAGGAAGAAGAAAAGAATGGAGTCCTGTTTTCAGACATCTCAATATTCTCCTGAATATATCCGGAGGGGTCAGAGTCCGAGTCTTTCCAGCGAAGCCTGAAGTACAATGTTGGCCACCAATGTGGCTCTTTAACAGTGAAACATGTGTTTGTGCATGTTTGAGATGAACACGTAGTCTAATAGCAAAGTCAACAAAACGTTCCTTAGTCACAAACAAACACAGAAGACTTGTGCAATATCAGGCCATAAATCCTGCAAACTGCCGCTCTCCCTCTCGAGTCCGTCTCGTAATTGTTCCTGATGCAGACAGAACATCGGAGGGCGCAGCTGTTGAGAGCTGTGATATTCCACCACAGCGTAATAACAGTAATATTATACAGTATGCAGTGGCCAGCACTTACAGCCCCTTCTTGCAGCTGGCTCAGCACCGCAGAGAGCGGCACACAAACCCATAATCGACCGCAATATACTCAGCCTCGCTGTGGCCCGCTGAACCCACAGCCTTTCTGATGGTTTCCCTGGTGACTGAGCTTTCTGGGTGAAGTGGTCTGCATCTCTGCCTCTAGGCAAAGGACAGCAGCAGCAGCAGCAGCAGCTCATTGTCACCGTGATCAGTCGCCCCTACAGGGACCTCATGAGAGGAGAGGAGTGGTCCTTTCTACCTCTCTGCCACTTTGTATGATGTCAGGGGTTTCGTAAAAGTTATCTAAAGACCTTCTGTGATTGTGTTAAATAAATAAATAAAACATAAGTTACAGATAGAAGATTCCAGAAACTTTTGCTTTATGAACCAGATAAATCAGCAGCTGGACCAGAAATCCGGGACAAGATCAATGATTCACAAAACGTACCGTGGCGATGTCACGTTCTCTGCAGCAGTGAAACCTCTCCCTTTAATTTACAACGTGACTCCCTCTAGAAAATAAAGTGGAGCGTCTCTGTGACATACTGATTAAGTCGGCTAATTGTCTGCTTTCATTCCTGGGATAAATTACATGTTCACTTTGTTTACAATTAACTTGTAACACGGAGGCTGTGGTGGAATCTGTCATCTGCTTGCCCGCTCCTCCGATCCTCTTTTCTTAACTAATGCACGACACCGGGCAACGCCAAAGTATATCACAACAGACAGGAGACTAAAATATGTAAGATCTGCTGGTATCAGCCTGTGTAGCAGTGTCATAGAGTGAACGCTCTGTTGTACTCCGTCCTGCTGATGAATGACTTCAGGATGATGGATCAGCGGGTGACTGTTAAGCGAGCGTGTGAATGAAAGCGTTCCAGCGAGGGGAGAAAAACAAGGGCTCCCGTTTATGATGCACACTTTATCCCGTCCTGTAAAATGTGATTAAAACCAATCTCTAACAGCGATTTGTTTAATTAAAATTCAGTGTAACGAGCTTATCAAACTTTCAAGTTAATGAAATGCTTGTAATGTTTTTTTGGCCCTGTGATCATTTAAAAAAGCTCTTTGTGAGTTTCACGGGCGGTCGGAAAAATCCGCTGTGCATCTGAGTTTTGGTGTTCGGCTCCGGCAGTAATAAGGCCGAGCAATAAACTCTGACATTTTTGATCCTGTGGAGGTGATTTTGCTGATTGATGTAACACAACAATGACTCAAACGATCTCTGATGTCGTAGTTATTGCTGTAATATCTCCAAGTTCAACAGCATCATCAGGGAGCGTTGTCTTTGACCTTTGGAGAAGTCATGAAAATAACAACTGTCCTCGCTGCATCATCACTGAAGTGAACCATACACCGGCCGTCCACGCCACTCCACGGTGTTTTTGAAATGTCATCGGCCATGTTTTTGTTTGAGAACTTGGGGGTTGTGTTGTAGTAGACATGACGTGCATTCGCTTCCTGATTGGGTCTCACGACTCCACTGCCAGCGGTGAGTACAGATTTCACGATAAACATAAACACAGGACGATATAACTGCAGCAAACTGTCGCTCTCATGGTGCCTACTGGATGGTTTCTTCACAAATAATGCAATGCAGCAAAATTAGAAACAAAGTTAGTGAAAATAAAAAAAACTAATTTCCCAGGGTAGTCCAGAGAAAAGAGTCCCTGCTGGGTTCTGTACTTTCACTACAGAAACACAAATATAATTCCTGCATAGAAAACAAGGTCAGAAATTCCCACAGGAAAAAAAAAGGAGAATCACAAGACATGAGTTATGTCGGTGTTCACGGACCGGTGGTTCCCTCCTCGGGCCGTGACTCACCTCTCTGATGGCCGTGCAGAACTCGCTCTGAAGCACCTTCTTCAGAGACTGGAGCTTGTGACCGGGGACGTCGCCCGACTCCTGCAGCTTCTCCAGCAGCTCGATGGCTCTGGCAACATCTGGCGGTGGCGACGCAGAGAGAGAACATGGGTATGAATACATGCATGCACGCACCAAAGGGACAGAATGCTCCTTTCAATTACACGAACAGCTAAGCCATGTGAAACGTGCTGGAGCTAATCAATGCGGAGGATAATGGAAATAGACTCAGTCAGGGCCAGAAGTGGAAGGGAAGATAGAATACCAATCCAACCCATGGATCTTTTTCATTGGCTTAGCTCTGTGCATGACAATAAGGAAGCGAGGGAATAAGTCAGACACTCATTTGTTGGAAGGTTAACACTCCCTGGTACGAGTATGCACCAGCGGGCATTAGGAAGCATTTACACTAAACCGTAACTCTTAAGTTAGACGCCACGACTCCGGGGTTCCTCTGAGCTCTCCTCCCCTAATTATCCTGCACTGAAAAAGTCCGTCGGCATGCCTGATTAATTTCGTGCCCTCTGAAACTGACTTGCTGAATAGAGATAAATAATGAAGAAAGAGAGAAGTGATTGTTCCTTCAGCCTAAAACAGATGAGTTTGGTTTGTTGTTACATGAACCACAACAACAAAAGGATGAACCTGTTCATTATTTACTGATTAATCAACTGGGTAAAATGTTGTTTGTTTTATCAGAATGCTGATATTTCATTTTAATTAAATGGTATAAAACCTGGAAAAGCACACACATATTGAATATTTTAAGTTTTTAAAAGGAGCCATATGATGTGTTTTCTTTTATACAAGTTATTTGTGCATCTGTTGTGTATGATATGTTGCAGCGACACATTTAAAGTTGATTTAAAGTACCTTCAGGAACAAGGGTCTTTTAGCTCTAAACAGAAACCGAATCATTTTCTCTCTAGGCTGTCGTCCTACTTCTAGTGTCTCTTTTCACAGAGATAAACAGAAATTGTAGTTGGAGACATGACACTCAAACACACACCCTGATATTGAATTCTGGGAATATGGAGTTACTCAATAAAGCAGACAGCAGACAGAGGAGCTTGCAGACCTGAGGGACACGAGAGAAGAAGTCGTCTGGAACTCTGACAGTGTGAATACTGCATCAGGGCCGTAAAGAGGAAATGTGAAAAACACTAAAGATTGTAAAATTTTATTTCCTCTTTCTTTTACACTCGACATAAAAACAGTGGGCACTGAGAAATCTAATGCAGCCGTTTCTATTTTAATAATAATACAAGTACTGAGGTCTGTTTTGATACTGTATGTTCATTTCCCATCGATATCGATCAGTCATCAAACAACTGTGCACATGTCAGGACGGTCACAAGTATCCATGATCTAAAACGCTTATCCTTCAAAGGTGGAGGGAGCCAATCCCACCTGACGTTAGGCGAGTGCACGCTGGACAGGTCGTCAATCTATCACAAGACCAAGACACAAACAACCCTCTCACACTCAGTCAATTAAGAGTCTCCACTTAAACCCATCTGCATGTGTTTGGACTGTGGCAGGAAGCCGATGTACCCAGAAGACAAGAGGAGAACATGTTCAGACAGAAAACTGTCCCTGACCCCGAGCTGTGGTCTACTACACACCTTCCTGTTCACTTTCACTCACCATCACATCAAAATCATCACGTTTACACTAATAATACTCGCAGATTTTAAATAATGAGTCATTCGCTTCATTTGGAAAGAGGGTTTACATACAATCTACAATAACAACCATGCAGCTAAAACGATGTCTTACTTTAATTTATACAGCTGACTGGTTCTTTGTAATGTCCCAGCTGACTCACATTAAAGCCTGTGTTCTGTAAAATGAGCTACAGATGTGATAATTCTATAAAGAAAATATAAGATGCATGTGCCAGAGAAAATATAGCATCATGATACAAGAGCATCGAGTGCAGGTTGATGCATTTAATGAGGTTCCTTCTGACTTGTGTTGGCAAATTATAGTTTTTAATGAGTGGTCATTACCCAACAACATTTCTTCACTCTGCAGGGACTTCTGCTTCACAACAGTGGCGGCGAGTGGAGTTTTTGTTTGTGCGTGTTACAGCGTTGATAAATGACATTAAACAAATTCAAGAGAAACTTAGGAGCAATTTCTTCTGTAGAGAGATGTTTGAATCTTGAGTTTGCAGTGTAACAAGGACATGTTTTGTTCTGTTTCACCAACAAAGGTCTGATTGGAAGCTGAAATCTCTAAAGAAATACATTTTGTGATTTAAATAAGATTTCATTAAAGCCAGTCTGTTGAGGAAATACAATGAAATGTGTTAATTAAGTTTTGTTGTGTTTTTTTTGTGTCAGGTAAATCAATTTGTGAGTTTCTATGAATGGTATAAAATGAATTGTAACTTAGGAGGTAATAGAGGGATGTTTTCAATTTGTATTTAATTATTTGCTTTCTGATTCTCTTTATTCAAGATTTGAGATTTTGTGTTTGCAGTTAAAGTTTTGTTTGGTCAGATTTCTGGAGTATGCTCCTCTATGTGGGTGAAGTGACCTTCAGTGACAGCTGTGTGCATGTGATAGCATTTATCTATTCACTGATCCACTTTCATCTGAAATCCACCATATGGGGATTTAAAAGGCTGATATAGCGCTAAGTATTCTGTATCAGTATTTTCAATCGAGAATAATGGGTCTTTTTTTTTAAACCTGTGTGCCAGAACATAAAAACACAGATTCTGAATAGCTTGTAATGAGCTGGTACTCTTCCAAGCAGCAAGGGCGTCTCGCGGTTTATGAGCATTTCTTTCTCATTAAGTGGAGGTCAAGGGCCACGCAGGAGAGAACTTCCTTTTTTCACATGCTCATTAGCACCATTTTCTTTATCCACATCAAGGACTTCTGCTCGGCAATCGGATCCTAACTTCAAAGATTGATGTTGCGGGCGTTGCCAGGGTTTTCATCTCGCTGATCAGAAGCGATGTCTGCCCGTTTCCTGATCCGATCTTTTTTATTTGAATGAGGCCAAAACTTAAAAATCCTCAGCTTTACATTAAGGAGAAGAGCCGCACAGTTTAAAGCCAATTAAGTGTTTCAGCGTTAACGAAAGTGACGGCTATTGTAATAAATGAAAATATACATCATGTTCCTTAAGAGTGAACAGCACAGAGACACTGAGTCAGTGATTACAAGACAGTGTAATTGCAGGGGTCCACACGGAAATGAATGGTAACGAGTGGAAATGATATACTGTGGCTCTCCACTTCTCACTGAGCCGCTCACAGGTAATGAAATGTTTTCTGGCGCCGTGCTGGCACATCTCACCTTTTGCACTGATGTCTAATCTCAGACGCCAAAAACACGTCTGAAGATTCTCTGCTTTGCTGTCGTGCTGTTTTTTCATTCACACAACAAATCACGATATTGTCAAACGAAGCGCAGAGACTTTTCAGCAAATATGGACACATTTTTTTTCCATTTATCTACATGCTTAACGTGGAAGAGGGGCATCGCTTGAGCCGTGTCCGATCATGTGGAGACGAGGCACTGAAAGGTGATTGTGTTCCATGACGGTGCAGCTGAGATGACTGCAGGGAAATAACTCCAGAGTCAGATGTGCAGATAAATGACGTGTTACATTGCTTAATAGTCTAGCGGAGAGATTGAGGAAGGGAGGGAGGGAGGGAGGGAAAAACTGCCTGGATGACCTTGTGCTCTCTGATAGCTCTGACATAACCACAGTGAAACAGCACACTCATATTAAACCCTCGTCTGAGGAGAGACAGAACAAATGAAGCGCAGTTCAAGATAACACCACATGGAGCCTGTTGTATGCACGGCCTATGATTAGCTTCAGCTGGAGGGGAACACAGGAAAACGTGATCCCACACTTGATTAACCAACTCTGCTGAGTGATAACAACGTGCACGAACTCAAGTTCTGCAAAATCTCGTGTAAAAAAAACAATACCAGTACTTCGTTGTGTTATTCGACCGTGTGCTTCTGCTGCATTGAATTTCAGAGAACAATATTATACAGATGTCGTTACTGGTTTTACATGCACGACCTGTGATGGTAAAAAGTAGAGATTAACTAGGGCATCAGTGATGATATTCAACAATATCCACCAATTCCTAATCTGTTCTCACCACATACGGGTTTCTAACCTCGGATCATCACCACTTCCACTTGAATACCTTCCCGGTCTCCCCATCAACCCTCCTCCAGCTTATCCTTAAATCGTCCACTAGCGTTAGCTTCCACCACACGTCTGTGATGTCTCTTTAAAACTGCCCTTTTTAAATGTTCTACCTTCCAGACTTGACCTTTCTGTCCTGACAGCCTGCGTGTTTCCCACCTCCTGTGTTTGGACGCTGCTTCTACCCAACCTGTTTTCTCTGAGTTATGCAATTGAGTCTTTCATCAGTCAAACTAAGCTGTTTCATGAGTAAAACATTTGAACACTCGTGCCAGAGCTACGCTTCGCAGGCTTCCTGACCTAATTACTCCTTCACTGAAATGCAGTAGTGGGAAATTAGCTTTTGCCTTCGGGGGCTTTATTGTATTGTATTGACTTTAATCTCGACCCAGAGACCACAGCTTGGCGCCCTGGGGGATTCCAGATGTGTGCAACATCTGTGCAGGGTTTTACGTCTGCTTCTGTGATCCAGTCGGTATATACAAAACAAATAAGCTCAAATTTGAACAGTGACAACTTTCACTTTGCCAAATTTAGCGAATCTCTGAAGAAAACAGACTGTGCGCAATTAGGTCATCTCACTTTGACAGATTGTTCTCCACAGAGAGAGGGGGAAGGAGTTTTAGGTTTTCTTTCTCTCACATCATCTGCCTACATCGACTGTATAAATCCTCTAATGGTCAATCTTTAGTTTGAATGCGCAGAAAGAGCGTCCTTGTTGTTCAAACATATCGTCAGAGGCAAAGTATTTTATTGTTTAATGTTCCCTCAACTTCCTGCAGTTGGTTTGAAAGTCCAAAACTTATTACTGTGGTCCGAGGCTCCTTTCACACTTTTTATTTTGGTTCAGACTAAACTCAAAAGTCAGAAGGTTTGTACCAAACCAGGAAAACCTTAACGTGAGTGACATCAAGATACAGTGACAGTGTAATGCTCTGCTGCTGTATTAAGCAGAATGTGACACCGGCAGAGATACTGTCGGCAATTAATTTCCCTCTGCTATGTTAGGGATGAGGGTTTTCTCATTAGTGATTAAATTAGTTTGATGAAACTTGTTTTTTAATTACGTGACTATCAAGACTTTGAACAAAGTTTCCATGATGTGTTGATGATACAATCTCAGTTTTTAAGGAGGCTCATTAATGAATCTCAAAAAGAAAAAGCCAAACAATGTTAAAGGCAGCATTAAAGTCCCTAAAACTTTCTGTTGCCCAACAGATTTTAATGTTGGCACATCCCCTCACTTTTATATTTCACACACCAGCAGGTCAATGTATTTCTACTGCCTCAAACAGAATTTAAATACGAGAGATTTTCCAAAAGAGTTTCATGAAATATTCCTTTTGTTTCTCACTTTACATGGAGAGATGGTGAGTGTGTCATCACGTCCACTGAGGAAAAGCACCAGAGGACTGAGGATAAACTGAGAAGTAATTGAAAAGTTTCCCGTGGCTCATGAGTGATGAGGTTTGCCGGCATTTCCTACTTGTTGCTGTTTAATAACAACGTCCATTTTTCTTGACAGTCTAGCTGCAGTGTTCATCACCTGAATGCCAAACATACAACGTACGTGTCTCCCCATGTTGAAAATATGACCTCATGACATCAATTTGAAGGCAGCACCGTGAGAAAAACAGAAATACGGCAGCTTGCAAAACATTCTGTATTAAAGTAGCTGAAAGACTTGGATTTATATTTAAATCGTTATTTCTGTTTGGAAATAGTCAAAATAAGAAAAGAGGAGGATCACAACACTTAGAAATCAGTCCCCTAAATATGATTAATTAAGATTAATGAATTACTCCCTGAGAAATCAGGGTTTGGGTTGAAGGAAGTGATGAGAACAAATCTTGGATGTGCCTCCTGGATCTGCACCAAAATTCAATCTGTTATTCCCTGACCCATGCCTCCTCCTTGGTGAAAACATTATCACTAATAAAATAAGGATGGAAAAGTAAATTCTATAGATGTATATATATATATATATAGATGGACTAATACAGCGAATGATCTCTCACAAACAATCGTGTCCCTGGTGTGCAGTGATTTTACAGGAAATAAATTATACTCCTCAGATCTTTAGAGTTCCTTCTTGTCATTCCACTTTACAAGAATAATAAAATAATCCAAAACGAGGCATTCTGTAAAATGTTATCGTCTGTGTAGCCGAACACCCTGGGAACTCATTTCCCTGAGCTTTTCTAACATCAGACTGGCTGACTGGAAAAGGTCATCCTCATCATTCGCTGATTAGAGGAAATGCACCGGGCTGAGCAAACCTACAGTGACACATAATGAAGGCTTCGGCGCTCTGTGAGGCTCCACAGCATTGTTGCAGGGATGCACCGGGCAACATGGTATTAAGTATTTTCAGTGCTTAACAGTGTCATTTTGTCAAAACTGCAGTGATGTAAATAAACACGTCCGCATCGGAGGCTGATTCTCCTCCTGTGGGGTCTTGATTAAATCTCTGCAACCTGAAGATCCTCTTTTCAAATTCTGACTTTGATTATTGATTGAAATGTCACTTTCCAACTCAGCAGATGACGGTAAAAGGCTCAGGTGACCTTTCTTTGTCTCTGCTCCTACCTTTGTACCTGGAGAGATGCTTTGTGGATGCGTGCTGGAATAAATTGTCCTGAAAGGGCCTTGCCATCTGCCACTACCACTTCGACCTGGATGTCCTTGGTGGCCTTGTCTCTAACTCCAGCTGATAAAAACTGAAATAATCACACTATGAATGAGTAAAATTAGACAACAAGCTTTTACCAAACAAGTCATGTCCCCAAGCCAAGTGAATTAGCTCTAAATCGCCCTACTGCCTCCATCCCCTTGAAGCACAGCAAATAAATCACTCCTTGAGGGCTAATGGCTCCTGCAGGAGCCTGAGGTGCAAACCGAGACGGAAAAACATTTTACTCTTAACGTCTTCTTCATCCTGTCTAATTACTGGACAGAATCCCTGCAAGACAATCAGTCTGCAAGCCTTTATTTCTGTATTTCAAAGAGGTGAGGGAGAAATATCAACCTGCGATGAGTAATGTCAGCTAATCAGCATACTTCTAATCCTTCACAACTCGCTGGTGTGACTGAGCATGTGATGGGGGTAAGGTCTCTCGAGAAAACAAGGACTTGGACAGCAGGACTCAGATCTGTTAAGATAGGAGGATATAAATTGTATTAAAAAAAAGGGTTTAACTCCCCACAGAAAACAAAAGGTGCATACTGCTGGAGTTAACCTCTACCTGTTTGATGTTTTAACCTCACTAGCTGCATGGGGTGGCAAAGCTTGACAACCACTTTCAATCCAAACTGAATTATCTCAACAGGTAAGCTACTGGATGAAATTTTATACAGACGTTGGTGAGCCTCAAAATGTTTGTCTAGTGCCGCCATGACCTCGATATTTGACAAACAAGTGTGTGCACAAGGCAGCAGTATACCTACTCAACATAAGCATGTTAGCCATTTCATTGAGAATATGCTGCATTAGCATTTAGCTCAAAACACAACAAATGATTTCCACCGAATTTGGTGGAAGGGTAAAAGCTATGGCAAAGGAAGAATCCATGCATTTCTTTTTCACCTTCTACTTTTTTTGGTCAACTTGCACACAAACTCTCTTTTTTAGCGATAGTGTCCAACTTTTCTTTCCAAATCCATAGAAGAAGTTTTTTCAGAAAATATTCTTATCAACCACAACTGTGACACAATCCCAATGACCTCTACACTCATTGTTTCACATTAGATGCTTTGTCATCATCTCTGGTACATTCGTATTTATGGTTGAATGCTTTTATTATATATACAGAGAGGTTCAAATCCATTGTCCTTGGCACTGGTGCTTTCTTATCATCGTCATTTCCTCCGACAATAACAGGAAGACCAGTGATGTAAGATCTTTTCATCCTGCTGTGACCCGACAAGACAAGTGGGAGCTTTGAAAATTAAACATCTCTGTCTGTTTCCTCCCCGTGTGTGTTTGACAAACTCAGCGACCAGAGCCGCTCCCAACATGAGACGAAAACCAGCTTTTCATCAGCAATTACGGCCTAGTAGCTGAGAAAGGGATCCTGTAATGCTGCCTCTCCCTCTTGACAGTTCCAGTGTGAAACTATCATTACTAACAGCTCGGGGCCATTACAGCTGCCAGCCGCTGACTGGTCAAATTCATGCCACGGCACGTGAATATGGATCCGCTGCAAACAGGCGGAGGTCACGTCTGAGTCACTGTCAAAGCAAACGACTAGGATCAAATAAAACTTTAATAGACAAGGACATTTCTCACAGTTGAGTGTTCAGCATCATGTTTATCAGAACACCTTAGTCCCTTTATTTAATTCAATCAGTTGTGTGGTGGATGGGGGAATGGTCTAATCTGTTTGCTGCTGCAATCTTATTCATTATATTAACTCTGCAAATGCACGCAACAGATTGTGCATCAGTAAAGCTTGACTGCCCCAGAGCAATAAACTTTAGTGCAGAACAAATTGCAATTGAGCGAGCGGACAAAAATCTAATTCCTCATTTCAGAAAATGATCAATTGTGGCTAATTGTGACACCTGTCAGATTACTTCCTGCACCATAATTCATGCTCACACCAGATTTAGTGTATTTATAATCTCTTCTTGTGGCTTTGGGGGCTCAATGCCAGCTTCACTTGGCACAGAGGAAACAGCTATGGTTTCTCCTTTCTTTATATTTGACAGAATCCATTTCCTATGCAAGGCTTGTGCAATATTACGTTTCACCGGCGGATATGCATTTGATCTCGATGTTAAGACTGGGGAATCTTTTTGCTTGCAATCTAAAAATAGACACTTTTATCCAGAAAGTATGGGGATTTAAAGTGCTTCTCATGAGTGTATATAGGACGCTTTGTGTGTGTGTGTGTGTGTTTTTTTAAATCTTCTGGCAGTGTTCTTCGGGGACTTGTAAGATTGCAGGAACATTGGTGCTGTCTTCTCCCAAATGCACTGAGGGATTAAAGCTGCTTCCACATCGGTGACATTATTAATTACGTGAGGATCCATGCTAGAGGCACATGAGGTCAGAGGATACCCAAATATCTGTTTCAGTCACATGGGCTACAATTGCATGACCAGAGTCAGCTCAACACAGGCTGCCATCTGAAGATATCACCACAGCTTTTAATTGCACATTCTTGCAAGTTGCATGTGCACAACCATAGGACAACATCATGTCCATTTCCTTGTCCCATGCACCTGTCCAATGCAAACACGAAAGTTGTCTCCAAAGTAGATTTTCATGCCTTTCAGGGGCGTTTTGTTTACACATGACGAAAAAGAAGCGCTGCACTATCATGGAATAATACCACCGAGGAGGTTACATAATAAAGAAGGGAATAAAAGATGATTTGATAACAGATGAATGAGGTTGATTAAATGCGAGCATCCAGAGGGTTTGCAGAGGAAACCAGCGCTCTGCCTCTGCAAAAAAATACGCGCACGCATCCGACTGACTGGTTTTTATTTAGCTCAGATTGCTTCGGAAATAACGAAGCGTTGTGGGAAAAGATCCGAGCAGAGAAACAAACACCTGGATGAAGCGCGGAGGTTCTGCGTGTTCCCAAGTTTTCTAAATGACGAGAAAACAGAAATAAAACATGAACAATTGTGCGAAGCTCCGTCTTACCTCGATCCAGGGTGAGCGGTTGGACCACTGTCGCCATGACTGCTGTTTACTGGAGACTGGAGAGAGACTACAGCATCACAGAGCGAGAGGGAGAGAGGGGGAGAGAAAGAGGGAGGGAGGGACAGAGAGAGAGGGAGAGAGAGATACTACAGCATCACAGGGAGAGAGAGAGAGAGAGACAGGGAGGGAGAGAGAGAGGGAGGGACAGAGAGAGGGAGAGAGAGATACCACAGCATCACAGAGAGAGTGAGAGTGGGAGGGAGAGGGAGAGAGGGAGGGACAGAGAGAGTGAGAGAGAGGAGAGTGAGAGACAGAGTGAGAGAGAGGGGAGGAGGGAGAGGGAGCGAGGGAGGGGGAGAGAGAAAGAGACTAATGCATCACAGAGAGAGAGAGGAAGGGAGAGGGGAGAGAGACTACAGCATCACAGAGAGAGAGAGAGGGAAAGAGAGACTACATCATCACAGAGAGAGAGAGGGAAGTAGAGAGAGATAGGGGAGAGACAGGGAGAAAGTAATAATAATAATAATAATAACAATATTAATAATATTCATAATTATTTTCTTCCATCCTCATAACATCTCATCAGCTGGTGTTTTAAATACAACGATGAAATAAAAATGTCCATCTCAACAAAGAGGCGGAACAATCCAGCACCATAGAAGATACAGATTGTATAGACACCATGACATGACGTGAAATTCATTTGTAATGGACACAAGTATATTATACTAATACAAGTGGTAAAATATTTTTATTCGTTTGTGAGGATATATTTCAGCTGAGTCACTGAGTGGATCGATGAATAATAAGGCACGGATCTGCTCTATATCTATCAGCTGAACAATAATAGCAATCATCATAATAAGCACTTTTCAAAGCCAAAATATCTCACACACAAGTGCAGCCATCTTGCGTATTTGAGTATGGAGCTGTTGTATCCACTTACTTTGACTTTTTAGTTTGGTCCGTGTCCCGTCTCCTAACATAGAGGAGGTGGCATTTATGACTTGTACTGCAGCCAGCCATCAGGGGGCGACCAAGATGAGTTGAGCATCTTATTTGAAAGACGTGGGCATTGTACTATTGTACATTGTACTATTGTACATTGTACTATTGTATATTGTACTATGGGCAACTGGTCGTCTGTCTTGTGGAGAGGTTGTCCATAAGATTGTGTAGCAAGTCTTTGTCCAAGTTGCTTTGTGCATGAATTGCCTTCTGTAAACTTTTGCCACAAAGCTTGAGGCAAACTATCATCCAAAATATTGTTGAATGCTGGGGATTAATATTTCCCCAAAAAAATGT
Source organism: Paralichthys olivaceus (assembly GCF_024713975.1). Lineage (NCBI taxonomy): Eukaryota > Metazoa > Chordata > Actinopteri > Pleuronectiformes > Paralichthyidae > Paralichthys > Paralichthys olivaceus. The sequence continues at coordinate 3,685,020 of NC_091115.1, forward strand.
AATAAACATGCATTTTCCAAAAGCCCAAGAGGAAAGAAAAATCATAAAAACACATGAATATTGTGTCTACATAGTTTTGGCCATGTAGTGTATCTCATAAATCAGAATAACATCGGGCTCCTGCACCCCCTCCAACTCGCTGTGTAGTCATTTATATCACAAACTATATAAAAAGTCAGTCGTGAATCATTGTAACACACCCCCCATCGGCAGCCCTGCGCTCCGCATTCTGAATCCAACAATCACGGGCATGTGTGTATTTTGTTTGCGCCGGCACGTGTAAATGCTTAGCTGCATATAATCCATTCATCCATTGCACTTCACAGATCAGTTGATTGCGCGCACGCTTGCCATTAAGGTTTATTGTGAAGCGCTGAGCCACGCCAGCAGTTATCTCCTCTCTTGGCTACGCGCACTGCATGCGGCCTGATAAGGACTGAATGATGGTAGTGAACCTCAGCTGAAGGGCTTAAGGATTAATCCTCATGTTTATATGCTACCGCAGAACAGAGCCAGACCAGTGGTTCGCTTCATTTACTGTAGATCTGCTGCCTAATGGTGTCGGCTCATACCTGGACAGTCACAACACTTTCACTTCACAACAGAAGTGGAGAATTCCTGGTTGGGCAGATGTTGCAGCAGCATGATGGGTCTCGTGGTTCTGACTTCACCGTGACAACTGCATGCTCTAAATACAAATACAACTCTGAGACAAGGTGTTCGGAACAAAATTCTCAGTATCATATCAGCTGAGTTTCAGTTCATTGGCTGCATCCTTCAGAGGCTGCCTTTTCAATAAGGTAATGGTGCCGGCAAGCAAAGAGATGTCCATATGCTTGAGAGTCAGCTACCTGCACACGCATTATACAAAACCAAGGAGAACATTCTTGTTGAACTTCAGCTCTGTTTCTAGGCAGCAGCAATTAGGGCAGGATGAGCTGGTGACGCTGATCAATCCTCTGCGGAACCAGATCGTCTAATTTTGGTTCGGCCTCGTAGTCTACACAGTCCACGACGACAATAAAGTCATTTTAATCTCATGTATTTTGCCTTGCAAGAATAAAATCACTTTATTTACCCACTTGGGAAGAAGTTAGTTTTCTATTTAAATGGAATTTTCATCATTTTCCATCATTTTAAGGCATCAGGTAATCTCTGCCTTTGATTGAAACTGTTGCTAAACCTGCACATGTTTAATCACACACTTGCTGATGATTCCAGCCGTCCACGTTCCCACCAGGCTGCATGCAGATGTAAACAGGTTGTAAGTGGTGCAGCTGAAGGGGATGGATGCAGAGGGTGAGGGCTTAGAGAGAGCACGAGAAAGAGGGCAGGGAGAGATTACAGCCTCCCATCCATATGGGCCAGAATACAGTTCTGCTTTTTTTTTTTAAGAGGTGGGATTATGCTGCAGTGCTCTTAAAGCTGTCAAACTGCAAATAAATTGATTTCTGAGAGGCCTGAAGAAAATGCACAAGACAGACGATTGGACGGTGGATGAAAGCTCATTACATCAAGATTTATTTGTATAATTATTTATTTGGGAGAAATACACTTATTAACGGCTCTTGTTGAGCATTAGATGAGAGGATCGATAACACTTTCAAGTGTGCATGGTAAACCACAAGAATACAGCCGGCCGCTTTACTCAGCAAAGAGCAAAGGCTTGAAACTGAGGGGAGCAGCTCACCTGGCTCTGTTTAGCAGAACCTCTCACCCAGCATCTAATATATGGTTTGTTGAATCCATACTAAAGGTGTAAATAGTGGTTTTGTGATATTTCTCAGCTGAATGCAATAAGAGTTTTATTTTTTCATGTGGCCTTTTCCCAGGCCCCTGCTTAAAAATGATGCTTTCCCAAAAAGAATAGAGAACATCTCTGCCACTACAGCGTCTATATGAATAATGTTGGGATCTATATTATCTATATAAAAAACACTATCGATGTAACTGGGTCACAGTAAATGAAGATGGAGCACAACTTCAATGAAGGTTTTCATGCCCCCTCTATGAGGATTGCATTGATAATGTGGGATGCTCCCAACTCTTTGCTGTAATTCTTTGACTGACAGCAGAAATGCGTCACTAATCTTTTATTTATTAAAAAGGGACAGTGGATCATACATTTTGACAACTATTGACTGTGATCTCCGTGCAGCTCTGACTGTGATCTACATGGCGTGTCACACTGGGGAAAGATAAATCTCCAGAACAATGTTCATATGTAATCCTGATACATGTGTTAAGGTTTTCCTGCATGATGTGACAGGCTGCTTTCCCACAGCAGCACCTTGGTTTATTACAAAGCTCCATCAGGAAGCAGCTGACAGATCATGAATGTGCATGATCATATGAGCGTGTGTGGTAAAACATTTTATTCATCTTTTAACAAGACAAGTTGATGAAGCAAGTGGATAGATTTAAGTAGATCCACCGTCCACAGAACTCTCATGGCTTCCTGTTCAGTTAAATTTTATTGAGACGACTTAAAGCAGCACTAAGTAACTTTAACTGAGCAACAGCGCCCTCTGCTGCCACGCATTGTGATTAATTCTGTTGGGTTCCGTATCCAAGCGATTTCAAGAAGGGTGAAAAACAACGTCCATCAATATTGACTGGAGCTCTGACTCACTCACTGAACTGAAACACGAACGGTGGACATTACCCATGATTCCAAGCTTCCTGAACCAGAAGAGCTGCAGCTGTAACAGATCGCCACCAACCTCTGTTAAGTATTCTTCATGTTTTAAAAGTTTCCTGCTGATGTTGAAAATAAATAACTTTACTCTTCAACTTGCTGGACCTGAATTTGACAGTTGAAGCAGCAACTCTCAGTCAGTTCCACACTTCTCACAGGAAATCGAACCCACTCACCAAAGTTACACCGAGTGAGGTCAGACGTTCAGGGTGAGGAGCGGCAAGGAAAGAGGAAACACTCTCCTTATTCAAAGTCAGTGAACCATCAAACTCATTTTAAAGATAACATTTTTAAGTTAAAAGTTACATGGTCTTGCTTTACGGAGTCAGCCACTTTGCATTTGCTATTAGATTTTAACCACCTCCACAACGTTCATTAAACCGTGAGACTATTGACATCCCCTTCTGAGAAACAGCCACCTTGTCAGGTGGAAATAATGCATCACATAAAGTAATGATATTGTACACTGGTTCACTTTGTCACATCCATTAGCTGCTGGGTTATTTAATCTCATTTCATTTGAGCAGATGCGACAAGTTGAAGTTCATATTCAGACCTGTCACAATATAAAGAGGTTTAAAATGAAAAACATTATTGATGCTGCGCCCAAACTCATCTGGCATTTCAGTTTCAGACCGACAGTAAGAAATATTAAGATGTCTGTATTCATATTGAGCTGGTGATGCTTCTAGGCGTCTTGAATGTGTGAACCTTCAATAGAATAAACATCTAAATAGAATATAAATAAATAGCTCTCCTGTATCCATCAGTCACTTCTTATCCTCATCTCCTGCTTTCACGGACATTGAAAAAAAGAAATCTTCAACAGGGATAATGGCTTTTACCTGCACTTACATCACCAGTGCACTTCATGAAAGTTTCCTCGTAGTTTGTATGTTCAGTTTTTGGCAACTCCTACAGAAATATCACTCCACTGTGATTAATCATCTCTTTTAAAACCATGAATAAAGATGTCTGAAATCATCCACCAGCCTCTCATACAACTGCTGCATCCACAGCCTATTCCAGATGTAAAATGACAATCGTTATCTTCAAACTCATTTCATCATAATCCATACTCAGACACTCCGTGGGAAGAGAGAAAAAAACACACACTGCTCGGAGATTAATCATGTGCAGATAAACTCTACTAATTTGTCGCTGACTGTTTTCTGAAGAGCGGTCAACTGATTAGTGCTTCAAAAGATTCACACTCGTCTCATAAAATCAGAGATGAAGGCGGCGGTGGAGGGGCCTTGATGAGCCATCTTGGACTGTGCTCTGATCGGGCTCCGCGAGCAACTGTTTAGTTAGTGTTCAGTGCACGTCCGGTGCCAGAGAGTACGGTTGATGATACATATTCTGCCAATAGCATCTGCGTGGTTATAAAAAGAGTTATGGCAGTGTCTGGATCTAGCAGAGACCTTTTGGCCAGAAAAATGTAAGCATTAGTGGATAGGAGAGGCATCCGTTCACTACCAGGGTTTTGATTATGCATGAATATGGATTTGTAACTTGCATGCTCTGTTGAAATGGGAAGAAATTTGAATCAATATCAGGGGAAAGTATAATAATTTCATCAAGCCTGAAAAGCAGCAGGATAACTCAGAGGTGATGGGTTTAAGAATACCACGAAAATTCAAAACATATGGAAACTTACAAACTCAGTAGAGGGCTTATCTCCATCAAAGCCTTGTGGAACCATTTGGAACATTTAAATTTGCTAAACACAGATTTTTATTTGGATTGCACACACTCAAAAATATCAGTACCCTGAATATACCAGATTCTTTTTCTCAAGCCTCCCGGGAAAAACCTTAATACTTCCACAAGTTTCCAGCAGAAAGCTTTGCTGTGCATGTATAAAAAGAAACAGATGACTTGAAATATCAGATGGATGAGTTACTCAACCAGGGGCAGCGGCGTGCAGGGGTCATGTACAGGGGGTCAAGCGGGATTATGGGTATTTACTGGCAGCTTGGATGATGGCGGTGATGAAAGAGGTGGGGACATGGAGCTGCTGCATGTTTGGTATGACAGGATTGTACAAGCCACAAGCACAAGACTTGAACAAGTGGCTCAGACATTTTGAGTATGTGGAGTATATGGGTGTATGTTCTGTTTGAGTCCATATAATTGTGTTCATAAATATCCACAAAACAAGCCAGAGTGGTTTCGCTGATCACTTTAAGCAAAGGCATTTGACTTGTAAATGAAGAGGTGTTCATGATGACACCCTGAGGACCATGAAAGTTTAATGCCTGCTGCTATTAAACAAAGATTTGTTTGAGCTTTGAGCGTATGAATAAACGATAAAGTTTTTGTTTTGCATGATAATTGACCTACAGGGTACAGATCTAATGTCAATGATGAGGCCTTTATTTATTTAGCTCAGAGGAGAACTAACCAACACTCCAAATCTTTCAGTCCTTCTGCCATCAGGCTGCAAAACTCAGACAGTTTAAATTTTTAATGACACCTTTTATGATATAACACAGGAGACAAATGTCTATTTATTATACAATTATAATTTATATTTCCTCCTTAGTCTTTATCTTGATGTGCCTCGCTTTTGCTTTTGGACACGTATCATATTGGATGTTATTTGTACTATCGGGAGTGGGGTCCTCCTTGGGATCAATAAAGTTGTCTCAATCTGATTATTTTGAGTTTTCTTCTTTGCATCTGCATCGTTCCCATGTTGTTTCTCAAGGAATGTTCATGTTTAATGTAGTTTTTGCACAATCCTGCTGACAAACCAATGGACAGGGCCACATGTATAAATGTCACATCTGTTAAAAGTGTTATGGGCTCTGTTTATAACTACAGACTGCAAATCTGAATATTTTAATTTTTCTTCTTTGCACAGCATCATTCCCATGTTGTTCCTCATGTAACAGCTCTGGGTGGTTTATGGCACCGTTCTCCCGGTTTAGGTGGTTGTGTAACAGCTTTGAATGTGGTTCAAAGCTCCTCCTGCACCAACCACATCCAGTTCATAGTTCGCGTTCCTTGAGGAGGGGTATTGATAAAGCTTTGGCTTCTCTTCCTGTAGGTGCCTCCGGATGACGTCACCCCTCGTTGACGCGTCGAAGGAGCTGCAGGAGGATCTCAGGGAAGAGGAAAGTGGGAAGCTTGTTGTGAAAGTTCACTCCTTACGTTAACCACAACAGCAGCGATGCACCAACGCGTGAGGCACCTCCTGCTCTTGACTCGGTGCGCTCCGGTGCCGTGCAGGAGGAACCCTCGGATTGTCTCTGCAGCTGCACGACAACAACAACAACAACAACATCGTGGCTGCAGGAACTACGCGTCCGACGCTGCGTACCGCAGGACCTTCGCCTCAGCCAGGGACCAACCCGAGAGTTACTGGGCTGAGGTGGGACGGGACATCCAGTGGTTTGAGCCGTGGAGTAAAACTCTGCACGCTGAGGACCCAGTGTTCCCGAACTGGTAGGTTACAACAGGAAGCACGTGTATCGCAGTGAAACCCTTCATTTATTGCACAGAACGATGCGTAATAACCATCTGTCGCTTCACTTCCACCTCAGTTCTTAAGAGTCACAAGCCTACAATTCCCATAATGCCCTGGACCTTGAACTCCTCCTAACTTTGAGGAAAGTTGCGCAAGACCCTCGTGCACTTTCTGAATGAATGAAAGTCCCTGGAGAGATAGAGATTTTAAGATTAAAAACACATCAGTTCATTCAGAGGGAACTGGTCACGAGAAAGCGTGAGTTTTATTTACATGACAACCATCGTTAGAGTTTAAGAAGCCCTCGAGGAGTCTTCACCACTGCCTGTATGTAAGTCACAGAATCCTTGGAATACATCCAGGCCTCTTTCAAATCTAAATTCACCGGTAGTTAAGAAAATGAACAGGAAAAACAATCACATGTTTCTATTAAAAAAATCAAAACAAAAGTAATAGTCAAAAAATTATATATTTGAATATAGCCTTCACAAGTGAATGTCATTAATATAATATAATATAATATGATGGAATATAATGTTAAATACTATGTAATATAATAGAATATAGCACAGCATAATTAAGCATTACATATACAATATATTATATTATAATGTAATTTAATAATTCAGGAAACACCTGAGCAGACAATAATACGTCACTTCCGCCGGCCATTTTGAGCCATGATTTGCATTAATTAGCTAAACAAGTTGCAGCAGGTTGAATTATTCACTTATTTCTTCTCCTCCTGACTAGAAGAGTCTGTGAAGATGTTTCTTTACATGTTGGTAGGTGGTTCATTAGTTTTCCATCAAAGCTGCTCTTGTGTTTATTCATTGTTTTGCTTTTTTTTGAGAGAAAGCTGACGTTAGCCTATCACCTAGGTTAGCCACGTTAAGCTAACGTCAGCTAATCAGCTAACACCTGGCACAGTGTTGAGAGAAGCTTAACTTTTTATTAACTTTTATTCGTATTATATATTTTAGATTTATTTGTGTTTATCATTTTACACACGTCCTCTTGCAGTGACTGGGGAAATGAAAAAAATCCCTTTGTTTTGTTTCGGTGATTGAGTTTGACTATTGCACTTTATAGCACGTCAAGAAAAAAAAAAGCCAGAGCCGCCTGGATGTGTTGCAGACATATTGAAATGAAAGGCACAGAGCACCGTGTCTCTCTGGCTCTTAAAGCACCATCTGCTCCACCTGCCTGCTGCTCTTCATCCATATGCACAGCAGCAGATTTAGTTCAAGTGAGGCCTTATCAAGTGCATTGATTGGCTGTGTGCTGTCTGTCTTCAGTTTTAGGAAGTCACCCTACCAGCTAAACATTTGAAGAGGTGCTATATGATATATCTTGTTCATTGTATGTGTTTTTACTTGTGTATTTACTAAAAAATGTACAGTATTGTTTGATTTTTATTATGTAGTTTAATCATGGGTTATTTGCTTGTTTTCTTTGGATGTAGTGTTTAATTACGGTTTGTCTTTTTTTTATAACTATTTTTATTATTGCCATAGTGTTTTAATCATGGGTTTGTGGTGCAGTTAATATGGATAGTATGTATGCTGCACATGCATTATCTATAGATTTTTATATAAGAGGTCATTTTTATTTCAGGTTGCCTTTTAAAAACTGATAAAAATGTGCTTGTACAGCCAACTTTGCCTCATTCACAGTATTTTGTATATTGATTAATAATTAATTAAATACATGTATATTTTTGACTGTTGAGCAGTGGTGAGTGGTTATGTTTTATTACTGTCAGGTTTGTCGGAGGGAAGTTGAACGTGTGCTACAATGCTGTGGATCGACATGTGGAGAGCGGCCGCGGCGAGCAGCCTGCCATCATCTATGACAGCCCAGTGACTGGAATTAAACAGATCATCACTTTCAGGGAACTTCAGGACCAGGTGAGTAATGCACAGAGGTCATCGAATGGGAAAGTATAAAGAGCTGCATAAAGTCGCTTCATCAAAGGCTGATCATGATGCTGAAATGCATCGTGAAGCTGGCTGGAATTATTTTTTTACCTCTGAAATTAGAATGTGTTTCCATAACAATAAATTCACTTTCAATCCTTCAGCTGAGTTACTTGGCCACGTTTCTCTGCTGTTTTTCTGCTGTGGCAGCTGGATTGACCCAGCATACAACATAATAAGTGGTAGAGGGAAATAATTAACTTTATTGACATTTGGGCAGACGCTCCAGTTCAATCAAGGCTCAGTGGCATGTACTATAATTGAATGTGTTTTAAATGAGCAATGGTATTGCTACAGCTTTTTGTTGGCCTTTAACCCAAAGCAAAAAGACACCTCATTTAATTAAACTTACAATATTGAGACCTTTTCATTTTTCACATTCAGTCAGTACACCTTCATATTTGTTTTCTCATATTACCTTAAAACCATGCTCAAATTCATAAACATCATGTGTATTTTTGACATTATTTTATTAGCTGGTATGTTGATTATAGCAGCCATGGACAATTATTGATATTACATATAAGTATATATTCTAAAATTGATGCTTTGTACTCTGTCTTAATCCAGGTGTCCAGGTTAGCAGGAGTCCTAGTCAAGAATGGGGTTCGCAAAGGAGACCTGGTGGTCATTTACATGCCCATGGTGCCCCAGGCCATGTTCACCATGCTGGCCTGTGCACGGATCGGTGCCCCACACAGTCTCATCTTTGGCGGCTTTGCCGCTAAAGAGCTTTCCGTACGCATCAATCATGCCAAGGTTAGAAAATGTTATCCCGGTGTGGTTGAGCTTTTTCTTTTTGTGAGCTGTGATAAAACTATATAATCTTTATTAACTGTCACTCTTCAGTACCCTGGCCATATGGTATTAAACAGACCAATAACACTGATGCAATTAACAATTTTCCAATTCAAATTTGTCTAGCACCATTAGTAATGTGCACCATTCATCCTGCAAAAAATATCTCACTGAAAACAAAAGGTGCCTGAGGCTTCTTTGTTTTGTTAAGCTCAAAATGATTCATTCACAGTGAAAAGCACTTGGCTTGCCTTCTTTTTCAGAACCACACACTTGAAATTGATGTTAGTGCCAGGTGTCTGACAATAATGGACTCTGCCGAGTGATGTGTTTATACAAATGTATATTTGAAGAAATACAATGGTCTCAAGTATTGCACCCAGTTAACTTGATCCAAGTGTTTGAACTGTTTTTTATGAATGATCCATACTCAGCATTACCATAGACATTGTAATGGCCCTAAATAGCCTCTATGGCAAAATAAAACAACAATGACAGAGTGTGTCACATTTGCTTCAATGTTGTGGCCTCTGAATGTATGTGCCTCAAACTTTAAAATCTAAAAAGTTATAGAAAATGCTATTTACCCTCCAGGAACAGCTCAGGTGTGTGCGCGTTAATCCTGTTAGTTTGTTTGGAATTGGAATCACATGCATGTTAAATAGGCTTAAGTGAACTGCACTTGACACTGCAGTGCTGCTACAGACTAATAACACTAATACCCTTTTTAAAAATGCAGCAAATCATTTTTTTTCAAGTATGATGAGTGGACTGCTCTTTTTTCAAATATAGCTATAAAAATTATGAAGTGAGTTGTTGACATTTTATCCCAATCACATTCTCTCTGTGTTTTTCAGCCCAAGCTGATGGTCACGTCCTCATTTGGCATCGAGCCTGGCAGAAGAGTCGAGTACATCCCTCTAGTGGAGAAAGCCCTGGAGCTAAGCTCTCACAAGCCCTCTAAAGTTCTCATTTACAACAGGCCTAACATGGTAAGAAACCCGAGCGCCGCAAAACTAAAATTGACTGTGTGGTGTCATTTGTAAACCTGCTGTTGATGTGACAAACTGTAAGTGCATCTGAAATATGGCTGCCATATGTAAAGCTGACAAGTGCGGTCACGGTGTAGCTGCTGTTGGGAGAGAAAGATTTCCCGAGGCGAAGAATTGCAGCTTTCAACCTATAATAGTGCATTTATTCATTCAATTGAATCTAAAACATTGGATTTTGAGGGATCATCGCCTGGAATCATCCAAATATGTATGTAAGGAACTTTAATACAAATCTTGCCTCTGAATCAAATGATGAAATGATGCATAGCTCGTTCAATTGGATGAGACGGGAGTGAAAAATTTACCTGGAATGTGGGCAGCTGAGGGGTTGAGGTTTCACAGGCAGCCTTGTTTAGACAATTTGTAAGACGTCTGTTTAGTGTAATCAGAAAGCAAACAATTATGCATTATTATTGTTACAACAAGTCAAAATTAGCTTGATTTGCTGATACTCGGGTAATAAAAGAGGCACAGCGAAGTTTGAGATTAAGGAAATAATTGCGTTGCAGTCGGTATTCATGATGTCTTTAACCTGTCTCAGGCTTTTACTATGAGTGGCTGCAGGAATAGGTGGATGTGCAGTGACCTCAAGCAAACTTTAGGCTTGGTAACAGCAGCTCAGAAACAAATGGTGACGTCACAGTGAGCTGCCACTTTATCTCCATTATCATCTCTCAGGTCTTTCCCCGGAGATTTAAGAGGTTGCTGTAAGGAAAATTATTTTTGGAAGAGTAACAAGGCTGTTGTAAGTAAACTGTGAAATTGTTTTCCCAGGAAATTTAGTGGAAACTCAACCCCTTTAAGATCATGTGAAACACCACTTTGACAGTTGATGCAGCTGCTTTATCACGTCCCACATTCAGTAAGCAAGAGGTTGTGGATTTTTTTTGAACACAGCCTCCAACCAACATGAAAGCCTCGTTGAAGCAGCCAAGTTTTACCCTGGCTTTGCTTCAGTGGATAAACAAAGATGCATTTCAGAAAGCTAGAGGTTTTATGGGATGTCTGTCCTCTGCCTGAAGAATCTGAGCGTGATACTAAACGATGCCTTAGATTTGAGCTCGTTTTCTGAGAACAAGAGAAAGATGTGACAGAGAATTTTCTTCACCCTCTCGGGAAAATTAAATGTTAAAGAAATGAAGTATCAAAGAGGTTCACGAAGATGTGGCGTGAGACAGAAAATGTAAGGGTCTTAAACCTTGACTGCTGTTGGCACAAGAAATTTTAATGACAGAGTGGAGGTGGAACAGATTTTCCACATTAAGTCTGTTGCATAAATATTATATAATTGTATAAAATATATATTTATACATTTTGTCCCTTGTCACTTCAAAGAAACCCACTGACAACTGAAATAAAAGATCAGACCACATGCAGAGATACATATATTTTTCTATCTTTATAACGTACTGATACGAGTCCCATATTTTTATTAATTCACTTCCATTATTGTTATTTAAATTGTATTATTTATGATAGTTGTATATATTTGATGTAGTCACACTTTATAGTTACTAGTAGGTTATTGGTGGAGATAATTTATTGGTATTCTTGTCGTTGAGGCCAGTTCTGTGATTCACTGTTGATATTGTCCTCCTGTATTCTCTCTGTATGACAACCCTTTCTGCAAACAAAAGGAAATCCCCTGGTGGGATAATAAAGACGACCTTCAACACTGTTTCCTGTTGTTGTACACTGATCAGAATGCAAACACGAATATCCTCCTGTGTTTTTAGGAGAAAGTATCAGTGAGTCCGGAGCTGAATCTTGACTGGGAGGAAGAGATGGCCACTGCTCAGCCACACGACTGTGTTCCTCTTCCCTCCAACCATCCACTGTATGTCCTCTATACCTCTGGGACCACTGGAACACCAAAGGTACTGGCTCTTACAGCAGCAGCAACAGTGGAAAAAATGTAAATCATCACCTCATGCATTGACTTACAGACACCATGTAAACATTTCACATGAGTTATAGGATTTTCTGTTGGCGCTGTTTGTCTAAGTGCCTTCGGTTCTGTGCGGAGCTTTCCTGTGATTCATCTGCTCTTTGACTCTGCAAAACAATCCGGGCTCAATCTAAACACCATCAACATGACATAAATAAGATGGAGCTTTTCCACAGCAGGAGCTGGAGCTCACGGAGGAGGCATTGCCTGTCGGCAGTTCCAGATGGAAAAACCGTGGCTCCCTTTTTAAAACGGCATGATTTTGTCTTTGGTCAACAGATGACAAAAGAATATCCACCTGCTGGCTACTTCGTGAGCTTAATAGCACAGCTCTTGTCAGCTTTTTTTTTCTGTCTGAGCATCTGTGACTTTCTCTGTTACGCCTATAGGGAGAGCAGAACTCCAAAAAAAGCTCTAATTGTTGAAACTATTGTGCAAAAATGGTTGTGCAGCACCATTAACTAATAAAAGCTGTACTTGGTTTGAGAGGCATTCATTTGAAAACAAAGTACCATCTCCTTCTGTACAGAATGAATAAATGGCGATATTAAGATTAATATTATTGCCTAATGCCTGTCACTTGCCTGGTGTTTGTCTTTTCTTGTCCCCCAGGGTGTGGTGCGAGACACTGCTGGCTATGCTGTGATGCTGAAATGGACCATGTCAAATATTTATGGACTCAGTCCTGGAGATGTAAGGCAATAAAGAATCCTCCTCCTGAGTTAATGCTGTGCATGAGAACAAAGACCGTGCAGTCAGCCAAGAGATTGTTCTCCACTCTTAAGAAGATTTAATCACAGCGTGATGTTTACGTGAACTGAAGAGACACAAGTTCTGAATTTAGTGTTTCCTTTTTTTATTTTGATCAACATTTATCGTCTATACAACACATTTGATTTTACGTTTACTGCACCCATGAACGTTTAAATTTTTAGAATTGAAAGCTGCAGAGGGAATTATTGAGGACATAGTGGATGAATTTCTCTCTCCTGTCACTCTTAACCATTTGTAGATTTGGTGGGCAGCGTCAGACCTGGGCTGGGTGGTCGGCCATTCATATATCTGCTATGGTCCCCTGCTCCATGGAAACAGCACAATTCTCTATGAGGTATGTCCCTGTCAACAAGATTTACTGTCCTAAAAAGAGCTACAACAACAACACATAGAAGCGTACTATGAAACTTGAGATTTTCAACTCAACAAGCTGCGTGAGTCAGGTTGGGTGTCTGCCCTCGATGGCCCTGCAAGCTGAATACTTCCATATTTGGTTAATGACTTCAGTAAATGTGGACTGGGACTCAGTTTAAGATGTGAACTCCTTGACCCTGTTTCCATGTTTAACTCTGGCTGCTGTGGTCCAGTCTCCTGAGAGAGACTGCAGCAACTTCTGTTCCAGTCCTTCTTTCCATTTCTTTTCCTTGAGTAATTACAGTCAGTTTTTTTACCTGCACATTGGTGATAAAAAGAAAATTCAACCAGCATAAATTATCCATTTGGTGGAAGATTTTAATGTTTCAATTCAAATGTTCAGGTTTTAGCAAGAGATTGTAAATCAACATGCATGATGCGTCCCCACTTCCTCCTGTTCCACTGAAATTAAGCCAAAATATAAGATATACAATCTTCATTTCAGGCATTTGCTGTAGTGCTGCAGCAGTATTCAAACAAGAAAAACAAATAACAAGCTTTTTCTGTGTGATTGTGTTTCGAACAGCTACTCAATATTAATGCATCTGATTATTACAGGTTATGCAGCTTTGTTTTTCGAGTCCTTTACCCATCATTTAGTGAAGCACAGACTGTGCCAACTGTTTATGTGGAGGGTTATCAGCATATAACAAATTCTGTAGATCTTTTTCTCTCACCTGCAGGAAAAGGGTCATGCTGAAAAATTGAATCTCAACTTTAGTTAATGTTTGACTCCTGCCACGCTCATTGTCTAGTGTAGATTTCGTTTTAGCAGCTTATATATTCAGGCATGATGCTGTCAATCTTTTTTTTCTGATCTATACATTGAAAGAATATTTACCCACAGCAAAAATGACAACTGGAACTCACTGCTGCTCATTGTCACTTATCTGCACCTGTTGTCTTGCTTTAAGGAGACAGGCTAGTCGAATGCAACATAGAGGAAAATGCTGTTGGAGTTATTTGCCTGCAGGTTTCTTTTGTCTAAATCTTTTTCTCAAGACAAACAATACTCACTGTATTTTCTAGTCCATGGATTTCCTGGGCCCATCTGTCTGTAAAGCAGCCTTTTCAATGTGGCTATCCATTTTAAGCAGCTCCTTCTGTGAATATTCATGTTTTTTTAAATGACATCTGCAGTGAATATGTATAATGAAGCTGTGTGAAAATCTTGTTGAAATGTTTCAGTTTCACACTGTAGGCAATCTGTTGTCTGAGTTATATCTCTGTTTACAGGGTAAACCTGTTGGGACCCCAGACCCTGGAGCATTTTTCCGTGTACTGTCTGAGCACAGAGCCTCCTCCATGTTCACAGCACCCACTGCCATCCGAGCCATTCGCCAGCAAGACCCACAAGCTGAAATTGGGAAAAAATACCCCCTGGCCAGGTAGATAGCAACACTCGACACAGAAGCAAAATCCCTAGAAATAAGACAAAGTGTTTGTTAGTGTTTACTATAGAATCCAGCAAAACAAACCAGTGCCTTTCATATTGTGCCAGAGTCTTACTGGAATAATTATATATACTCTTGTGTGCAAGGATCTCCTGCTTTTCTCTCTTACAGCATTGTAAATATATCTTTGGGGTCTGGACTGGGCATCTGGAAAGCGCTAACATTTTATAGACAAAAATGGTATTGATTTATTTATGAGTAATCAACTGAAGCTCTTGTTTTGCCTCCTGAAGATGTTATCTCAAGAACGCTGCGAGAGTCTTTCAAACTAGGCACAAATGGCCTCACAAAACATGTTTTTTTTGCCTCTTGAACGTGATATCTCAAGTCTGCCTTTAGGGACTTTCTTCAATTTCTTAACTCAAAGATGAACTGATTGAATTTCAGTGTATAGGAAGGCGGCAGCTGGAGAAGGCTCGGTCGTCCCACAATGCACATCTGTTGTGCTTTTAAGAAAAGTTTATGAAGGCTTAAACTTTTAACTGCCACTTGTGAGTTCAGGAAAGATGTGCTGAAGTGTCTCATGGCTGCTGGTGGTCTGTGCTGCGTGTCCAGCCTCTGGTTAGTCTCCAGCCATCTGCTGATGCACAGCCCTCTCACACCTCCTTCACAGTCTGAACCCTCAGCTCGAGCCGCTTTGGTGTTAATCAGGATGGATAACAGTCCACCTGTACTAAATCATACTGTGTGAACCTGCTTCCACAGCTCTTCTGGTCACACTATTTCCGTAAAGGTCACGTGTGTCTCAGTTAAAAAATAAACATCATTCATAATATTTGTGTGTCAAATACTTGCTGAGATTATCAGAATTGTAAATCGTTTGGTGGAGAATACTGAAGAAACCTGGACCTGAGGGGTTGTTGTGTCAATTCTCCACTTTGATTCTGTTCAGCAGTCTGTAAAGGCCTCTAAGCATACAATCATAAAGCAATCCTGAGTGTGGATGACCTATGGCCCCGGTGAATCATTCAGCAACTCTAGCATTGTGTGCTGAATTTGACAATCTTCGCTTGGTCGTAATGTTGAATGCACAGCACCTTTTTTAGATGCTATTCTCGCAATCCCAAGATTATTTTCTAGGATATCAAATATTGTTGACATTTATCCCCTCAGTTTTGACTCTGCCACAATCAGTCATTTGAGCGTCATGCTGTTTCTGTGTACGCTTACTTGTATTCTTAATGTGTCTTTTACCCTTGGAGGAGGCAGGTTTGTGAATGATTACTGCTTTTTTCGTTTGGCGCTGAGCAAAACATCCCACCATGATGTGGTGACAGCAGTACAAAAGCAGTGGTGAAACATGGTTTAATTTTAGTACAGGGTGGTTAGGTGAAGGTGTCTGGTCAAACCTTTCACTTGAGCTTCTGAAAAGACACTTTACAATGTTGAGAAACTCGGAATCTGTGATATTTTAATGATATTGGAGTTTTCTTTTGTCAAAAACCAACATGAATCTTGGAATAATGTTCTTCACACAGGGTCACCTTGCTGTCTGATTATGTAACTTGTTAAGTGTTTTCGTACGTTATTGTCTGACACTGACAATGATAACACCCAGTCAGAGAAAGAGTGAAGATGTAGCTGTGGCAGGATTAGAGGACAAGTCACTAGAGTTTGAATAAAGAGGGAGAGCAGCAGAATCAATAGCTGAGCTGGAGGTCAGAGAGGATGATGCAACACAAAATTCATTTAACCAATTCTTCATCCTCATGTTCGACACACTTGATGTTACAGTGACCCAATAATGCTTCTTGAGGCTAGTTGGTTAATTTTACTTCAGTAGATCTCTCTGCAACACAATACAAAAACATCGTAGCTAATCTTTTATTTTATTAAACTTAAAAATGTGCATTTCTCCACCCCTTAGAGGTCTTTATCTTATTTCCTTGGTGATGTAACACATAGAAATGTATACTTTTTATTAACTGTGTTAATAGAAGTAGTAAAATCTTTATGAAAACTCTGTTTTATTATCAAACACATGATTTCATGCTAGAGCAACATCCAACAATAATCTGATACAGCTCAAATGCCCAGCTTGGGCTTTATTGACACTGCGAGACGTTTACTCCCTCTAAGGCCCGCTCAACTGTAATAGCCCTGGACCCTTATCAGTGTGCGTGAGCCGTATAACTCTGCTCACTGTGGATGTGAAAACTACATTGACAGTCTGGCTGCAGGGCTGTCTGAACCTGTGATGGCAGCAGTGCTCTGCATAAATGTGGCGTGACAAAGGGGCAGAGAATCTGTCACTAGTGTTTTTAAAGCCAGGAGAACTAACTAAATGTTGAGAGCCTCACTCATAAACAAATGACAAAGTGTTTTGATTCCTCTTCTGTGAACAGTCGAGGCCACTGCTGTTTAAAGAGGGTGACGTTTGCACCTGTCAGCTGTTAAACTCATGAGAATAGACCAGCATGTTCTCCATTTTAAACTTCCCCATACAGGTTTCAATGCCTGACCTGGTAATTTCGTCAGTATCAGAAGCATTTCTGATGCTGTTAGTGAAACTACTCTAGTATCCAAATAAGAGTGAATGTCCATCTGTGTAGAAAATATCACTTCCACCAACGTC
Source organism: Paralichthys olivaceus (assembly GCF_024713975.1). NCBI lineage: Eukaryota > Metazoa > Chordata > Actinopteri > Pleuronectiformes > Paralichthyidae > Paralichthys > Paralichthys olivaceus. The sequence continues at coordinate 3,702,187 of NC_091115.1, forward strand.
AGCCACATCCCTCCCTTATTCTCACATCAACTTTGCCACACTTACCTTACATAATCTTAAAGTATGTTAACAATGTGACAGAAGGCCATCATGTGGATAACCTTAACTGCTAAGAGTTGCTTGTTTTTCTCTTTATTGGCCAACTTCAAGGCTGTACTGTGGGGATTAGCGTACCCTTGTATCTTTACAAACTATCATAGAAATAGTTTTTATTGGCCGCAGAATGGACAGTGTTACCATGGAGAGAAATTGTGAACATATTAGCCTTCTGCATTAACATCCTTTCTTCCTTAGTTTTTTAGCCAAGCAACAGTAATATAGTGAGTACATTTGCCGTCGTTGTACCTTACCTTCACCATTAACTTCTAGTGGACACCAGGAACATAATGAAGTTTTAAGGGTTTTATATTTTTTTGTATATATAGTTGATTCTTGAGAATGATTTAAGAAAGGGAGGGTTGGGCTTTATCAAGAGTTCTTCCTCCTGAAAACAGAACACGGATGTTTACACTAACTGTTACTGACTCAGTGTGCTAGATAGTCCCTGAGCTTGGGCAGCGGCCAAACCACAGCCCTTCCACTTTTATTTCTGAGGTCACAGTAAATCTCACAGTGAATACTTCCACTGTGAACTCCCCTGAAAAACCTGAATACCACAGGGAATCTATATTGTCCTTGAATACCTAGAAGAATGATAGCTGAAGTGTGATTAGTTTAAACATAAGGTCACTGCCAGGACAATGAGTCAATCATTTTTTTATTCAGTTTGTTATTGTGCAAAGTTCTCAAGGACAGAATTTCCACTCGTGGTGGACTGGTTTCATTTCAATTCAAAAGAGTGGCATAATGAAATTTTGTCTTGCCATTTCAATTTATTACACAATTTATTACACATGTATCATAATTATTTTCACACAAGTAAAAATAAACATATACAATACGATATTTCTGCGTAAGGCTCATATAGGCCAATATTATCATCCAATTAAAGATGAATGTAATGCTCCAACACCTCCTGCAACAAAAACAATTTTCATTTATGTATAATTTTTTGCCCTTTAATAAAATAATACATGATGGAATATCTGTTGATGATACATTTATAAAAATTACAATCACAATTGGTCATGTTATAACAGCTACAGAACCTAGAGCTGAATGTGAGTTAATAGCTTTGGAGAAGAATTGCCTCTAAAATGAGAGCACCTAAGAGGTGCAATTTTCCTCTTTGTCGAAAATTCTACATAGAAAATTTAATAAAACATTATGGGAGGTGTTATTTGAAACTGGATGTACTAGAGGCTCTGAGGCGTCATTCAGTGATGTTTTTGTGGTGATAGCTACAGTTGGAACATTTGGAATTTCTGTTTATTTACATGAACTGTGCCAGCAAAGTTTTACAGAAAACAAAAAAAAAATATTACAGAGACTACAAGATAATCAAGTTTGAGACTATTGCTTGAAGAAGAGACAAGAGTTTCACCCTGGGAGAGAGCGGGAATGGAAAATTGGGCTTCAGTGGGGAGAGAGTGGCATGATGAAATTTTGTCTTGCCTTTTACAAAAGATGGGATGTGACTTCAAGTTTGATTGGAGTTGGAATGTCATTTCTCCATTGGAGAGTTACAACCGATGAGTGATGACCAGCAGTCATTTGAGGGGAAAACACACTGATCAGACGAGTATCTATGGCTGCACCGTGGCCTGGATTTACAGGGCGATACGGTTCCCCTCACTGCCTTGTAGCGAGCAACCAGCAGAGTTTTGAATTAGGTATGAGCAGCCATGGGCAGCCATCAGAAAGAGTTTTGGAAAGAATGATGGGAGAGAAATTGGGGAGGCTGAAGATGGAGACTGCAGTGTTCTGGGTCACTTGTAGGGCATGCAGGGGAGGGTTTCATGAAGCCAAGGACTGGGAGGAAACAAAAGCTTAAATAAGGAAGAACTAGCAAGGGAGGGTGGAATTTGACATATTCAGATGTCGTCCTTGCAAGAATATTTTCTCTCTAGGTACTCTGCGATTCAGGGTCTCATCAATATTGACTCAGAGGCCATCTGGAGGACAGCATTTTCCTGGGGGGAAAAAAAAGAGTATTACTGACACGGTTTATTGCTGGGAGACTTAGAATATCCTCCACGAAATGCATTTGAAATGAGGAAAATGCATGTAATTTACATAAAAAGGGAAAAGTATTTCATAGAATCACTGCATTTTTTTTGTCCGCAGACAAACTATAGACAAGGTAGTGCATTTCTGTTCATTTCAAACTTTTATCCATGATCTATAGCCCTTATCCTTATAAGGGTTTTAAAAAGATTTAATTTGAACATTAACTTGAATAAACATTTGCCGATATTTTGCATTGAATTGACTTTGACATATTTTGACAATTCCTGTGTCATTGCAGTTTGCGGTCACTATTCTTGGCAGGAGAGCGATGTGATGTGGAGACATTGGATTGGGCAAAGAAAAAATTTGGCGTTCCTGTCCTGGACCACTGGTGGCAGACTGGTAGGAAATGTTTTACCTTGGAAAGATCTCAATCTGTACAGTCATACAAAATATAGGCACCCACTTTACCTGATGTCATATATTTCATACATTCTCCTCTCCAGTTAAAGCAATTGGACAAGAGGTTACTAATAAAAACTATAAACGGACTCTTAAATAACTGCATCTTAACTGTGCATTTAAAATCAGGCCAACATGCATATGTCCATCTCTCCTGCATCATTTGTTTCTTTCTTTCCTTCAGTGTAAAGCATTTCAAAATTTCCAGGCATTTATACACATGCTTACTGGGTCCGGTTTGTCTTTTATCTTTGAAGATTTCTGTTGGTCGAAGCTAAAATATTATACAAACATTTATCCCTGACCATATGATATGCCCGAAGCTGCTGAACTGCTGTTTTAATTATGTCAGTTTAGCAGGTTGAGATATACTTCACCCTTAAAACCTCAGGGATTACGCTCTTAGGATATAGATCCTGAGAAGGCATTTCAAGGACCCCTAGTATTTTAATAGCGTGCACCATATATGATGTTTTCATTTAACTTGATCTTTATGACTCGTTCGTCTTAAGCTTATCAGTGTGAGAAGAATATAAATGTGGTCTTTGTTATACTCGATAAACCCACTGACATTAACTTGGCCTTGAGAACAGGGATAACTACAGAAAACCCCTACTCCCCACAAACCTGCTGTCGTTATGAGGCGCATTTTATTTGACATCCCTCTTTGATTAATCCCCTCTATGTTTTGTATTGTCGACCCAGGAATTGGTCCTTGATACAAAACTACAGGAGTAATTATGACGGGAAAGATCACACAGTCTGAATTTAAAACCTTCTGTGCAAACTGCTCATCACTCAAAGTTGTGTGTCATCCTTTCCACCACACGTAGACAGGGCAGATGGCTGACATCACTAGAGGTATCTTTCAGGAAAAGACATTTTTCTTGATGAGTCAAAATCTACCGATTTAGAAATGTCAAAAATAAGAAACATGATTGAAAGACTTCATATGCAGCCATAGACAGGTGGGAAGACTCCCAGACGGCATTTCTTCAACTGGACACATTCCTGGACAGCTCAGTGGATCTGATTGGCATTAGCTTTCATTGAGTTCACTTACTGGCTTTGCACCTATATAGGGCAGTGAGTGAGGAGACTAAGTTGGTCTCAGTGAAGAGATAAGAGAGAGAACAATCACAGGTACTGTCCATCTGTTTAGAAGTGGAAGTTGAAGATGCTACCCCACAGAAGCAAGTTGATTATGTGATGATGGGCCTTTACTGTGTCACCTTCATCCCTCTCAGTGTTTTTTTTTTTTTGTCTGTAAGCAAAAACAACAGATTTCCACAACACTTGGTGGAAGGATGCGGTATGGGTCAGGGAAGAACCCATTCAATTGAGTGCAGATCTGGATCAGGGGGTGGATCCAGGATTTTTTTTTTTTTCAGAATATGATAATGTTCATTTTGTTCCCTCAGTTAAACACCATTATAGTAACTGATGACTTTTTGTCTACTCTTTAAAATCCCATTAACATTGTCAATATCTCAATACCCCATTGTCCCACTGCATTTTAGATTAATGCCATGCTCACAGAGACACGGTTTTAAAGACTTCCTAGCTCATGCTCTTTAACTTTCTTAAACTCACAGGTCATTGGTTGTATATTAAACAAGTTGGGGGAAGTTTGGAGTCCTAAAGAAAGTGTGTATACTCTTTCTTCTCCTCACAATTAAAATATTACACAACATGGCTGTTGTGGAGCTGGATGATAAAAAATGTAATTGGAATGTCTGCTTCCTAGCTCTGGCAGCATTGTTTCTCAGACCTTGGTTTCTAATGAGTCTTCAATGGATAAGACCCAATTAGCCTCTTGGATTGGAGACTTGAGTCCAGGCAGCGTGCCACCATGCTAATGCCGTGCCTCCCCCCCTCTCAGGTTGATTGCTGTCCTCCCCCAAGAACTAGTGAATTATGATAAATGTGCCAGCGATGGCAAAAGAGCACTATTGAATGTTTTTTTGTTTTGTAATATCCTGCCTCTGCAAATGTGGGATCGATGCTGGACAAGACGACATATCTGTGTTAAATATGGAATCAATACTGTTGTTGGACCGTTGGAAATCCATCGACCTCCAGTCTGATCTGAGCGCAGATTAGCCCTCTTGGCTAATTGGTCGGTCCAGACTCAATGGGAGTGTGAAGAGCTCAATATGGCATAAATATTTTTGAGATGTGATTTATCAACTCAGCCTATGTGTAGTGTAAGCTGCTGATCTGACCTCAGGCTTATCACATGTATGCTGAATTTCAATTCAAAGCTGCATCTGAATTCAAGATTGAAGACTTTATAACTCCACCTGTCCAGGATGTACCCCACCTATTGCCCAATGTCAACCAAGTTTACTGATGGAGACACATTCCTGACTGTTGGTCATCCAGTCCATGAACTGTGGGTTTGTACGTAGCATGAGGCTTAATATAAAGTGAAAATCAATCATTTTGTCAAAGTGCAATAACGGTGCTGAACTCTCTCACTGCTTCTGTGCTCAGTTTAAACACACACACTGATGTTTTGTTAAGGTTTTCCACTGTTCATATGAGCAGCAGTGCACACAGGCAAACAACATTTTAACATTTGCAAGTCTTTTGGTGTTGTGTGACCCAGTTGTTTCCAGTTTTCTATTTATAAAACATTCCACTGCTCTCAACATGCACCTCCATTTTACATTGCGGTCGACTGGCGTGACAGACTCTCCGTCTTTCTCTTTGTAGCCTCAGTGTTATGTCAGAAAACATTTTATTCTAGTTTAGATTTCACTTCTTTTCTCTCTCTTACATGTTCATGAACCAAAACAAAATCCTGTCATACTCTGTCTGTGATTTATTTATTATTTTTTTATTGAGTTTGGAGAACACCTCGGGGCCCTCTTGTTTTCTGTCTAGATGTGTAAATCCCATTGCATTGTTCGCCCCCTTGCTTAACTCAATAATTGGCAGTTGGCGGCCAGCGGTGCAAACCGAATGTGTTTGTTTTTCACATAGGGTGGGTCACCTGAGCTTGCAGTGTGTAGGGGAAAAATAGTACTGGGTCATGTTTGAACTACTCATTGAAACATTGTTAGTTTATGATTTCTATCTTAAGTACCAGTGGGGGAAAAAAGAAAGTGGAGTAAGAGTTCTTGTGAAATCTTCCTTGTGTCATGCCCTACTCCTAATCCAGCTGACAAACAAATGCTGATTTAAAAACATGACCTTTTTGGTGGTAAATAATAAAAAGAAATCCCAGCCTCATAATCTAAATCTGTTTCTTAGTTATTTTCCAGTCCAAACTCTATCGGTTTGCTCATTCAATGTGATTCTTTATGGCTGTATTTATTCAAATTTACAAACATTGTTATATTGGCAGCCAGATATCAAATGTTGTAAAAGATAATTGTACAATTTCCTCCAGCCTGTATCGAGTTCATAAGTCACCCTGCTGGGAGTGTCACAGTTTACCGTTCGACTGTCTTTTGGGGGACAGGACATCGATCAAGCGACTTTTAACATTGTCGGGGGCCTTGACAACTCTTCCTTCATCTTCCCCTTCAATGGAAGAGAAACAACCTCGTCATTGCCAAACAGTTTAGCATTCAAGGATAGTTTAATCCAAAATGTGTGTCACGGAAAGGAGCGAGACTCCTCCTCGAGAAACTCATTATAGTCAAAACACCTAAAACACAAAGTTTGTTTGTATCTTCAGGCTTCCAGCTCCCAAGCAAGTAATTTTTCAAACTTGTCACTCTCTCCCACATTTGGTTTTCATCTATATATAATGGTAGATCTGTCCTACTTCTACAACAGAGCTTTGCATTTTGCAGTCACATGCAATATGGATAGAAATTTAACAAAGTCAATCATAAGTGCATTTGCTCATTAATCTTTCAGGCTGCCTGCGTGAAATCCTAGAATGTTATATGAGGTAGCAAAAAGCTGGAGTCCATGGTGAAGAAACAGAGACAATGAAAGAATGTTTGATTGAATGGGAGTAGTTTGAGAGAACAGCAGACATCAACATTTTAAATTAGAGTTCCTCTGGTGTTAGGGTACCAGGCTAGCTATCTAACTAGATCTGTTTATTCAAAATCTAAAATCGATCAAACTTAATTTGTATAGCACCTTTCATACAGGCTAGTGCTTCACAATTGACTGTCGAGCCAAGAATAATAAGATCCCGTAATATAGATATTAAAAGCTTAAATAACAATAAAAAAACAAGAACATTAAATATAAGACATATTAGAGTCAATAAAACGGGATAATATTAATAACAGGCTGAGAAAATTTAATGAAATTTGAGACGTGCAATAAAAACATCACCTCTATACATATTTTTTTTTAGATTTTTATGGCCATTGGTGTGTTTTTTCTGAATTATGGCTATAACTGTGGTAAACAGTTGTTGAGTTGGGGTCACCTTTAGAGGTTTTACCAAGTAAATGTAGAAATATCCAACTGAAATTGCAAAGGTACAGAAAAAAAGATGAAAGTCTTACTCAAGGTTATTTTCAAATTTATTTTTGAAATATGTTGTTTCAGCTCCTGCTGCTTTCTGACAAGCCAGGATTTGTCACTGAAAGCTGAAAAACATGCAGTTTACTTTAAATTCGCTGAAAGTTCAATGATCTTGGGTAAATCAATACTAAATTAAATAAGATAATTGTCACTGGATTACATTTTTTGATAACATGCTTTCATTTCTGAAATGTAATCTCCAGCTCCAGCTGCTCTATAATCACTGCTTAAAGTTTTTCCAGCTCCTGTTGAAAGATTTAACAAATTTATTTTCTTGGACATTACCCCCTTATAGCAGTTAATTGCCAGGCGCACACCTTTGAAAAGCGGCTCAGGATTTGGTTCCACATCATTTTCCTCATCTGTCCCGTGGAGGCTTCCTCTACCTTGCAGCCAACAATGCATAACTGCTGATTGGTAAACAGTTGCATCGCATAAAAGAGCCAGCAGCAGCCTCTCCTTCTATTGGATCTCTGTTAGATCCGCACAAGGTCCCGTTGGAAAAAATCAAAGGGAGTTAGCTGACACAAAACAGGCATTTTAGGGTGATGGTGCCATGGAGAGAAGCAGCGTGAAGCACAGGAGAGATGAGGTCACGAATTGAAGCTCTCACAGGTTTAAAAACAATATTGTCAGCAGCTTTGGGTTTCAGGGTGTTTTCTGTGAAATATCATCCAGAGTTGCTTATTCTGCATAACACCCGCTGGCATTTTATTTGTCAAACGTACAGTTTTTGATCAATGCCGAATGATTGCCGGAATTATTTGATTGTGCTGACAAGCTCGCGGCAGAGAATTTGACTAATTTGACCAATTTAGTTTGTGATTAGTTTTTCATTCTGGAGTGCTCGACTGCCGCAGGCGTGATTAGTTTTCTGATATGGGTGGAAGTGATTGGTGTGCTCGTTATTCCCATGTGCAGCGGACTCCATCATTTCTCAGACTGCTGCTGTCATCCGACGTGCTGATTCATCCTGTCTCATCAACCCAGATACGGCATGCTGCTCCTTCTCTCCTCCTTTACCTACACATATATTATATCATTTGTTTATTCTTCTTTTACATGCAGTGAATTAACATGACCTAACCCTCACTCACCCATCACACACACACACACACACACACACACACACGCATGCTGAACATGCCACCTGAAACCAGCTGCAGCCCAGTTCACTGTCTTATGTGCATATGAGAAAACGCCTTCCATTTTGAAGGCTGATAATAATCTGTGAGCTATTTTAAGCCCAAGTACCACTGGCAGGGGGTGTGGGGGGGTGATGAAGGTTGCTGATGTCACTGGTGTTGCCTGGCAACAAATGTGTGTTTCCAGTTGGCAGGGTTTGGCTGCCTCACCAGTGAGCGGTGGTGGATGGACTTTAACAGTAGTGTTTTAGGGATTTTTGTCTCTGTTTGTCTTAGTTTCTCTGACTCCCTCCGACAGACAACAGATGCCTTTATACACAGAATCGAACTATCCTTAACACAAGAAGTGGAGTGCCTCAAAGCATCTGCCTTGTCAAATAAATGCTAGAATTGACAGTCTCTCTCTCTGGCCTTTGCCAAAAACTGAGCTGGCACAGGATTGTTCTCCACACATCCTACTCCTACTTGGAAAACAGTCATACCCTCACAAGCTCTGTGAAGGGGAGTTTTACAGCCTTTTCAAAAAACCACCCGCTCACTGATGAGAAACAAAGGCTTTCAAGAGCTCCAGCATTCAGTAACTCGGGAAGCACCACAGCGGAGCAGGGGTTAATAAGGTATCTTAACCCGAAACCAAAGAGCTCAGCGGGAATATTACCTCTGCAGTGTTTATTTAAATGCAAACATATCGGCACCTGCAGGTTATCTTTTCACAAGATATTTCTCAGTGGGCAGCTTATTAACTTCTTCGTTGTAACCCTATTATACCGGAGTCTGTGATGACTGTTGATGTAGAACAGAAACCACTGTGATGCAGAATATATCCCACAGGAAATGATGCAGAAAAGTAGTTTTTAGATTAAGGCTGATTAAAATTTAACAGTTTTTGTTAAGATGCTAAGACACCAGCAGTCACTGAAGTAGGATTATTTTATATTTGCAAGTTAGTTGTAAAAAAGACAATAGAACAATTTTATTTCTTGCTCAACGTGGCTCTTTGTTGAAACTCACCTTAAAAGGCAGTGAAACTTTTAACTCATCCTTAAACAAGCTGTACATTTAATTTACCTTTTATTTACTGCTGTTTTAAATCTTAAAACTCTCCAATGTGTCCAGTGAGATTAATGCAAAACCCTAAATCATAAGAATTATGTGAATTACATACTGTTATCTTTTTAGGGTAGAAGAATGTCAAAATCATGTGTCTTCTTTGTGCATCTACTGTTAACAGTGTAAATTCAAAGTTGTTAACAGTGTGATCTTTTCCATTTGAATATGCAAATTGGTTTGCAGTCAGTCAGGCAGAAAAGTAAGCTTGTGCTGCAATCCCTCATAGTGCAACTGTAAACTGTACTTACTGAAGTTAAAATTATACAGCCTGAAGTCTGGACTATATCCTGTTGTTTACTCAAGGTCTGTGGCTGTTTTTATGTCATTTAGTTGAGGCGTGTATATGATTATAGTGTGTTTTCATCCTTGTGGCATTAGTTTGAGGGAAGGTCCCTTCTTGTTTTATTATGACAGTACCCGTGAACTCAGCTGCGACCATACGCACCTTCATCATGAAGTGAAATTGTCTGGCTGTGAGCCAGACCCTCACCAATGTTGTTGCTGAATCAGAGATAGTCCCTGCATCTAGATTCCAAAGTATAGTAGAGAGCCTTCGGAGACAATTGCAAATAATGGGTTTAATATTGTGGTACTTTTATTCTATGATAAATGACACAAAAACAAATAAACCCATTGTGCATATTTTCTATACTAAATGTATAAACACAATCATTAAAGAGCCCTCGCCTTCCTGCCACATCTCTGCGTATAAACTGGTCCCTCAGCAAAACAAAAATAACAACAGAACCCCAAACAAAATGAATGCATTTCATTTGTTCTGAGTCATGTCACCCTCGTGCGGAGTTACCCACCCCCGGGCGTGGGAGCGCTGGCTCCGTGCCTCGCGCCTTCAACACCAAGAAAGAGCTGCTCACTTGGTCTCATTACATGGCGGCAGATACAGTAGCGCAGATGTCTCGGATCATGTAATTACATCTCCAAGAGCCGAGGTGCCACGTCTGCGTTACCTCTTTGTTTATTTTAGAGTGGGGCGGGGGGGGGGTAGAGGCGTCTGCTGTCTTCGTAGTCTCTCTAACCTGGAAATTCATCTTGCTTTCATTTCTAGCCATTGTAGCTTTTGTCTACTGAGGTTTCTGAGGCACTAGATGGGAATCTTTCATTAGCAAGTTAAGCAGCGAATTGGTATGCATCAAGTCGGCTCGGGAGCGAATGAGCCGAGGTGTCTGAGAAGTGATAAGGGAGGCTGTGTTTTTAGCTGATGGAATGAAATTATCCCTTGAAGAGTCTGAGTGTAAATGGGAAAGCATGTGCAGATGCGCGTGCAAGTTACACTTGATTACTCATCTTTCTTTCATCTCTGTTTGGTACACACGCACACACACATTTTAGAGTGTCCCCTCTGTCTCTCAGTTCTTTGTAGTTGTTATTTTCCTGGATTTTAACATTCTGTCCAATCAGAGAAGCTTGGCTAACCAACCTTTATGTTTCTACCTGTGTTCGGCTTCTCAGCAGACTGCCAATGATGCTCTTAGTCTGAGCAGCCCAAGTTGTGTTGTCCAACACAGACTTCAAGCAGAACTAATCCCACAGGTTTCTAGTAAGATTTGCTTCTCGCTCATTCGTGATTCAAATTCTCAGAGAAAAAACACACCATGAAAGCTTGTCTCTAAAGCCAAACATGTTCTGTTTTAATGTGTTTTTCTGCAGAATTCTGAAGGTGAGAGGAGAGGAATCCCACACACTGTCCTGTACTGGCAAAGAACACTTTAAGTGTAACACGTTTCGACCTTCATCAGGTCAACCTCCACAGGACCAGAACGTGTTACACTTAATAAAGTTTTATTTGAAGTACAGGGTGTTGTGGGATTCCTCTTCTCTCACCTGCATGTGCCTTTTCTCCTACCCACCTGTCCACCATACTTTTGAAGGTGTGCATTGGTCTTTTCAGTGCTGCAGTATTTTGCAAAAAGCAAAAAAGCATTATTCATGGCTTCCTATTTCAAAATTTCATAGTGTTTTCACAACCATTTTAAATGAGGTAGTTGTGTTATTGGTTTTGTCTTAAGGGAGCAACATTGAAACGCGTGTTGTTTAAGAAAACAGCAAAAAGAAAAAAAAACGTTATATTTCAAAGTCTGACTGAGCAGCTTGCTATCGATTCGCTCTCTTTCTGTCCTCATCCTCCTACGTTACACCGTCCTTTAAAATGACCTGAGGTCGACTATCTTGTTTAGCACCTGACTGAGTTACCCCAGCAACCACACGTCACCAGGACAACCACGATCACTGCTTTGCATATATGTGATGTACAGAAAGCACCCCCCACGGCTATTTTCTGACAGGCTTGTTGTTTTTTGGACCTGGCACACTAAGTGACAAGTGTTGTTTTGTTTTTGCTGTATATTAGCCTCCCTGCTAACCCTACATCAACAGAAATCGCTCCATGGGAAAGTAAGAACACCATGGGAAGGGTAGTTGTCCGTCTTCGCAAAATAAATCCATACGCATACACATGGAGCAAGACCTGCTAAATATCAGGCAGTGTGACTACTGACTAGAGAACATTTCCAATCAAAAATGGTTGCATTGAGTGAGGAGTGTGTTTAAATCTCCTGCCTCTGAGGGCTTGATCTTACATCCACAGACAGAATGGAAGTGCAGTGTTATGTTGATAGAGGAGAAGACAGTTATTTCATCTGTTAAAGTAATAGTGGAGCTGCGGATATATATATATATAAGTCCAGGAGCCATCTTTGATTTTCCCATCAAGTAACTTGTAATGACTAAAGCCGTTCAATGGCACCTTCTCAGCTGAAAGTACGCCACCGCATCACCCAGCCTGCAATTCCAATGCAACCTCCAACAACCCCACCTCCCACCCGCCCCAACCCATTCATTCCACTCAGAATGCCTCTCACCAGCCAAGCTCATCTCCAACAGGTCGAAGGAAGATTGATTTGTTTGTGTACAGAGGGAAAAGAGAGTGCGAGGGAACAAGACGGAGCAAAAGAAAAGGAAAAGACTGAGGTGGGAGTAGGAGACGACTGATACCGAGGTGTGTGTTTGTGAACTGAATGTGTGTTTGCCAAAGATTCACATCACCGGTCAGACAAGCAGATAGACAACCACTCAACTCCTTTGTGTGTGCGTGTAAGAGAGAGAGAGCCGTGAGGGATGGAGCCCACAAACAATTTTTGGGCATTCACTCACCTGTCTATTCTTTCTGCCTGTCTTATTCAGTGTGTTCAAATATTTGACCAAAATAGAAGCTGTGGAGGGACCATGTTTATTTCAGCTGTTGATAGAATGGGGTGAATCGTAACGTGCGTGGCAACTAAATGTTTCCAGGTAATCCTGATGTCTTAATATTGTTTTAATAATTCTTGTATCTGTTCTCTCTGGGGTGCAAGATGTGAGAATAGATGTGACAACAACTGCTGTGTGATGATCTATTATACCTTCACAATGTGGGCTGAGGCTTTTTGGTAAACATCTGAGTCAGCTTTTGGAGACTGCGTTCCATTCTTGTCAGCTCACCATCTTTCATGTAAATGTGAGGACCAAATGTTTTGGTGATGCAACTTATTTTCATTTAGACAAATACACAAATTCACATCTGTGTGTCATCAAAAAGGTTCAAGATGTCCATCAGACACTATTTGGGATAAACGAGTTAGTTTCCAACATCTTTGCATTCGTGAAATTGGATTTATTTCTATGTTATAATTAGCGTCTGTCAATGAGTTTTCTTCTGCATCTGTTTATTAGCAGAAAGACATCTGGTTTAGGGGACTGATATTTGCAAGTTTGTGCAATTTGATGCTGATCCAAATAAAAATTCTTAAAAAAAATGGCCAGGAATGCTACGGGTGAAAAAGAACCAAAGCACTAAGCCAAACTACCAAATTAAACTTGCGTCCCATCGTTCTGAATCACATTACAATGTGTGAATTTTTTGGCTTCGAACCATTAGTGGCTTCTTATGTGTCTGTGACGAACTGGATGGTTGGCGATGCATCGAGACGTGCATCACATCCTCCTCCGTGAAGTACAGATGCACTTCCTTATTGTAAAGGTTTAATTTCATGCCTGAAAGCGGCACAGCCAATCCTGTCTTCCTGCATGCCTGTAAAATATCAAGACCCAATTATTCTGTCTGCTTTCATTTGGGTTTTGAATCAACTCTCAGAGGCTGAATTGTGGCCAGTGATCCCTGGCTCCTGCTGTACACAGCCAGGTTCAAACACTCCACTCACGCCGACACAGTTCAGTGGTTTTGTCGAGCCCTAATTCAGCAGTGCTTCTTAAAGTGCCCTTCATGAGCAGACCAATATAGTTGCTCATTATTGACTCAGACATTATGCTGCTGTTTTATGACCTGTTTATTATTTATCATATAATATAAAACTTAGTGTAAGCAGGTGTAATTTGTTTTTTTAAAGGAGTCGCATGAATCTTTCTCAGTGTATGAAAAAGTCTGCAAAGTTAAATAACTCCAACATAGCGGGTCATAATGAAAAGATCCAAGTTACGTTATTTCCCCTTTGCTCTGGTTCCATTCTGATTATGTGACGGCTGTAAGTGTTGCGTTGCCTTGAGTCATGCGTTGCTCCACGCCAGAGAGGAAAGCAAAGTCTGGGTCATCACTTTGTCATGACCCTGCTCTCTGACCAGGTAGGCGGGACTAAACGCTCCCCTGAAGGCATAAAAAAAACATTTTTTTTTTTATCATTGTTGCTCAGCGCGGTCTCTCCTGACATTGACGGGGCTTTGAACCCTGCAGGGAGCAGCTAACCTGCCACTGACGAATTAGGCATACGTGGTTGCCAGTTCAGAGGCCGCTGCGGCTGGGTAATATGTTAAACTCTACACCGTTCTCCATCTAGTTCTCATTATTTGCTAACTTAATCCTTTCCTCGACCAACTGCAGCCTCCTGCCCCTGAGCTCAGGTCTTTGAAGCCTGCTGTGCTGAAGTTGGAAGCAGCTCTGGAGCAGTGTGCACTTGTTTGATTAGTAGTAGAGGCACTTTAGCTGAAAGAATTTGTAACTCTGCAAGAGATAATTTTTTTCTCGGTCCGCACTGACCTCATGTCTCGTAGTTTCAACATCTTTTAGTACATCATGATTTCAACATCCTGTGCTTCGTTGTACCCCAAAGAACTCTGTTGGGATCTCATGGATTGATGCTCTTTACCCCACAATCTGACACAACATTCAGCATGCTGCAATTTAAAGTTACCCCGAGGTGGTTTTGACTGGTTATAGACTTTTCTGAAAGAGTGGGTCTCCATTCTGTCCCTCTGTTATTTGGTGGTCAGGCTCTCACTGCAGTCCTGTCTCTCTGTTTTGTAGCCGACAGGTATGTAACCTCTGTGAAGTCTTCTTCTGCTGTACCTTTCCCTCAAGGTTTGATAAAAATCTATGATTCCTTTTTGCACATCACCATATTAACTGAGCTGTCATTTGCATAGCTGCTGCTTCCTTGAATCTTTTGCCATTGGCGCTCTCAGAAGAGAAAGCCAATGCCAGACATCATTGGCGTTTTGCCAATGGCGAAGCATCGGGTACATTCCCATCGATATATTTTAGAGGAGCACCTGACAGAAAACTGTAAACTTCCTCCCTGTGCAGTAAATGATCTGTTATCGTGCACCTTGCTGCATAAATCTGCATATTAACGGGTCGAAATGCCACGACACTCAGGGCTGCAGTAATGTCAGAACGAAACATGACACATGCATTATCTATGCTGTCTGCACTTCCTGCAAGATGATCCGATTATGTTTTTGAATAGCTTGCGCCACATTTGCATATAAGAGTTTGTAATATGTTCAGGCTTACATTCGACCCTGACTTTTGGTGGTTTTTCCTCATTCTAGTTGAGGACAGAGGATGTTGCACCTCGTACACATCGTTCATCCCTTTTGAGGCAAATTATGATTTGTGAATATGGGCTAGAAAAGATGATTGATTGAGGGCTGAACAGAGTTCGATAGAAGATGGTCATTTTGTCTAAAGACCATACAGAAAGAAAATTGGGGCTGTATATAGGGGCAACAATTTAAAAGCTAAACTCATAAAACTTTGGCTCAGTGCGTGATGAGGTGAACTTCTAATAGCTTGTCAGTAAATTCGAGCTTTCGTCGTCGTCAAACTGGTTATAAAAGTGTTCCAGGAGGAAAAATTATACAAATTCTTTTTATGAGACACCATAAATAATTATAAAATGATTTCAGTGTGTGTATCACTACAGTATTGGATGATAACCCTGATCATTTACATCCCTTTTACAGTCACTTTTATCTCTACAGATGGGTAGATTAAATAAGTCTGATGAAAAAGAAAACAAGACAGATTCTCTCTTTAATTCATGCAGAGAAACTGATGGACACCCACTGACTGAAACACAGGAGCGTTTCTCCAGGGTTTTTAAGCGAAAGTTAAACATAGAAGACAGACGCTGATCCCGGGCTGGTCCGCTGCTCTGTCATTTCTGATGTAATCTTGCTCAGTGAGCTGGATCAAGAATGTGATTTATTCTTTGGGTGGGCGAGCAGAGCTCACAAACAGGCGAGCGTTTGCTGCATGTGGAGCACAGTTGGGTGGTGGAGTTGTTGAGAGCCCATAGGAGCTGCCACAGTTTTGTGTAAAGTAGGTTAATGCTGCTCACAGAGGCAGTGCACCCCAGTGCTGCACACGCTCTTTGGATCAGCCAACCACTTGAGGGGTTCATGTACAGTAAAGAAAACATCCGAAACCAACAAGCGTCCTCAAGCTCTGTCAGGCGCCATCCCTCCAAATACAGTTACTTCTGATCTTAAGGTGGTGGTCGACCTGCCAAACCTAAGGCTTCAAAAACAGCAGGACACACAGGGTGACGTCACAGGTTTCATTGAACCTCTCTGTCTGTGTCTCTCTCATCAGAAACCGGCTCAGCCATCACCTCCACATGTATTGGTCTGGGGAACTCACTCACACCACCTGCAGGCCAGGCTGGAAAACCTGTTCCAGGTTACAATGGTAAGAATAACAAACCCCAGCTTTACACACTAAACAAAAACCTGCCTATGAACGTCCAGCATGTGAATTTCTAGTCATAATCTAAATGTATTTAAATCCCCCAGTTAAAGATATATATACATAAATCTAAAATGACTATGTGTAATTCCCTGCAGGGAACTTAATAAATTCGCTCTTCCAGTTTGCCTGTGTGTAATAACACCACCTCTGAATATGAACAGTGTGCTGTTTCCCTTCCCTGCAGTCACGGTGATCGATGATGACATGCAGGAGGTGAAGCCAAGAACCCTGGGAAATATAGTGGTGAGGTAAGCTGAGTGGATGTTTTACAGTCTAGCTGTTGCCTTCCCTCTGTCACTCGCACATGCACTCACATTTAAAATGTGACACAGAAGCATTTTGCACATTAATTAAATTTAAACTCCTGTCTTTCAGTCATTAATCTTAATATTTCACTCTTGTATCACGCTCACGCATCACGCGTTGTTTTTTTTTTTTTGCTGATGTCAAAGGAGAAAATGTGTGAACCCGCCCTTTCTGCCGCCATATCTTCTCGCCTGCTTCCCTTCTGTTATCATTCCCCAACTCGATTTATCTGTTCTCCAGCTGCTGTTCTTGAGTCTGTGCCAACAAGAGGGATTTCTAGGGAATCCACATGTAGGGTGCATCCAGGGATAACGTCAAATAGAGCTGTAAACAGACGGACACAGCTGTCTAACTGTACGTCCTCCCAGTCGCCATTAAGTCTGTGCCACCCCCATTCTTTGATTCAAAGCTCTATCAAACGTTTCATGAAGTCATGTTCAGTATTTACAAAGAGCAAGGTAGCGTGGAGCGGAGGAAATATCGACTGTGTCACAGCGTCTAAGGTTCATCTGTTTTAAACTAAATGTTGATTTTGTCTAGTACTACTAAAATGATAAGCAGGCACGCTTTTTTTTTCTATTTGTAGTAAAATCAGTCTGTGCAGAGACGTGTCTACAGCTCACACTGGAAATGGAACGTCTCGGATAAGAGTCTGGTCGAGAAGAGGGCGGATTACTTGTCCCTGGATAAACAAAAACTGAGCGACTTTGCTCTCCTGTCTGCCGTGCGTGTGTGTGTGTCTCTCAAGTGGAGGCGGCACGTAGACCAATAGCAGTTTTGCGAAACAATGAAATATCCATTTTCACACAATGTTTTGGCTTCATCAAGTAAAATCTTGTATTTATAATTCCAGTTTGTCATTTTATGGATAGAAAACATTATTTACTTTCATGCGTTGCCATCTGTGAGAGGTATTAACATATCAGGAGTTAAAAGGGCAATATTTAATTAAAACATTTCATTTGTTGAATTAAATAAAATTTGTCCTTTAACCCTCAGACTCCCTCTACCACCTGGTGCTGCGTTGTCCCTCTGGCAGAACCAGACTCTGTTTAAGGAACTCTATTTCACCAAGTTCCCAGTAAGTTGGTTAATCACTTACTAACAATCCAGTGTTTATTACGTTAAATAACTTGCACAGTAGTGACTTGATTTGATTTATTACCAAGTAATAAAGAAATTGAAGCTTGATTTGTATCTAACAGTTGTTTTACAGGATGTAAACTGTACTAGAATGGGTGGTGGTGAAAGGTGGCCCTCTAGTGTTGAAATCCTCCATTGCAGAACTCCTGTCTTAGTGAGGATCTGTGAGAGATTTGAAAGAAGAAGCTGAATGTTTCAGATTCTAATTCTGTTTATACTGAAGAATGTAAATTTAGCACGAATCCAAGTGCAGACCTGCTGCCAAGTTATGAAACATCTTCCTTGCTGTTTCTCCATCAGGGTTATTACGACACTATGGATGCAGGTTTTGTGGATGACGAGGGATTCCTTTACATCATGTCCCGGTCTGATGACGTCATCAACGTGGCAGGTCACAGGCTGTCTGCCGGAGCGTTGGAGGAGGTAGGAGAGTGTTAGCAGAGGAGGTGACGTAAAGCTTTTCCCCACAATGCTTCTTCTACGTCTTGTCATGTATGTGTTTTTGTAGTCTGTGCTGCAGCACCCTGCAGTGGGAGACTGTGCTGTGGTTGGTCTAGAGGACGCTCTGAAGGGTCATGTTCCCTTGGCCCTGTGTGTGCTCAAGAAAGGTGAGGCTTGTCAAGTGTGTAGTGTAGCTTTAAAGCACTGTTTTGATTTTTTTATTTCAAAGCAACACTAAGTCTTATAACAACAGCGCCCTCTGCAGCCAACTGGGGTGAAGGAAACCTTCTCCATATTCACAGTGACTGAACCGTCAAACTCATCTTAATGAGGCTGATATTTTAAGCTTAAAAAGTTGCACAGCGTTGCTTTAGAGTAATCTCCCCACATGAAAGTTAATCTGTAGCACAGGATTTGAAAATGACTATAATCATAATGTATAATATGACGTGTCTGTTTGTGTTAGGCATGCAGAAGAATGAGGAGGAGATTGTAAAACAGATGGTGAAGCTGGTGAGAGACAACATCGGACCCGTCGCTGCCTTCAGGAAAGTGCTCTTTGTCCAAAGTTTGCCGAAGACGCGCTCCGGAAAGATCCCTCGATCCTCTTTAGCCAATCTGGTCAACGGCAAACCCTTCAAGGTACGACACAGCTCTTTATAAAAAGAATTGTGCCTTACAGTTCAGAGTAAAGCTCGTCTTGAGGTTATGCTAGCTTCATTTGCTTTTGTTTTCAAAGTAGCCTCATATCACTTTCTTGGTAGCATAAAAAAAAACCCAGCTGTATTCTCTGCACAGATAACTCCGACCATCGAGGACGCAGAAGTTTTCAAGGACATCGTGGAGCAGGTGGAAAAATCCCTGAGACCTCATGCAGCCTGAATTCATTTAAAGGGACGACAGAGAAAACTGAGGTCAGATCAATCTGGTTTCACTGCGTCTGCCACGCAGCATGTTCATGTCACAGGGACACTAACGCAAACGTGAACTCAGGCTGACACATGCATTTTTTTCTTAATCAGTATCAATCGGTACCCTCTTTTCTGATTTGACCAATTCCATGATGCGGGGTCAATATTTCTGTTTGTAACAATGAACTACAACGTTTTATATGTAATCTGAATAATAATGTAAACTATGCTGTTTGGACAGTTTGATACTGAACATTTGTGATTATGAATGAAAAATAGTGGACGACTCCTTCACTGACAGTTTTTTTTATTGACAATGAAAATTTGTTTGCTCACCACTTAGTTTTTGACCAAAGTACAAGAAGTAATAAATAAAAAAAACAAAACATGGAGACAAAATTAAATGGTTCGTCATTCGTGCAAATCGAACATGTAAAAATAACTTAAGAGCGTAAGACTTGTCTTTGTTGTCGTCCATCAGAAATAACTAAAAGACAGATAACAGGGCCGTACGATAGGTTGCCCTGGAAACTCCGACAGAAACAAAGAGTCAACGGTTACACCAATGTAAGTCACAGCAAGAAACAGGTTTTTCTCGTTTTAAAAGACACCTCACTTCAACATGGTCATATACACTCTACGCACACTATGAGCTGAAGCGGTCTGTCTTTCAGTTATTTCATCTATTCTGTGAACGCACTGTCTGAGGGACGGGCGAGAAGGCCAGCTTGGCTGAGTGTTTGTGTATTTGTCCTTTTTGTGTTATTGTATCGCCTGACGAAACGTACAGTACAACAAGTGACAGGTTCTACAAATGACCTCCTGCTTTTTCTTTTGTTCTGAGAGGAAGTTTTTGTGCAACTTCGGAGAGCAACAGCATCTCTTTGTTTTGTCCTTGGCTACTAAAGAGTCCGTTGAGTTGATGCGGTTGTATCAAAGTGCTTGTTGTGTCGTTCCAGTGCTTCGACGCGTCCTCGTTAAAATGCTCGTGTGACGGCGAGTCCATAAGAAAGGTTGTTGAAGTTTGTTGGTGCCAGGAATGTAGTGTTTTTGTTCACCGCTAGAGGGCAGGTTTTCACACAACATCCAGTCTCTTCCTCTCAATGGTGCAGCACAGGTTCGTCATAATCATCATCAGCACAATGAAAAAATAAAACCATATGTACAAAATGATCTAGGAAGGGACGGGGGAGTATGGAGACAGTTTGAAGAGCAGCATATATTAATCTATGGTCCACTAAATGAGGTGGCAGGGACATTTTTTTCACAAACTCTGAATATCTTTTTATACATAGATGTGTGTATATATATTTTAAAAAATGGCGTATTTATATTAATTTACAGATAACCTACACATCTCCTGTAGAAGAAATACACAGTACGTTATGCTTTGACAAGTTACTGTACATGTAAAAGGTTAGAAATGGGGAGAACAAGGGGGGGGGGGTCAGCAGCCTGCGGGACAGTTTAGCACCGGCAGCTGGTGCCTACACCACGGGGGACGGAGCGGGCAGGGGGGCGGGGGGATCAGAGAGGAGAGCAGGGCTTCTTGGCAGTGCGTGTCGTCAGAATGGTTTGTTCCCCGGCGGGTTGGCCCGTCCAGCAGCTCCCCAAGTAAGACTCCATTTAGAACTGTACCTGGAGGGAAACACAAACACGTTTAATGAGAAAGTAAAGAAACGATAGGAAAGTCATTTAGATTGTGGTAGCTGCTGCTCGTTATTAGTTGTAGCATCAGGACCGATGACACAGTAACACAACTGCATGTTTTTGATTAAATTGCGTTTTCTCTATACAAGATGCCAAGTGGTGAGGGAGGCAGTCGAGGTAAGAAAGACCTTCTGGGCATGAGTGGTAGATGGGAGCCTTTCGGGCCTCAAGGAAGTTTTGCATCATCCATCAGATGAGGCAGAAAGAGAGAAAAACCGGTGAGTGAAGTCCTCCCTGAGTTGGTGAGGTGTTAGGTGTGAATGAGATGTGTTTGTGTGTGGACTGGAGGGACAATTCAGGGGGTATCACACTACTCAGTCTTCCTGGGAGAGCTTCAGCCGGGATGCTGGAAGAGAGGCTCCAACTAACAGGAGACCCCAGGACAGACTTCGGAACGCCCCAGGATCCCTAAGGAGGAGCTGGACATGTGAACCATCTCAATCAACAAAGTAATTGTGAGTAGATTCAGAATTCTTTTAGACGTTCTATCGTTTGATTGTGTTCCGGTTCGGTACAGATATGTAAAGTACTGTAGAAACTGCAATTTGCTATTTAAGAATTTATAAGGCAAAACTGAAATGTTGCCATCTAGTTCTACAATACAGATGCAGAGTGACAGCACAGTCCAACAGCATCTGAGAACTAATTCTTTTTCCTGGCAGAACAAAAGGTGGTTGGGGAGTCTCACTTCTAGAGTCCTGACAATGCCTGTTTGCCTGTTTTAAGGAGCCTTGAACTATTGTAACCATGTTAATGAACTGTGTCAACTAGCCTCTGTTAACGATGCACATTTATCTGAAGCAGATTTCTAAAGCTTGGAGTTACTCTTGACTCAGCGCTAACCCGTCTGTCTTCCATCACCTTATCACAGCTGCCTGACACAAACACCTCAGGAACTCACTGATGATACAAACATGCTCTTTTCTCCTGAATCTGTGCAGTAGTTCAGAGGAAAGCTGTGTATTGGACAGAGTCTGTGTGATGTTACATACAGTGTACAGTTTAAGGTCCCTCTCCTCCTCCTCTCAGCAGGAATAGGTTCTCACCGTGGAGCTGTCCAGCCGCTGCACCGCAGAGGGTCCGACTGTAGGGGGAGACAGCGAGAAAAAGAGATCTTTAAGTTTCAGCGTTACGGCTTTTACGCATCAGATGGACTCAGGGAGAAGGAAACCTTCCTCCACCTTGTTACCACCTCAAACAAGAGGAGACATCCTCGACAGAATGAGTGAGATCTCACACACACACACACACAAACACAAAACACTTCATCCACACAACAGAGATTATTCATGGAAACACCTTCAGAAGAGAAAACCAGGCATCACACTCAAAGGAGGTTTTAGTTTCTAGTGGACACCACCAGCAACACAGTTTTAGTTTAATTGTGGACATCACAGACCAGGGAGCACAGAGAATAAAGACGGGGGACACCTTGTTAGAGAAGAGCACTGGCCCAGTCAGAACTGCTGGATGATTTATATCCATGTATCACAACTTGTGTGGATTCAATTTGTAAAGACACAGTTGCTGATACACTCAACATCCATTTAAAGGTTGTTTCCAGTTTATTACAACTTCTGTCTTGAGTTTGACTATTTATTCTGTCAGTTGTTTCTGTTTCTAGATATCGAAGCCATACTTGATTGTGTCATTTTTCTTTCTAGATTTTTGAAGCCATTGCATTTTTTCCTCTCTAGATTTTGAAGCCATGTTGTTTTTGTTTCTAGATTTTGTCTTGATATAGATATATCTATATATATATATAAGCCCTAATATATTAGTGTCGTTTCTGTTTCTCAATTTTGAACCCTAGTATATTAGTGTCGTTTCTTAATGTTGTTTTTGTTCCTAGATTTGTTTTTTAGTATATTAGTGTCGTTTGAAGCCCCAATATAAATGGCTTCAAAATCTAGGAACAAAAACGACAAAATATACTAGGGTTCAAAATCTAGAATATTTTGTCGTTTTTGTTTTTAGATTTTGTTTCTAGATTTTGAACCCATGTCGTTTCTGTTTCTAGATTTTATAGTTTCTGGATTGTTGTTTCTAGATTTTGAAGCCCTAATGTGTATTAGTGTCGTTTCTGTTTCTAGACAGTTTTTTGAAGCCCTAGTATAGTAGTGTCGTTTCTGTTTCTAGATTTTGTCGGGTTTTTTGTTTCTAGATTTTGAAGCCATTTCTGTTTCTAGATTTTGTCGTTTCTGTTTCTAGATTTTAGTTTCTAGATTTTGAAGCCCCATTATATTAGTGTCATTTTTGTTTCTAGATTTTGTCGTTTCTGTTTCTAGATTTTATAGTTTCTGGATTGTTGTTTCTAGATTTTGAAGCCCCTTAGTGTCGTTTCTGTTTCTATATTTTGTTTCTAGATTTCCTGGATTGTAGTTTGTAGATTTTGAAGCCCTAGTATATTAGTGTCGTTTCTGTATTTTGTCGGGTTTTTTGTTTCTAGATTTTGAAGCCCTAGTATAGTAGTGTCGTTTCTGTTTCTAGATTTTAGTTTCTAGATTTTGAAGCCCCATAATATTAGTGTCGTTTCTGTTTCTAGATTTTGTTGTTTTTGTTCCTGGATTGTTGTTTGTAGATTTTGAAGCCCTAGTATATTAGTGTCGTTTCTGTTTCTAGATTTTAGTTTCTAGATTTTGAAGCCCTAGTATATTAGTGTCGTTTCTGTTTCTAGATTTTAGTTTCTAGATTTTGAAGCCCTAGTATATTAGTATCGTTTCTGTTTTTAGATTTTGTTTCTAGATTTCCTGGATTGTTGTTTGTAGATTTTGAAGCCCTAGTATATTAGTGTCGTTTCTGTTTCTAGATTTTGAAGCCATGTTTTTGTTTCCAGATTTTGTTGTGTTTTTTTTTTCTAGATTTTGAACCCTAGTATATTTTATCGTTTTTGTTTCTAGATTTTTGTTTCTAGATTTTGAAGCCCTAATGTATTAGTGTCGTTTCTGTTTCTAGATTTTGTCGGGTTTTTTGTTTCTAGATTTTGTTTCTAGATTTTGTCGTTTCTGTTTCTAGATTTTATAGTTTCTGGATTGTTGTTTCTAGATTTTGAAGCCCCTTAGTGTCGTTTCTGTTTCTATATTTTGTTTCTAGATTTCCTGGATTGTAGTTTGTAGATTTTGAAGCCCTAGTATATTAGTGTTGTTTCTGTTTCTAGATTTTGTCGGGTTTTTTGTTTCTAGATTTTGAAGCCCTAGTATAGTAGTGTCGTTTCTGTTTCTAGATTTTAGTTTCTAGATTTTGAAGCCCTAGTATATTAGTGTCGTTTCTGTTTCTAGATTTTGTTGTTTTTGTTCCTGGATTGTTGTTTGTAGATTTTGAAGCCCCTTAGTATCGTTTCTGTTTTTAGATTTTGTTTCTAGATTTCCTGGATTGTTGTTTGTAGATTTTGAAGCCCTAGTATATTAGTGTCGTTTCTGTTTCTAGATTTTGAAGCCATGTTTTTGTTTCCAGATTTTGTTGTGTTTTTTTTTTCTAGATTTTGAACCCTAGTATATTTTATCGTTTTTGTTTCTAGATTTTTGTTTCTAGATTTTGAAGCCCTAATGTATTAGTGTCGTTTCTGTTTCTAGATTTTGTCGGGTTTTTTGTTTCTAGATTTTGTTTCTAGATTTTGTCGTTTCTGTTTCTAGATTTTATAGTTTCTGGATTGTTGTTTCTAGATTTTGAAGCCCCTTAGTGTCGTTTCTGTTTCTATATTTTGTTTCTAGATTTCCTGGATTGTAGTTTGTAGATTTTGAAGCCCTAGTATATTAGTGTTGTTTCTGTTTCTAGATTTTGTCGGGTTTTTTGTTTCTAGATTTTGAAGCCCTAGTATAGTAGTGTCGTTTCTGTTTCTAGATTTTAGTTTCTAGATTTTGAAGCCCCATAATATTAGTGTCGTTTCTGTTTCTAGATTTTGTCATTTCTGTTTTTAGATTTTGTTTCTAGATTTCCTGGATTGTTGTTTGTAGATTTTGAAGCCCTAGTATATTGGTGTCGTTTCTGTTTCTAGATTTTGTCGGGTTTTTTGTTTCTAGATTTTGTTTCTAGATTTTGTCGTTTCCGTTTCTAGATTTTGTCGTTTTTGTTTCTAGATTTTATAATTTCTGGATTTCTGTTTCTAGATTTTGTCGGTTTTTTTTTTTTGTTTCTAGATTTTGTTTCTAGATTTTGAAGCCCCTTAGTGTCATTTCTGTTTCTAGACTGTTTTTTTTTTTGACACTAATATACTAAAAAACGACATGGCTTCAAAAAAGCCATGTTTTTGTTTCTAGATTTTGTGGTTTCTGTCTCTAGATTTTGAACCCTAGTATATTGGTGTCGTTTTTGTTTCTAGATTTTGTTTCTAGATTTTGAAGCCCCATTATATTAGTGTCGTTTCCGTTTCTAGATTTTGTCGTTTCCGTTTCTAGATTTTGTCGTTTTTGTTTCTAGATTTTGAAGCCCTAATATATTTGTGTCATTTCTGTTTCTAGATTTTGAAATCATACTTTACTATGTCGTTTTTTTAGAGATTTAGGAAGTCATACTTATACTATGTTGTTTTTTGGAGATTTTGGACTCCATACTATTTTTCATGATTTTGGAAGTCATACTATACTATATTAGTGTTGTTTCTGTTTCTAGATTTTGTCAGGTTTTTTGTTTCTAGATTTTGTTTCTAGATTTTGAAGCCATGTCGTTTCTGTTTCTAGATTTTATAGTTTCTGGATTGTTGTTTCTAGATTTTGAAGCCCCGATATATATTACTGTCGTTTTTGTTTCTAGATTTTGTCGTTTTCAAAATCTAGAGACGGAAACGACACTAATATATTAGGGCTTCAAAATCTAGAAACAACAACCCAGGAACAGAAACTATAAAATCTAGAAACAAACGACAAAATCTAGAAACGGAAACCACATGGCTTCAAAATCTAGAAACAAAAAACCCGACAAAATCTAGAAACAGAAACGACACTAATATAATGGGGCTTCAAAATCTAGAAACAAAATCTAGAAACAAAAAAACCGACAAAAACGACACTAATATACTAGGGCTTCAAAATCTAGAAACAACAATCCAGAAACTAAAATCTAGAAACAGAAACCACAAAATCTAGAAACTACAAAATCTAGAAACAGAAACCACAAAATCTAGAAACTACAAAATCTAGAAACAAAAACATGGCTTCAAAATCTAGAAACAAAAACGACATGGCTTCAAAATCTAGAAACATGAACATAAATTAAAGTATTGCTTGACGTGTTAACGCTCGACTCTCAGTTTTACCTCCAGTCTGAGTGCTTGTGTTTCTTGCTCTGTCTGTTAAATCAAGGTTGCTTTGCTCTGAGGACAAAAAGAACTGGAAAAATAGAAAAATGAACTTAGTTGTAATAAATCTCAAATGATCCTTTATTCCAAGCCCTCTCAGCCAGTGTTCTCTTAACAGCAGGGAAACAAGGAACGACACAAACGCTCCGTTTGAGTTCTTGAAACATCCAAGACGTCACCTATGTAAACCTCCTGATTCAGGCCAACTTACATAGCACCGCTCAGCCACCGTTTGTTTTGCTGCTCAATTTCTGTAACTTCAAGGGTTACACCAGCAAGCATGGGTCGTAATCCATAACTTGACTCACTAGCTTTTACCACCAGGGGGACTAGACAACAACTTTTTTGCAACTCTGCATGAGTAGAGAGATTGAAGTTGACGGGTAAGAGAAGAAAGATGAGGGTGAGAGACCAGAGAGAAAAGCAAAGACACAGCAGGACAGTGGTTGGAAGAGACCATGAGGAGGAGGGATTATATGTAGAATATTAATAATACACGCAGGGCAAACACGCCCAGAACCTTCATTGGGACATATCTGACCTTGATACCAGTCCAAATACATGTCGTCAGGACTGTCATCCAGCGCCTCATAGAGGACTGCAGAGCAGCCGTCACAGAGTCAGAGAGAACAAGAGACATGATCACAAAACAGCGAGGAGCAGCTTCTCCTGAGTTCAGCTGTGCTGCTTCCATCTACACGAGCAGCAAAACCTTTGTGTTGTTGCTAACTTTGAAAGCCACACTGCAGAAGATAACCAGCTTTAACTCGTGCACAATAAGATTACAACAAACCTCACCTACATATTGATTTGACCTAAACTGAAAAGGTGCAGATGGAGGTACTCACCCTCAGGGGGCAGCCTCCGAGAATGACCAGACGTGGTGAGACGGAAACCAGCAGGGAGAGTCTCTGCTGACCCGGGCATCATACTGATACCGTGAACATCTCTGGGCGGGAACTGTCGCCTCCATGATGGACCACGGAAATCTTTGTCGTCACACTGAGCGACAAAAAAAGGAAATCAGTTGTTTTCAGATGTAATGTATATGTATATGTATAAATACAGCCAGCGTGTTGTTTCACCTCTGTTCTTTTTGAGTGTACGTGTTAACTTGACAATTCGCTGCAGCTTTACGATGGCGCCACAACTTTGTGAGGTGAAGGTCAGAGAATTTCAAGATTTTACTCTGTATTGTGTGTGTGTGTGAAAAATGTTCTTGAAAAATGTTGGGCTGAATAATTTCGCAGTTTTAAATTGTTTTGTAATAAAGTCAGATATTAAATGGACTAACTCTTCTTTGCAAATCTTTTCCTAGTGGAAACGTAGATTCATTTACGGTTTCTGTAGAAGACCTTTCAAACAGTCCCTGCTTAAGTATGTTATCACCCGTCTTTCTGGAAACATGCATCAGCTTCTGTCCTAAATGAATTTTTCTGAAGGGCCAAATTGTTTTTCAGTAAAAGAAAGATTTGTCCTCTAATGAGAACCATTGGAGGTGAATCTCTCATCCAGGCAGGTTTGAGTGCAGGGTCTTTGTTTTACTGTTGATACTAACTGTAAAAAGCTTCACTGTCTACTTTCAAAACATTAATATAGAAATCCGAGGTCACTGTAAAGTTAATTGAGACGCAAAGTAGGATTTCAGCATCTTTAACAAAGGGCATGAATAATTCAGAACTATTACACCGACTGGACATGTAGGAAAAAAAAGAGTGTGCAGACTCCGGTTTTGTAAATGAGACATTTAAATACATAATTTATTCTTGTGAGTGTGAGCTAATAAATTGTTTGACCTCTTGAATATCAATAAGGTTGGTGGATGTATAATATTTGCAAAAGCTCCGGAATGATCGACACAGGCTCAGTTTGTTTTGACGTTTTACCTCGTCCAGCCTCCTGTCGGTGCCCAGGGCCAACAGATTATTGTACTCTCGCTCCAGAATCTGACGTGCCTGAGACAAGGAGGGAAAAATAAAAACACATTGAACACAGCGTCGGTTATTTTTAGCACAGGCTGCCGACACATTACGTTATTTGCACCGCGCATCCATTTTATCCGAGGGTAGAGGAGCGGCGAAGACTCGCAGGGCAGAGTGCCACGGTGACAGTTGGCAAATCTTCAGTTTCTGATTTCGACTGCAGCAGCTTCTGAAGGCTGATAACATTCCTCTATTTCTGGACTGGAGGTGCTGACAAGATATTTCTGTCCATGTTCTGCACCTTAAATGTGGCTGATGTTAAAAATAACTCCTTCACTGTTTGGTGATAGAAAAATGAGTCAAAATTCCAAACTTTACTTTTATTTATCTTGTGAATAAAATCTAATTAAAAAAACTTTAGATGTTCTCGGCTTCCATGAAGGAGAAACGTCAGTTAATCAAGTTTTATTTTCACCTTGAAATGTAATGAAATTCCTGCTGCTCTAACTATTGTCACCGGCAACTGTATTAACTAGTCCCCGTAAGGTAATTCATTATTTAAAATCCCCGGACTGACGTGACTCTAGTACCTGAGTGTTTTGATTGGGGATCTGGAGGAGCAGTGCCAGGCTGCTGTAGTCAAAGTTGTCGTCCAGTGCGACCAGTGCTCCGTGCACGCCGCTCTCCAGCAGGATGTTGGCGTAGTCCCTCAGGCCGATGCTCTGCACCCAGCGGATGACTCGCTCGTTGCTCCACACCAGCACGTCTGCAGACACAAGGAAGAAAATCATCACGTTACCATTTGAATCTCCCTCTTAAACATTTTGGAGGTGCAACGTTATTGTGTAATCTCGGTTCTACTCGCCTCTCATCTCATGCTGGCTCTGCTCCCGGCGTCTCTCCAGCTCCTTCCTGTCGTAGTTGAGCTTCTTCAGACCCATGATTCCGTACTGTAAACTTGTTCTGGAGTCACAAAAGGTCATGCGATTGAAAATAACTTCACAGAATTAAAACGCCCTCATCCTCATTTTACACGAGTTACTTCTACTCTCTGAAATCCACTCATGCTTTTCTGTCCTGAGTACCTGTGGAAGCTGTCCACCATTTTGAGGTGCACCCTCAGGTCCTTCTTGGTGAGGTGATCCAGCATGCGGGCGTCCACCAGGCACTCCATGAAGTAGCTGCGGTACTGAGGTAGTCCTAGACTGGGCAGCCACTCGTTCCCTATCCACTCATGGTTCATGTCGCCATAGGCCAGAGTCTGAGAGGAGGAGGACACGATATTCATTCAGAACCTCTAAAGAAAACTCTTAGCTGATGTTTGAGCAGAACCAGTGTTGTACCTGTGCCCAGCTCCCCTCCTCAGAGTCTGATTTCTGGATGAAACACAAGGAAAAGAAAAAACAACGCCATGTGATCGCTCTGAGACAAATCCTGCAGCTGCAACCAGAATAACACAAGTACAGCCGAACCAACCGATGACATTACATGCTGAATTTAAAGTTATGGACAAATCAAGCAGGGCGGGTTTAACGTTGCTACTGTCTGATAAATGCTGCACAATATTCTTAAGTTACCCAGTGTCCAGTCGGTTGTCTAACTCCTACGTCTACAAGAAAACCAGAAGGCAGAAGAGACTTTCCTCTTCCCAAACCTTGAAAAATCCACAAGCAGCTTTCAAGACACAGTAAATAGCTCGAGATAACGGTTGAGTAAAGGAAAAAAGCAGAAATAGCTCAAACCTAAATGGCGTCTGAATTGCTCTCAGGGGGCGTCTTTTACTCTCAGATGTTGCCTGACCCGACAGTTTGCATTTTGGGGAAAAAAAGGATCCTAATGGACTAAAATTGTGTCCCTGGAAGAAATGGTTCAAGATTGGCTTTTAGGTTTGTTGTCCCTGGAACCAGATAGGAGGTTCAGAATATCCCTGTACGTCAATAATACATGTTGATCTCTATACGACGGGAGCGACAGCCTTATGAGGAAACACTGAAACACAACGTGGAGACAGTTTCTTGCTCTTATTACAGATGTTCACTGCACGTCAGAACTCTGTGTTAAATTCTGCATTTCACATCTAACTTCTTCAGGAGGAAAAGAGACAAGATCCACGTCCACAGATCCCCGACGGAGTAAACCAACGCATGCTTCCTCTTATCAGTCATTTAATCACACACACGACTGGTAGGGAAAGAGAAGGGGTGAGGGACACAGGGGGACTGACCGTTTTGGACGGGGCTGCCATGGTCTCCATCTCCTCATGGGTCACCCATACATTGCCTGACGGCTACAGGGGGCAGAGCCCAAGAGACAGAGCAGCAGCAGCAGCAGCAGGGTTGGTAGTAGAGGTCCGGCAGGAGGGGCAAGCAGTGTTAAAGAAGAAGAGCAGCACCACTGTAAGCCAATAGTGTTAAAGCATCACAGTCAGATGATGACCTGGCCCCTGAACCCACCGGGGGTCAAAGGGCAAATACAGAGAACAAAAACCACAAACAGTACCGGGAACATGTTCAGCTACAGTCTGTGATGGACGAACACAGAAAACACAGACAGTGGCCGTGCACGACAAGACAGAGTGAATGAGTTAGTACCATGAACGTCAACACACACGTGAACCACACATGTTCCTCTGCAGAGGTCAAATCAGTCAAATCACAGGAAACAACCCTGACTCCAGCAGCGTTAGCCATGAAATCATATTATCTCCATCTGCAGATGTTTGTCATGTTTGTTTTGTTCATAAAGAAATAACCACCACACTAACGTCACATCATGAGAGACAGATATAAGACAGGTCTCTAAAACATGGCTGCAAAATCCTAGAGTCAGATTTGTCTCTTTTGTAATTTGTGTGAATGACCCTTTAAATGCTTATTCCACTATAATTATTGTCCGTGTTGTTGTGTAGCGGCGGTCAAGACTGTAAATAAAGATGGACGACATGGAGACTCACAAAAGTGACCCCCCCCCCCCAGTGGCTGGCTGCTGTACTGTCATCTTTTTTTACAGTCAATGGTTTGAACATGGACTTAATGCACGAGGGGTTATTGAACGAGTGATTCCTTCCTCTCTCTCTCTCTCACTCTCTCAGTTTTCTACTCGGACAAACACAACAAGGTCAGTTAACTCCCTCCGTTAAACGCACGGGGGTTTTAATCGTGACAACAGGCAGAAGCTCCGTCACAGTCGGGGGAGTTTGTCGCATGCTCCATAATGAAAATTTCATGAAGCGAAGCCAAGTGGCAGAGGAGAGGGTGAGGTAAAGAGAGGGGGGACACAGGGGGGGATGTATGAGAGAGAACCAGGAGCTTATGAGTTATGGCGGCTACATGCACAGATGTTATTGTATAGAAGTTCTGAGCACACAACTTGTCGTGTCTGTGATGTACGGTCTGCGTAGTTTGTGCACCTCCAGTATAAAACACATCGTCTATCGTTCAGGAGCAGCAGCGTCCTTAGAGACCATGTGCAATTACCATGACAACAGGGAGCAACGAGCTAAATTACAGCTGGTGCGATGTTTTACACATCAGGCCGTCACCGACTCCCACTGTCACACACACGCCCTTAATGCTGGGATATAAATAAAAGTATCACTGACACGTGGGCGGGGAGGTTATTATTATTGTTGTTGTTGTTATTATGTCGGTGCAGCGCCAATCACTTCCTGTCACCCACCTACAGGGGCGTCACCCGTGTGTGGAGGAGTCGTGCATGTGAGCAGAGAGGATGTTCAGTCGTCATAACATTCGGGCAGAGCTGCTCTGGAGGAAGAAATTCAATTGTTGTTTTTAACATTAGCTGCCTGTTAGCTTAGCATGAAGACAGGAAAGAAGGTAAACTGCTAACGAGGCTCCGTCAGTGGGACTTAACGCACCGACCGGTCTAAGACACGACTAACGCAAACTAAGTAAACATGATTTAATCATCTTTACTCTTTTACACAGATTAAACAGATGAATCCATCTTAACTTGAGCTTTCATCGATTGACCTTGAGTTTTATAGTTAAAAACTCATAAGTCTTGATGTGGGTTGGAGGTCAGTGATTGTACTTTATCGATCGCTCCCTGACAAAGTTAATAACTATATAATTGTCAATAAACCAAATCTAAAAAAGATGTGGGATCTTTAGGAGGTGGTGATTTTTACTGAACGTTTGGACAGAGCCGTTCCTCCTCGTCCACTCCTAACGCTAAGCTAATCAGCTGCTCCTTTGTAGCTTCATATAAAACAGAGCGTTGTTCATCTAACGAGCAAATTTCCCAATGAATTCTCTGAAAGACTCAAATTAAAACTGTCCTTCCTCCAAACGTCTCCAGTAAATGTCTCTTGAAGACTGAACTGTCTCTCTCTCTCTGTGTCCGTCACGTTTTCCATTGGACTCACGGTTCTGGAGGTGGGCGGGGCTGAGGGGCTGGTGAGGGAGACCATTTCCTGGATGGCCAGGCGGAGTTTGAGCCGGTGCAGTGGGTTGCTGATGCCGATCTCCCTCTGGATCTCGGTGTCGGAGAGCGCCGACATGATGGCGCCGCTCTTCACGTTGGCTCGGCACGCCGCCACGTACCACGCCGGCATCCCCAACCACAGCTTTGCCACACGGACGGGAGAGGAAACAAAAAGGGAGACACGGAACGTTGAGTTGAGCGAGACTGAAACTAGACAAGTTACAAATAAATATTTTTAACACCATCCTAAATTTCAGCAGAAAGTATTTTTAGGTTTTAAGAAAGTATAAATAAAACCCTACATTAGATGAAAATATTACACTTGATTAATTTCATGACTCTTTTAACTCCATGCTGATTGGTGAACATTCATGTGGGAGATAAGAGGGGTCAAGATTTGGCTTGTGGCTGTACCTCCTCCTCTAAACATTAGGGGGCAGTAGTGTTCCTACATGTTTTTCCTTTTTCTCCTCCAAAACTCATCACAAGTTGTTTATTCTTAAGATCAGTGAAGTTCCAACACTCATCATTGTAACGACTGAATAATTGACTCAGCGATATATAAAAGAGCCGTGACGAATAAAGAGCCTTTTAGAAAACAGTTGAGTAACTTCAGATATTCCAAGAACGGTCCTGTGGATTTTTACTTTTCTTACCTCCAGCCAGGCGACGACAGTGGGGCCGTCCCATTGGGCGAAAGGTAAACCCTTTCTCCTGGCCTCCTCCAATAGCTCGTGTCTGAGGGCGGGGACAGAGGAGACCGGGTGTGAACACGTGAAGCTGAGCATCGTCATCATAAACACATTCACTCTGATATAAAACCACATCATCTTCAACCCTCGTCCCTGCACACTGTGAGACGCTGCAGCGACACTGTCGTCACCGTGTGTGCGTTTGTTCACACCACACCGAGGAGCGAACCCACAACATCTCACAAATAAGAGCTGAGCGGGGCATTGTTTTATCATCCATCCCTCGAGAGAAACACACTGTAGCTGCACTCAGACACACAAACACACACTGTACGTGCACACAGACTCACACAGGCTTTGCTTTATTTAAACGTCACTGACTACATCGTCGCTGTCATACTGTATTTTTAATATTTACTTTTAGAAGATGTGTATCCTTGGATATTTATATTAACATTATTTCATGGTATTTTTTTTGCACATTATTAATTTTCTAACTCTCTTAGGTAGTCATCTTATTTTTCTCTTGTTCATTTTGTAAGATTTTAAAAATATTTAGGCTCTTTTCTGCCAAAGTAGTGAAATAATGCAGAGATCTTTATGAATGAAATAAGCCATGTGTAGAAAGCTAATATCTATGTACGTGCTCTCCGAGTGCCCTTCTCGTATTTTCTATGTATGTTTTTAAAATCTACACATAAATACACAAAGGGCTGAAGTTCTGTGTCGTACAGCAGCCGCTCGGTGAAGTCGGACACTCCAGCGGCTAATCTGAGCACCGCTGCCCCTCTCATCCCAGTTCATCCACTCAGGAGTTATTCTGCTGAGAGAGATTTTTCTTTCTCTGCACTGTTACTTTACTTGATGCAGTTTGTGAATAATGCAGCAGGGCATTTTTATTTTTATTTTTTCAAAGTAACTTTTCCTCTCGTTTTCCTGAAATGAAACCGGGGAGAGGGGTCGATTTCGATTGCCGACCCGCTCGACGGCGAATGGACGCTCGCGGTCGGTCGCGCCGAATCCTCCCACACTCGTGGAGAACGGCCTTGGAAAAAAAATAAATAAATGCCTGACAAGCTGAGGACACACTCACACCCACACATAAAAACAATGCCACTTCTTATTCTATTTAGTGAACACATTTCATAACAAAAAGAAAAAACTGAGTCAACAACCCATTCCCTGAGTATGTTGTCAAAGATCTTGACAAATGGAAGGAGTGGGATTCGTAATAACATGATAACAGCGTCGAGGGCCGCAGCCGTGAAAGGCCACTTAAATACAGGTGACAGGAGAAATGTGTTCATCCAAACACAACCGGGTACATTCACTGTCTATCGCGGGGAGATAGCTCATGTTTTATGTTCAGGTCGGGTCTAATGCATGGAGAAATACATCCACTGAACATAGCTGGGGGAGAAGGGAAGTAAGGAAACAGTTATGATAAAATCATACCAACAAAACATTCCCATAACCAGAAAATGCAGCTGGTTATTTCACACAAATAGAGAGAGAGAGACACGTATAAGGAGAGGAAGACATTCCGGGTTTGAAAAATTGGACTCCAGTGTTTTTTGTTTTTTTTAGCGGCGGCACATTCTCTGTCCAGCCAAGGATGCAGCTGCTGAAACTGAACTGTAGAAAGGGGGGGAAGAAACGTCTTCAGATGGTAAATGAAGAAGGAAAGAAAGAAAGCAATGGTGTAGTTAACAGCCATGAAGGAAGGAGAGAGAGAGAGAGAGAGATAAATAGATAAAGAGACGTCAGCTTTGGCACTGGTCATTCAGGAGATAAGGGGGGGGGGCGTGGCGACAGGATGTGGCGGACAGACAGGAGAGATGACAGACAGGGCGGTATGGCTGAGACAGTTTTCATTATCCAGGAGCTCAGTTTCACATCCTCACAACTTACCCGCTTTGTAAGAGTCAGAGGGTGATGAGAGGGAGAGGAGGGGGAGGAGAGGAAGAGAGTCAAAGAAGAGAGAGAGAGAGAGAGAGAGAAAGAGAGAGCGACGGGGGGGAGACAAAAGTACACACATGTTAATGAGTTAATTGGCATTTAATCCGCGTGGATCTCAACAAAAAAAAAACGCACAAACACGCACTCGCACACGTAGACTTCACAATGGAGGGCATTCGTTCGCAGGAGCATCTGTAGACCAGTCCAAACACGTTGTCTTCTACAATGCAGTCCTGACCACATCTCGTGCAGCAGAGGAAATGAGAAATGCACCCCCCCTCCCCCCACCCCCACCCGCCGTCCATGACCTCACGTTCAAATGCTCCGTTACATTCACATATTTGTCGTTAGGGAGGAAAAACAAAAAACCCACAACGAGACCACAGCGGCATTGATCGACTCAAGATGCTGAAATGGAAATAGTGCAGGCAGCTTAATGGCATGCAGCGTGGAGGAGGAGGCGCCAAGATGCAAGGTGGTGGCGGCGGCGGTGGTGGTGGAGGAGGCGTGGCTTTAATCCCCGGACACTGCTATGAAGGAAGTCGGCGCGGTGGAGGAGAAAACAACACGTTTGTCAACATTACGAACGAACAATACTCGCTATTGACCGATTACATGGGGGGGGGGAGGCAAAGTTATTCGTCATGACAAGTCAATGTGCACTTCGAGCGAATGACATCCATCATTTGGCACTGGGGCATGGCAAATGCACACACACACACACACACACACACACACTCTGTCTGAAAGATAGAGAAGAGATATTCCCCCCCGTTTTTTCCTAGAGGGCAGAACACACCCAGCCTGGCAGTGAAGCGTACTCTACGGACGGCGTGTGTTGGGAAACAGCCTCCAAATTGAAGAAGAAGCTTTGTGAGATTAATTGGCTTTTCTGCTCGGATCAATACTCTGACTTTGGCCGGTGCGTCTGAACACAGTGGAGCTGATCTCTGCTCCTGGATACTGATCCGGCCGCTCTATCGATCCGGCTCCCAGTGTCGTGGTGTTACATGTGGTAGAGTACAGGTGCAGGAGGCGGACGCTAACGCTACGGTTTGTATAGATCTAAACATCCTCCAGCCGGACGACTTCCAGACTTTTGGATATGATGTGGTCATTTGATGATGAGCCACTATTAAAGAGACTATACTGCCAGGGTGACATTTCTGTTCTGAGGACCACTGAGAAGGGGCGGGGGTCCGTTTGAAAGACAGCTTACTTCTTTTTCAACCTGCGGTCCTTCTCGGCCTGAGTCCCCAGCTTTCCCACGCCCATGTCCTGGCCGGCCATGTCCGGGTCCATCATGGTTGCTGAAAAACGGAAGAAGCAAGTCGTAACTTTGTTTTGAGACGTGCTGCGTTAATCAATATGTTATTAAAACTCCACCACACACGAAGAAGGAAAACCTCTCCGAGCACCAATCACCTTGTGGATCGACCATGACCTGTCTGTGTGCCAGGTGAGCCAGTCGGCCTTTCTCCTTCTTGCCGAACAGCCGCCCGATGGACGACTTGATTCCCTTCTTCTTTGGCTGCTTGTGGAGGGAGTCTTGGCTGCTGGCGACGCTGCTCAGGGCGCTGGCCTCAGCCTCCAGGGAGGCCACGATCCTGAGGGACGCCACAAGACGGCATGTTTGAGAGACGATTTCTCAAAAGGTCAAAACGTTGTTGATGAAAACAGACGTTTCATGTTTCACACTGTTCTAAAACAAATGAGCTTATTCCTCCGTACGGCTGACACCTACCCTCGAGCGTCATTGTGCGAGGAGGCTGGCAGTGTGTGTGTCATTCGGACTGTGCGTGGCGTTGGAGGGGGGGATGTCTCACACTTGATGGTGGCTTTGTCCTCGCGACCGTCCTCGTCCACCGCTGCTATCTGGAAGACGAAGACACAAAAAAAAAAAAAAACATGAAACGTGATGCTTTAGGCCGAGAGAAGCTTCTTATTTATCCAGTGAGTTAGTGTCACATTAAAAATCACAAGACGAACCTTTCTCCTGTGTTTCCTCAGATCGCTGGGCTGTTGGATGTGAAAAGGAAAAGACAACTGTCAATATCCTCATGTGACAGAATGGACAGAAACACGTTGGTAACTAACGAAAGACTCGTTGGTGTAAACATCATGAACCATTAGCGGCTCGTGAGCCTCTAACTAACACCAGAGCATCAATTCACAGATCGATACAAGTGGGACGGACGCAGATCAGAAAACAAATCATTTGACCAATCGATGAATTCACATTCCTGTGAGAGCGCCTGAAGAAAATAAAGAAGTCCTCCCCTCACATCCTGGGATGTGGAGGCGTGTGTGAATATTTTTGTCTTCCACTTTGTTGGGCTCATCTGGAGCGTCTGAGCCTCCGGTCGTTGTAGAGAGGAACTCAACTGATCGTCTATTCTGAGACGTGTGTGTGTGTGTGTGTGTGTGTGTGTGTGTGTAGGCCACCACCCCGTGACACCTGCACATGTCAGCTGACGGAGCAGAACACTTTCTGTCATCACTTTTCTCTGCACGCAAATTTAATGCAGCAAGTCTTCAAAGATTAACGTGTTTACTGTACAGCCGAGCACGCAGGGATACTCGTTAGATTCCAACCTTCCTCCTCGTTGTACTGGTTGGAGAGAGAAGATCTGCACATCCTGTGAAAGGATTTTATTTGTTGTGGTGATGGTTGAGCAGGAGGCTCCTTAAATCCCCACAATCCAAGAGGATCGAAAGCCTGAAGAAGATTCTGATCGTCGGTCAAAAAAAACCACTTTGGGAGAACGACTGTGACGTGAAACTCACCAGTGTCATGACCCCCATACGCTCCATGTCTCGAGCAGGACTCCGGGGATCGAGTTTGGGGGTGGAGTGTCCGCTGGGTGGGGAGGAGGAGGCCAGGGAGGAGGCAGTGGCCGAGGCAGTGATGGAGGCTCCGTGGTGGTGCATTCGGGCCAGGTTGAGCCCCTCCAGGCTGACGCTGGCCACGCGATTCTCAATCTCCTCCGCCCGCAGCTCCGTGGACTCCTTCTCCTCCTGTATCAGCCTGGGACATGGAGAGAGGAGGAGGAGGAGGAGACGCGATGAAAAGCTGCTGGTGGGTTTTGTTGCCTAGTGTGTTATTGTAAATATCTTGAACAGCTCAAATATAAATGATCTCATGTGGTTTAAAGCTGTGCATCATCCTGGATTACTCAGACTGATCAGTGACACCACGATAGAGTTTGATCCACGAGAGGCTTTGGATACAGATTTCTGGAGATTTGCATCTAATTCCAGTAAATAAGACAAACTAATTAAAGTCCACAGACAAAAATAAAAGGGCTGAAAGTCAGGTCATTAGTTTTTAACCCTGCCCCGGGTCCGGCTCCGTAATTAGCTGAGCGCTCGGCTCCACAGCTGCATGATCACTATAGTCTGAATTAAAGCTTCCTGGAAGAAATGTGACACTTTGTAGATCAGCGAAAGCGCAAACGGCACATTAAGAACCCTTGAAATAAAGAACTCTGTGAAATTGTGCCTGAGGTTATGAATACGTAGCAGCGCGGGATAATTACAGCATTAACAAGCAAGAAGCAGATCAGATTTCCAGAAACTCAGAGTTCAACAGTGATAAGAAATGTGATATTAGAAGAAAATACACGTCTCTAGAACATATGACCATCACGCTGCAGGTTTCTTTCTGATAAAATACACATTCTGAAGCCAAGGATGAGTTAGAAGTACTGCGAAGACATAATAAAACCTCAATGTCAGAAACATGAATCCCAAAGGGCTCAGCTTTCTGGGACACCATCTTAAAACCACATCACGTGCTAAGTGGATTTGGAGTCAAATGGATTAAGAACGCAATAAGTGAAGGAAGCAGATCGATGTGTCTGGCGATGATGATTTTATATCTTAAATTTGTACCGAATCTCCTTGTTGATGGCGTCCAGCTGCTCCTGCAGCATCATGGCCAGAGTTTGTGCGTCGGAGTGGCCGCTGGGTGAGAGCAGGTCCATGGAGCTGAACAACGTTTCCCTGTCGTCGTCGTCGATGTCCGACATCTCGGTGTCGCTCTCGAAGTGGTGACCGCCCAGAACGCCGAGCTGCTGTGAGCGCCACTCGTGTTCCCCGAGAGATTTAGCCTGACCAAAGACAAACACGGACAGATTATGAACATCGCAGTATATAAATAAACTGCGCAATCCTGTTTATGTAGTATATATATATATATATTACTGCAATTTGAAAGTATATGTTTTCACTTTTGTTATTTCGTTTGTCAGAGCCAAGTGGATTTCCATGAATCCTGGTGAAAGGATGAGGTAACAAACGAAAACTCCTTTTAAATCTCTCTCAAAGACACATTTTTATAGCTTTCTCCTCGTTCTGATCTATTTTAATCATTTTATAATGTTTTATTCTATCTTCTTGTTTTTACGCTTTTCTCCTCTGTAACTTTTTTTTATTTCTGTATCTGTGCTGTTCGATCTTCAAATTGCTTTTTAGTGTTTCCTGTTGTTTGCCTTTATATCTCGTAAAGCACCTTGTAACTCTGTTGTTAAAGGTGTCATATAAATGAGGTTCATTGTTATTATCATTATCATTTAGGCAGGGACTCTGGGTGGTTTTCTCTCCTCCCATATAGTCTCTACTATGTTTCAGTTAAAAGTGGTTTAAAACATGGAGGGATTCTGAACTAAACCAAAGGACAAGATGTTAATCTGATTGTAGAAACCTCAGCAAAGGTTAATGATATTACCATAACGACGACTTTCCTTTCAGGAGTTTAATCCTTACAGCCTCAGGGTCATGAGGCGGTTTCTACGAGCTGCACCAAAACATAAAACCAATAAACCATCCCTAGACTTAAAAATGTAGTTATACTATCAGAGGTAGTAGAAGAAGAACGGCGATGGAGGGGCAGACACAACGGACGCCGCCGCCGCCTCACCTTGGTTTCTCGCAGACCCACCCGACCTCTCCTCGGCCGGCGGATGACCTTTGCCGAGCGATAGTGGTCCGACTGGGTTTCAGCCAGAGATCCCAGAGAGAATCGAAGCTCGGTGGACGTGTCCAGATGAGACCTGAGAGAGAGAGAGAGAGAGAGAGAGAGAGAGAGAGAGACACGTTTTATTAAGTAACACTGAATCTCAAGTCAAATTCGTGTTCAGATCCTAAACGTGGATTTTGCCTGAGCTGTGAAACTGATGACAAAAGATGAGGTTGTGATGTTCACAGTGATGTCAATTAAATCTGGTGTTTTCTCTGGTTCCTCAAGCGAACACGACTGTTCAAGTGCGTACTTCTGGAGGGATCAGAGTTTTTAATTATCCAAACTGTGGAGATTACCGCAGTAAAAACATCAGTGTGGTAGTATTAGAACTTCATGCGTCATGAAAGGAAGCCGGGAGACATCCGAGAAAAAAAAAGGGGAAAGAAGTCAGTAACACAAGTGTTTTTAACAATAGCTCAGAGATAAAACAGAGAGTTCGTTCACACACACACACACACACACACACACACACACACACACACACACACACACACACACACGCACACGGACAGTCTACCTTGACAGGGTGGGTTCTGTGAGGGAACCTGCCCTCAGTCTGAACTGGTCGATCTCCGATCTCAGTTTCTCAATCTCCTCTGCCAGATGCGTCTGGGAATAACAGGTTAACAACAAGTCAGTGTGTGTGTGTGTGTGTGTGTGTGCGTGTGTGTGTGTGTGACGTTAACGTGCCCTGTGAACAATGATTACAGTGCGTCACCCAGCAGTCATTAGTGCACGTCAACAGTGTGTCGTGGCTCGTGGAGCTGATTAAATTCATATTGATGAAAATGACACTCTGATTCTTTCTGCGCTGCTCATAAAATTCATCTCATTACCCCCCCCCCCCCATGCGAGAGCTCATAAATATTCAGCAGCGGGTTTATAAAAAATTTAACTAAAGCAAACCAACCTCATTACTTCCTTGTTATTAAACTGGCAACCTTGTGTAAAATGCTGATAAAACATCAACCTACTTTTTCGTGGATCGAGTCCTCGTATTGTTTCCTGTAACCTTCCGAGTCCTGGATCAACACGTTCTGTGAAGAGACGCGGAGAGACGGAAGAAGAGGTGAGGAAATCCATCCCTGACGTTTCGTTTTTTAAAGAACTGATTTTTATTTGTTTCTTATATTGAACCTTCTCCTCCAGAGCTGCCATTCGCTCCTTGAGGTGAAGCTGCAGCCGCTCGTTGGACTCTGTGAGGAGTCTGTCCACGGTGTCCGACAGTCGCTTGTTGTGCTCCTCGTTCATCTTTTCTCTCTGTCGGGCCTGAAGGAAGAAATGACACAAGGGTCAAATATATAAAGACTTTAAAAACACCTGAAATGATTAGAAAACTGTTTATTATATTATTTAGTGCAGTAAAAATCATATTTACGGCTCTATACTCCCATCAGTTATCTCATGAAAAAGACTGACAGGTTGGGCACCGCTGCTTTAAAAGGGAAAAATAAATGTCTTGTCTTGGGTGAATGGTTTCGGTGTTTATTTCTGAACTGCCTCTCAGCGTAGAACAAGTCTGACTTTTCTTATTCAGAGTTTAAATCATCTGTTTAACCTGCTCAATGTTGTTTTTGGACCTCGCTACCGTGGTTCTGGCGTCAGAAGCCCGAGATGACAGAATCGTCGTCCATCTTTATTTAGACTCTGTGTTGTGAAACCTGTGTTTATCTTTGTGTATTCTGCCGTCACCCAGCTCCACGGAGAGAAAAGCATGAGTCTGAACCGTGCCGATCAACTTATCTGACATTTTCAGATGATGCTGTAGAACGTGACTGTGATCGTGTGAAACCATTCTGTCAGCAGAGTGTGACAGACAATGAATCTGTGAAGTTCCATCGATGACGGCGTGCCAACAATCAAAGTCGCTTGAAGCTGTCCCGCTCATCACCGGAGCGGCTGCCCGGTTAACGCTGCCTGGCATGACGCCTCCGCAGTGACTCACCCTCAGCAGCTCCTGGTTCTTCTCCTCCAGCTGGCATTCCAAGTGCCTCATGCGCTCCTCGATGCTCCCGTGACGCTCCTCCGCCTACACATGGATCAACAGCATAGACAGAACAAAAAGAGGGTACGATGATCTGCCTTGTTTGACGGCCGAGAGGGCGACAACAAAAAACAAATACAAAACAAAAGCAGTGGCAACGACACAAGCCAAAGCCTCTACCCCAAACTCAAAGATGGAGATCTATTATTTCAAGCAGAACTGGAGAGAGAGAGAGAGAGAGCTGGTTGAAACAAAGAGTGACAAGAGGAAAGATGGAGAACGAGGCCACCAAAGGACAGAATGGAGGAGGAGGAGAGCCGCTCCAGCACTGCCAAGGATGAGCTCCAGCCAGAAGAGCCATGCAGCTGTCCTATGCTGGTAGAACAGCCAGAGCAGAGTCCCAGTAAACACGCTCGCCACACAACACTCGATAAATGAATGGAATCTGCTCCCTGCAGGAGTTGGCAGTAGCTGTGATGCCCTGTGGGTCTACCTTCCTAAGAATGGAGTTCATGTCTTGGAGTTTAGCTTCCATAACAAAGTGATAATCATCGGGGGAGGAAGAGGAGCTGGAGTCGGACTACGTGGCCGAGGAAGAGGAGAGGGACACGTTGAAACGTCATGACACGACACCATGTGCACACTTACACAACAAATCTAGAGAGGAGGGCATGTGTCACATCATGTGCGTTGATATATGTGTGTGTGTGTGTGTTTGTCTTCCTACCTTTGTGAGGGCCGCTATCCGCTGGGCCAGTTCGGCCTCGACCTCCGGCAGCGTCTCGGCCTTCCTCATGGTCTGCTGGAGCTTCTGCTCCGCCAGCTCTAACCTCTCCTGGAGCTGCCGGTTCTTCTCCTCCATCTGCACAGGAGCAACATCGGAATGAAGTTATTTCAAGACAATCTGTATTTCATCCTTTCCTCCTGTGCATGGTGGAAAACAAGCTCGGAGAATGTGCATTAATTGAGACGACGGGAGGAGATGAAGGACATGTTGCGGTGGCTGAAACAACGAAACTGAATTAAAACGTACTTGTAGAAATAAAGATCTGGTTCTTAAACTAGTCTGTGCAGCTGGTGCAAAAATACAAAATATGGCAACAACAAAAGAACAAACAGTTTTTCTTTCTCTGTGAATCTCATCCCTCTTTTCCTGGTGAGGTCTCCTGGTAGAAAACAGAACCACAGATATCCGTCTCCAGCAGGAGAAGCGGCTGCTGGCAGTTTGCCTCGACCCGTCTTTCAAAATAGCACCGTGACAGTGAGAATAGCAGCAGCTCTGCACTCGCCAAGAATGACGGAGGCAACTATTACTCAGCAGAGAAAGGCGATCGCCCCGATTATACATTCGGATACAGCACCTGCCATTAAAAAGATGGAGAAAAAACCAATCGTTCAGTGACTCTGCTCCCTAAAGCTCCGGGCCTGGCAGCTCAATATCCAACGATTAGACTGGACCGGGCTGGAGCTGCGTCGTGTTGTTTGTGTGTCACTTATATTTTCTGTCTGAACCTGTGTTACCATGCCAGCGGTGTTTGAGACGACACTGGGGTGGAAGCACCACAGTGTGTTTTTGTTGCACCATCCTCCCAAGCTGCCCTCCCGTCCGCACTCTTTCATCTCATCTCGTCGTCCCTCTGTACCGACGGCCAAGCTTCCACCCGCCGAACGAGTCATCTTCAAACATCGGCGGCCAGATCCTGGGGCTCATCCGCTGGCACAACAGCAAGTAAACTCATTACGCTACCAACGAGTGTTTATGTGTGGTGAACACTTTCCTCAAACTTTCCTTTCTTCCCCTGCGGTGCACCGTTCCTGGACTTTGGACTTTTTTTTAACTTTGCAGAACTTTTACATGCACAAACAACCTACATGATACGCTGGAGGAAATAAAACCGAAAAAACATCCCACGTCTCCTTCAACAGATCATCGCTTGGTGTCTACTTCCTTTCCATCAAAGGTGAACGCTGCTCCTGCGTCTCGTGGCATCTACGATTTCTTCTGCTAACGTTAATGTGAAATTCTTTCTCTCCCTCCAGAGCTCAGCTGGTGCTCGAGCCTGTGCCAATGAAAACATCATTCAGTCGTGTATGGACGGGCAATTTATCTAATTGGCTGCAATGACTCACAGAGAAATCATCAAAAAAAGAGGAATGAATCCGCGCCGAGGTTCGATCTCATCATTAAGCGTTCCATCAATTATGAGGACGGGTTTGAGCCGAGTGCATCTGCTCAAAGTAAACATTAGGGTTGAATTATCAGAGTTCCTTCCCCGGCAGTAATTTCCTCTGACATTATCTGACACAATGTCAAGAGCTTCTCTCAGAGCAGCAGCTCTGAAGGCCTCCGCTCACTGACACAACCCGCTGCACGGACGCTTCATTCTCCTGAATCCAGTGAAACTCTTGGAGAACGTTTGGCTGTGAACGGTACAAGACCACAAAATCATCTCAATAGAGTTCTAGGAGCAAATTATAAAAAACACAGAAGTTGCCGACCTGTCTGAGGAACGCCTCCTTATTGGCCAACTCATTCTCCAGTTTGTCGTTGATGTCGTGCACCGAGGTGGACTCTCGCTGGGCGCTCAGATAGCGTTTCTCCAGCGTGACGATCCGTTCCTCCATGTCCTCCTTTTGACACATGGCCTGCACACACACACACAAACACACGCACATTTCAGGAACGGCAAAACACAACAGCA
The DNA here is from genome assembly GCF_024713975.1 of Paralichthys olivaceus. Classification (NCBI taxonomy): domain Eukaryota; kingdom Metazoa; phylum Chordata; class Actinopteri; order Pleuronectiformes; family Paralichthyidae; genus Paralichthys; species Paralichthys olivaceus. The sequence continues at coordinate 3,747,087 of NC_091115.1, forward strand.
AACAAGTGAGTGATCTTATACATCTGAAGAAATCCTGTGTGATCGTGTACATAAAAACCACAGAACAATATTATACACGTGAGTTACACATCGAGAGCTGAATAAACCGTGCAGGAGTAATAACATGCAGCCGCTCTGATGAGACCACGTTCTCCAGCCCACAATCACTGCTCCGGTCTGTCGGCAATCAATAATGATTTCAGCTCAGGGTCTGAGGAGATCAGCTTATATTTGTAAACAGTCCACTTCAGCAGCATTCACCTCACATATACAAGTATTGAGTGGACTCATGATTGGGCTTGTTATTTTCAGTTTAACACACAAACGTTCTCCAGCTTGAGAAAGAGCAACTGGTGGAGTATTGTGTTGAGAGGAAAAGAAAATTCAGAGAGGTCGAGAATGAAGTCTGAATATAACAAGCAAGTCATCATTTTACAAGAGAGAAACAAGTTCTTTTGTTCTGGATGTGTTTTTTTGTTCTCGTGATTTGTTTTGTTGTTTATTTATTTATTTTTCTCTTCTTATTTTGTCGTGAAGCAGCTCGAGCTGCATTTCTCGTGTGAGAGGTTCTACATCATAATGTTGGTGTGCGTCCTTGAGAAGTGTTCATATAATATAAAACCTCCTGGGGTCTCCTCATCTGCATGTTGCAATATATAAATATGTATATACACATATCTATAGTGTGTTTATAATATTCACTCGCTTGTGTTTGATTGTTCTACCATGATGATCCATGTTAATAATTAGGATTCTATAAATCTTTTTTATTTGTTTGTACTTAAACAAAGCAGGGTGCATTGAATTGTGTGTGTGTGTGTGTTAGTGTGTGTGTGTGTGTGTGTGTTAGTGTGAGAATCATAGACACACAGAGGGAGGGAGAGTGTGAGTGTGGATGCTAATAGAAGCTTTTTTTAGGCCGCTGCTTTCTTTGATGTCTCTCTTGCGACTGTTATTCCCTTTGCAAATATATTTGTGAGAGTGTGTGTGTGTGTGTTTGTGTGTTTAAGTGAGTGTGTGTGTGCGCTGTAACCTCTTTGATGTCCCTCTGGTACTTGTTGTTCATCTCCTCTGACTTGATGAGGTCCTTGCGTGCGGTCTCCAGCTCCTGCTCCACCTCGGAGACCCTGGAGGAGAGCGACGACATGCGCTCCTTCATCTGGGCCAGCTCGTAGTTCTGCTTCTCCAGGAGGTCCTGCAGCTCCACCACCTGACTCGCCTCATGGGCCGACTCCAGGGAGCCGTTGGACAGGCGCTGAGGGGGAGAGACGGGTGAGGAGGGCAGATAACAAAATCAATATAATCTCCTCTCTGTGAGAAGAAATACTGAGGTTATTGAACTATTTGGTTCAAGAGAAGACGACAAGAAGAGAAATTAAAGTTTGGGACTTGACTAAAATCATAAAGATAAATTCAAACTAGATCTTAAATTTCTTTGATTATTGTCTTGTGGTTGTTTAGTGTTTTATAAACTCATATAAGCTGGGCAGCATTTGGTGTAGGACACTTTATAGAGTACATAAAAATCTTTCAATAAACTGTTTTGACCTCTTTTGTAAAATCAGTAAAATGTTGACGTTATCCAAATTAAAAACTGAACCAGATGGAAAAACAATCTTCTGATTTCCCATCATGCTCTGGTTTCCTGCCGTGCACTGAAGTGGGCGTTGACAAATCAGGTCTAGCTCCCATTTCTCCTTCTGAAATTCTCAAGGCTTTGATTTTTCGGAATGAGAACCGCTTCGGATTCAATTGGAGAAATTGCTTTGACACTGACATTCGTGATATGATGAGGTTTAGCTGGGTTCTCTCTGCATGAGGTAGATTAATGAGGGGGAGGACGGAGAGACGCAAATCACACAGGGTCGAGAATGAAGTCAGTAAACAACTTGACAATAAATAAACACAGTCGAGAGAACTGAACGCAGCTCAATTTCCTTTATATCAATAATCTTAGAAAGACTGTTGCACAAATTGCAAATAGTACGTTAGAAAGAATACACAACTAAATTGAATGGATTCTTCCGTGACCCACATCCTTTCATGGAAATCCTTTCAGTAGTTTTTGTGTCAAACCAAAACACAACCTCCTTGACGAAGGTAGAAAGTAACTGAGTGAATCAGTTCATCTGACGAGTGAGAGGAAATGATTCTAATCCACGATATGAAAACTTAAAGAGGCGCAGCAACAAGCCTCACGTGTCACAACTGCATTAGCTGCTTATCAGGAAGATCCAGGTCTGCGCTGAGGGTCTGAGAGCTCCGCGGGTCAATATGCACTTCAGGAGCCACACTCGTCCCGACTCCTCCGCCCCCCCCCCCCCCCTCGCTGACCCCGTTCCCACCTGTCACATCGGCGCTGTCGCTCCGCTCCCTCGGCCCGTCTGACTGCGGTGACATTGAATAACTAAGCCCTCCTCCGTCTCACAACAAGGTTACAGGTCTGTCAGTCCATTGACCAGAAGAAACACTCGTTGCAGCAGAGTGCAATTTCTTTCTGCAAACTTAAACGAAAATATTCTCTGCTTTTTATCTTCACAGACCAGAGCAGCCGATAGCCGTCTCCTCATTAGCACACACACTTTTCATCTTTTCATATCCAGGCAGGTATCCTCTGTGAGACGCTGCTTTGGGCTCAGGGGGTTGGATGTTTTTTTCCTGATATCGAACAGCATCGCATCGTGTAGTGAACCTGGACGCTGTTACACCCCCCCGCGTCTTTAAATTAATAATCAAAAAGGGGGGGAGGGGGTTGTATTCAACTATGCAGAAGCACGTGTGCTCCTGCATGAAATGAGGAGCGGAGGTCACAGCGAGAGCTCTCACAGCCCCTCCAGGAATCCTGCAGAGCTAAATGTGTCATCAAAACCTGTCAATAAACGTTGTCATATTTGAATAATAAGTGTGTTTGCGATTACAGCAGCAGGGGGAACAGACTGTACATGAGCAGGAACCAGTTTTTATAATATCACAGAATCCAGCGGAGGAGACGAAACAGTGATTTTGACGCTGAATATTTGAGATCAGTGTATAAAAGTAAATCATGTATAATGCACATGATTAATATCATGATAAATTTACCAATATGAGTCATATTATATTTGAGGATGGAGAAGCTTGTACATAATAACGTCTTTACAATTTGTCTTGTTTAATGATTATATCGGATATTAACTCCATAAACACAAACTAAAATATACTTTCACCACCAAATTTCTTCCTGGTAACTTCAAATAACCTTTAAGGGCTTGTGATTTGAAAACTGTAAAAATTGTTCCTCTTCATATTTTGATGTCAGTTGCTCACCTTGCTGTGGACTTTCTGCTGAGCTTCACTCCCCTCCAGTAAGTCGTCTGCTCCGTCTCCAGACGCCACCTTCCTCTGGATGTGAGCATTCTGTTCCCGTAAGGCCACAATCTGCAGGACGGGGGGGGGAGAAATGAAACACACATTAAGTAAAGTCAGGATTCTCACACACTGCGCCTTCACATGCTCCTGAGAAGGTCCAGTTCACTGAGCTGTGAAGTCGTTGATCCCACTTCGGCGTGTTTGTGTGATTTACATTCAAAAACATTTCACAGAGTTTCCGAGTTTGGATGGTGTTTGCTTGCATTTTCCCCAATTCTGATAAATTCAGACACAGCATGAACTTACATGGAAATAATGTTTTGTGAAAATCGAGATGACACATCTGAGTTTATACTTTAATGTCTATATATATATATTATAGAATTCCATATGTATACTTAATACTCCTACAGTATAAAGTTATATCTCATTATTTTAACAACGGCTTAACAATGCCTCCGTACGTTTCCGCGCCGTTATTCTGAAACTGTCTAATTCCTGCTGCTCGGGGATCAAACACCGCCCGCGACATGAAGGAAGGTGACAACTATCAATGAATGGAGCGCGACAGATGCAGCTCCAGCTGTGAAGTTTGAGACAGGACAAGTTTGCCAGCTGCAAAATAAACACGGTGCCTATTGTTTCTTTTTTTCATTCCTTCTTCATGTTGTTGATTTACCTCCCGTCAAAGCCAGACGAAAAAGAAAGGACAGGATGCAAGCATCAGAATTTCCTTATCTCTCTTCAGCACCTCTGGGATGAAGGAGGGATGGGTGGGAGGTGGGGGGAGTTTCCAAAGATTGATGTTGTCAAGGTGAAAAATGTGGACGTGCAGGACGCTGGTGCACTGCGCTTAAATTGTAATCGATCATACACTATAAAGACACACACACACACACACTCTGTGAAGAAACTTTAAAGAAATAATAATGTTATATTTATTTTACTATTATTTATTATTATGTATTTATCGACTGAAACTAAAATTCTTATCTTGCTCTTATTTTTGACCATAATGTTCAGGACTAGATTTAATGGAGTATACGCTCCTGAGCTAAGCTTGACGTTCGGCTCTATGTTGTTGTCTTTACCCCGGCAGCCAAAGACGGACTGGTACCAGCGCTCTATTCCAAATCAATTACCAGTTCCCCGGCTCGCAGCAGCTCCCGGCTCCCCGGAGCCTCCGAGGTGTGGACATGTCTATTCTGCGAAGCCGGTTTAACTGCCTCCTTACCTCTGCCGCCTCAACAATCTAATCACTCATCGGTCCGCCGCGCTGACAAGAGCGAGGTGTTAACCATTTAAGAGCGCCGGCCTTGCAGATGTGCAGCATTGTCTTTCTAACCTTGGCTGCTGTGATGTGAGACGTTTCAAGTGTCCATCGCAGAGAGTGTGTCAGGGACATAAGAGTTAAAATAAGACGCAGAGTTTTAAGGAGTCAGACGTCTGTCACCTTTCTTTTAAAAACCTGTTCCTGTTCTTTCACTGTCTCACAGATCTTATCCCTCTTCACTACCTGTCTGTCCACTCACCTCCCAACCTCTCCCTCTTTCTGCTTTTCAGTCCTCCCTCCCTCCCTCCCTCCGTCCCTCCTCTGCCCATCTTCTCGCAGACGTTCAGTGTCTGACTGGCTGTGAAGTGCCAGCCTGAGGGTTTTTTCTCAGCCCGTCCGCAGTGTGAGAGCAGCTCTGGCACTTCAGCCGAGCAGGAGGCTGACAGGAAAGTTAGGCCACCGCAGGAAGTGACCACTCGTCTGTCGGCGCGGTGCTTCAGTGTTTTGAAAAGATTAAGAGGCGCAAGTGATATAATGTTGCTGTGGTTGTGGTGCATGATCTAAAAAACTAAATCCAACACTAGAATTCAGTTAGGGACAGAAGTTCATTTTCTGACTGTATTGACCTTTGAATTCAAAATCTACAATCTAGAATCTACAATCTAGAAATGCATCAGCAAGGAGGTCGTCCTGAGCGGACAATCAGGACAACAAAGCTGTTTCCATCCAAGTTAGACGTCTTCGATGTTGTTCCCGTTCATATAGCATGTATGTTTCTATCATTCCTTCTCCCTGTTTCATGATTGGTATAGTTATTGTTAGTTAGTCCATCCATGATTAAAATATATCATAACGTTTGTGACCTTGTGGTAATTCTTACCTCCTGATTGGCTGCTGTAAGCTCCTCCTCCAAGGCGGACACCCTCTCCAGTGACACCCGTAGTCTCTCCCTGACCTGAAACCCAAAACAACCAAACACACATCACGACCAGCTTGTACATATATGTATGATCTATTTATATTCGCTCTGAGATGGATCACACAGCTCCTTTTTCACAGTTTAAATTCCAGTCTGGGTCGTCGAGCATGAACAGAGCGGAAAGAAAAAGCAAAGCGTGTCCGCTCCTCCTCCCGTATCTGAACAATAACACTCTACAGTGGCTTCAAAGCAGCGACATGAGGCTGTTATTTCTTTTAAAGCACCGGTTGCTGGGAGGAGATTCCCCTCCTGCGCTCTCCCCTCGTCGCCTGTGAACTCGGATCATATTTGTCCTCTTCCAGGGTTGCTGCTGCTGCGATGGAGCAATTACTTGCACCGCACCATCACTGCTGCGGCCCAGTTGCATTCCAGGATTAGAAGTTAGCTAGGGTCTGGGGTGTGATGGGACCCCCACCTCCACGGGACAGCTTTTATTCCCTTGCCAGTGGAGAGGCTGTGGACATGATTTTACGGGTGCGGCTGAATGGATAACAGGGGCGGCGGTGATATCACACGGGGGACGGAGGTCATAAATTTGCAGACTGTGAGGAGGCAGGTGAAATGATGGTTGGGACGTGTGGAGGCTAAAAGCATCAACAGATACCAGGAGGACACAGATAACGCTGCAGCGCCAATGTTTGCCACGTTTAAGTATTAGCTGGTCGATCCATCTATATGAAAAGACATATTCATACTTTCAATGTGTGTTTTTACTTTTGAAAGTTAACATGATTTATCTAATGTTCGGACACGTCACTGTCCACAGTCTGTCCATTGCTGCAGCTCCTCTTTTCAGCCTCTGCCTGAAACACTTTCAGCTCCTGCCTGTTGTGATTCATGTGACGGATGTGCATCGTGCAGACTCACCTTCTCATCGAGGGCTTTGTGGTGTTCAAACAGGGACTTAAGAGCTTTGAGGACCTCGACTTCGCTGGAAACTCCTGAGGGAGACTGAGCCTGACGCTTGACCACCGTCATACGAAGCGACCGCTCGTGTCTGGACACAAGACACTCCAGATGTTCCAGCAGGAGCTGAGGACACAGACGGGAGAGATCACTTAATAGACTTAATAGAAATATTTACAACACATGGATCACTTTTGAGAAAAGTTGATTTGACGTGTGCTTTGACTTTTTAGTTTGTTCCATATCTAGTCCACTAACATGGAGGAGTCGGGTCGATGATCTCTTCTGCAGCCTGTCACCAGGGGGCAGTGAAAAGGCTTTGTGGGACCGTGATGTCGTCCATCTTTATATTCAGTCCACGTGCTTGTCCCAAACAACCATATAGTTTCCACTGCTCCTCAGTCCGCTCACTGCCCACACATGCCTTCCAACATTCATTAAAACCTACCAGACACGAGAACCAGGCTTAATTAAAGTTTGCCTGGTAATTGCCCATTTGAGGATTTGAGGTGATAATAAAGTGAGACAGTGAGAATGACTCTGTCCTTGTTTCCTTGCGCCTCACCTCCCTCTCCTCCTCCTTTTTACGCCATGTTGTGCTTAAATCTCCTGCCTTCACACCCAGTGAAGAGAGACGGTGCAGGAAAATCCTCACTTCATCAGCACAGGGAGGGAACACAGGGTCTTATCTGTGCAGAGCAGAACAGCAGAGTCTGCCTACTGCTTCAAAAATAAAATAAATACTTGTCATTGAAGATACAGGACTTCAGCCCCACAAAATTAAGCTGAGCCACTAATGTCTTCAGTTGTTGGAGACGCTGTGAACTGGACGCTGCGGAGCATCGATGCCATTTGGACGTTTCATTGTTGAGCAGTCGTTCATGTGAAGCTGTGAAATAAGTGGGGACTCCGAATGTGGGGAGCTAATGAGTTGTGTCTGGGCATTGGAAACACACTGTGTGCATGGCTGCTTCAGTGCGTCTGCAGCCGAAAAACCGGAACCCACCAGATAGCTTAAGCTTCCTCTGGATGCCGTCTATCACAGTGTGCAGCAGGTTTTTCAGGGTTTTTTTTTTTTTTTTTGCAGCTGACATAAAAAATTTGGGGCAAGTTGGGAAAGTTTGCACAAGTTTCCCATGGAGGATGAATTTGGAAGAATCGGGCGTCAACATTTCTGCCATGAAAATGGTCAAAACAACAGTTTGACTGGTTGTGATGTGACTTTCATTTGTTTGGTCTGCATCCATTCAGAACAGAGAGAAAGCTCAGTGTTTCTTTAAATCAGTGGCACAAGTTATGGTGGATTAGCATAGAGAGTTTAGTGAATGTTTTCAGGATGTGTGTGGAGGTCGTCCTCACCCTGGTGTTGTTCCTCTCCGCTTTGAGCTCAGAGATCTCCTCCTCTTTCTCCAGCAGCTGCTCCCTGCAGGCGTTCAGCTCCTTGGTCAGCGCAGCAAACTCCTGCACAACAACAATAAACAGGGGAGAAGGGTCAGCATCGCCCTCTGCAGCAGCCCTGCATCGTGCACGGCGCAGTGACGCAATACTTCAAAAACAGCCGAGCTCGGCAGATGTGTGCTGGAAAGTGAAAATACAACAACAAAAGAACAAAATCACCATGAACAACTTCTGATGTAACTGGGGAAATCAAGTTTGATATTCTTAACGCTATAATCGTTCACATACAACCATTTTTGGGGATTGACTCGTGGTTCAGGTGTCGTGGATTTACACCTGCAGTGCAGAGCGGCAGGACGACTGAGGCCTGTGGAGCGTCCTGGCTGTGCAGTCGTACAACAAGCTGATAACGACACAATGAACAACAGCTGAGGAGACGCGCTGAGGCTGCGACGCAGCAGCGTGTGTGAAAGGCTGCAGCACCTTATAGGTCAGAGAGATCACGTACCGTGAAACTGAAATTCACAGAAAACAAAAAGGCCGAAACATTATATAAACATGAGTTTGAAACAGTGCCGTGCTCTCCTCTGCCAAACCTCTCGATCCGTCTCACTCCATCTTTCTGCAGATGGATACTAACAAAAGGTTTAAATAAGCCTGAACTACATTTGTACACCAATTAGAGCCTGATCACGCTGCTGCTGCTGCTGCAGACACACACCCCTGAACTCCAGCCACAGAAACACCAGCACTGAGATGCATATTTCTAATTCACGAATCCACTCAGGGGATTTTGAGCTATATGTTGACAACGCTGTGGTAAACAAGCATCAGAGGAGGAGAGACAGCCCGTCACTCAGGACGACTTCAAACCTTTGTCCCTGTCACCTCCGTCTGAATAAAGCAAAGACAGAAACACGCAGGTGACGTTAGAGACGACTGTCGAAGTCTGACAGGGGGCATCCTTTGTTCAAATCCATGCAACTCAAAAACTAACATGCACAGTGTCGGATTTATGAATCACAAGAGGGAAAACGTGACTATTTATCTGAATGTACGTCTGCAGAGTAGAGCAGGAAAATCTTACAAACAATGTCCTGCTTCAAAATATCAAGGGGATCAGTTTATATTTGAAGAATTACGGAAAAAATCACAACAAAACCATAAAATGTCAAAAATAGATTGTTCTGGAAGTTGATAGACACAAAATTAAGGCTTAATAATTGAAATAATTGTTCCTTCATCATTATTTGTCAAGAACCCTAACCTTTCTCCATATCAGATTTCATGGACCAATCAAATAATTCAAAATAAAAATATGAAACATAATCACTAGTTGCACCTCTCGTATTATTTCACTGCAGTAAAATGATAATGAGCTTATAATAAAATGAAAATATGATAAATCACTGTGATCTGAATATCTGAGTACACATTGTTATTCAAAGATTATGCACGATCTGCCCTTCAGGAGACAAGGACGATAACTCAGGGTAAGAGACGAACTCCGGGGAGTGTGGCAAACGTCTCGCACCAACACAACAAATCCTCACAGACCTTATAGAGCGACAAATCATCCGCACAAAGATCCTGCTCACTATAAAACCCTCCCAAATCCCTTCTGACTTTCGGGAGTGAAGTGGATTTAACTCAAACATGAGATTTTATGTCTATGGTGTAAATATTAAGAGAGATGGACGGTGTGGAATGGCACGCCCGCAGGGTTCAGACGTGTTTGTCTCAGGTCTTAATTGGACCTGAGAGCCAATCAGTTTGCAGGGTTCAGGATCAGAGCCTGAAGGATGTTGCAGCATCTTTAAATCTGATTCAATTTCAAGTAGAAACCACTTTTTTAATTAAAACTGCAGCTGTTTCAGAAATTAGAAGTGCAGAAGCCAAGACAGTGTGGATCTTAATGTTTCTGGCTTTTTTAACACTAATCATTCGATAACTAAACTGTTTCTTAATGAATGAATATTTTAGAGATTAATAACTTGTACTATATTATACAGATTCCTTGCACGTATTTCAGGGAGTAAAGGAAAAACTGAAATTTTGAGGATTACATTTTTAGGTTATTGAACTGGACTGCATTCTGTTAAAAGCAATGTTTTGTGTATCCTGATTTAAAGACATGTTGTGTAGATAATATAGAACAGGACTTTAATCACATGAGATCATTTAATTATATTCTTTTGATTTATCCTTCCATTGAGCAAAGCCCTTTGAATGTCATTCTGTGTTTTCAGGAATGAAGACGAGACAGAATAAAAAAAAAAAAAAATGAGGTGATGTTAATTAACTGAGGTCTTTTTTTATGATTCAGTTCTAATTATTGGGGTAAAATAAATCAAGATATTGTTATGACAACTTGTCATGAATCAAAAAGCTTTCACTGATTTCTCATCGAAGAAAACACCAGGTCTGCATCAAGAGCAAACAACTTTTACGATGATTGTAATGAAAAAGAAAATGTTGACATTCTCATTAATTATACCTCAACCTGCTGTTACATCGTTAATTACATACACACACAGACCAAAACAGGCCGAAGAGACCAGCTCCTCTGACGCCTTCTCAACGTCTAATTGCAGCTTGTCAGCACAAATCAAGAAGACAAAGGTTGACCTGTCGGGACAAATGTGTTTATTATAGCGTGTGGGAGAAGACTGCCGAGTTAACAACTAGATTATCTACCGAGGAAGAGCGGGTCAACTGTCGGGGCACGGCTGTTACCATGGCAACAGGAAATATAGGCCCAGTGAAACATCAGGAAGACGGTCTGTGAGATTTACTGAATGGATTTAGGATTTTTTTAAAATACTGAAGTGATTGCAGGTTATATTATGAACTGTTAAATATTCTGTATCAAACCCTATTCCCCACCGAGATCATCCCCCTTTCATTGCTAAATTATCTTGGGAATCATTTGTAAATTAAGCTCCAGGGTCATTATAGGACAGAGTTCGCTTTTGCGTTTTTCAAAACTTTCACAGTCGATGGATGTGCAGCAGCTCAGAAGCTTAGGGCTCACGGATCTCCCTCCCAGAGGATTGCAGCTAATCACAGTCACCTCCACAAATTGCATCATTTGCTTTAAGGACCCAAACAATCCCCCCCTCTCTTCTCCTGCCCTGACAGTGTTGGTATAAGCTTCCTCAGCAACAGCACACACCCTCCCTCCGCTGCCGTTCTGTAAAGCAGCCGTCTCAGGGCGACTGTTCCTCTCAGAGCCGAGTTAAAAGGAGAAGGCTGCGACCCCAGGGGGGCGAGGAAATGTTTTTAAGACCGCCTCTTCCTAAAGGCCACGCTGTCAGGACCTTGAAAGATTATGAGCTCCGCTGAAACAACATAACCAGCTTCCTATTGACTTGCAAGTTCTTTCAGGCAGTCAGGATTAAATTTGTTCACACAAACAGGCTTGCGAAGATTGACAGGAGAGTTTTAAAAAACATTTGTAAATAATTTCAGAATATTCAAAGGGGAAAGTTAGACAGGGAAGAGAAGCTTCGTCTTTATATCTACGGTAAATAATCAAAAAAGCAATACGCCAAGATTTGCATTTGTAAATTTAAAGCTTTCTTGCCCAGATCTATATCATTCTAATATCTGAATGTTAAAAATAGAGATTGGGATGATTAGTTTAGCTTGAAAATGTAAAACTGCATAACCTTCGTACAAACATCAACATGGAAGTTACAAAAATCATATGAGGTGTATGATGCTTAAACCCGGTGCCGACACTTAACATCCCACATCCATGCTGAATAACACACAACACAAAAACGCATCAAATCAAAGTTTGTTTCCATTCAATATTCTTTCATCTTCTCCGTCTCTCAAGGGAAACAACCTGGTGAATTTGTATTCCCTGGAAACTCTGCCTCCTGGCACTGCTCTCATAAATAACCTGCAAATGGTTGAATGCGCCGCTGCAGAAATACGACTCAGAGAGCGGAGAGACGGCTAGAGGAGTCGAGTCGAGGCGTATAAATAAAAAGGTGAAGTTGCACATGCCGGGGCCTTGCGTGACAGCATATTTAATGCAGGCAGTTAAGTGGACTTTCACCTCTGCAGCGGTTTTACAAGTCCGATGTACAGATTGTGCTGTAAAAGCACACACACACACACACACACACACACTAGACTTAAAGGGCCTGTGGACATTGGCAAACTCCCTCAGGGAAAAGTGATGAGCGAAACGCTGACATCCTCCAAGCTGCCAACTGCTGCCCAACTGTGAGCGGAGCTGGAGTGGCAGTTTGTGATAATTAGGATGTTTTGATTGTCGAATCGACAGATAAATGAGAAAATAAGGATGTAGATGTCGAAAGCTGCAGATAGTTGGGCTGAATGCTGCTTAAGAGCTTTTTCAGGGATCTTAAAAAAATGTAATAATCTGAATCCAAGGCTTTAAAAAGTCTTAAAAAGGTTAAAATATTAAATATTTTTCTGGGTTGGGTATATCCACACTCTCATCTACGAACCCCCCCGGTCAGGATTTTTCACTCAGCTTGTCTGTGGGAAAGACTTTTTTGCGGGTTATTCTCTCCAAGACTTCTTTTTTACTATATCATCAATAATGGAGCAGTGGCAGTGTTTTTGGGACTCTGATATTCCTCTGTACCTGACATGGATCCTAAAAAAGTCTCAGACAACCTGTTTTTCAAAGGCTCGTCTGCGCTTTTGCAGAAAATGTCATCATCATGAGTGTGATGAAGTGTTACTGCTTTATTTTATAGTCCATTCAAACAGCTGCGAAGAATAAAATTCCATTGGGTTGAGCTGAGGTTATGCTCCGAGCTTCTCTGCAGCACTATTTTACCCATGACCTGCTGGACCACTACCCCCCCCAATACCTCCTTCTATTCCCCACTTCTCATTACCTGGGCAAACTGCCTCGCACTGCAATATGTCAGGTTGTGTGTGTGTGTGTGTGTGTGTGTGTGTGTGCCTGGAAGGTGAACTCTAAATGAAATGGTGGACAAGGTTTCCTCCCTGAGTGGTCCAACTGTCGGCCAAAATTACAGCTGCAGCTATTTTTTTATTTCTATTTTTTAAGAAACGGGTCGTGTGCTTCTGCAGGAGATTCAAGCTTCCGGGCTAAAAACAAATCCTGCCGATTGCGCATCACTCTCAGGAGAGAAGGAGAATCGGAGGAGTGATTGACGGTGATGCTGACTCACGAAAGAAAAAAATAAACACCTCTATGTGATGATGCTTGCTTCATTTCCAGCAGCCAGGCTCTGGGAATCTTTGTGAAAGGAATGCATGATGGGAAATGTTATCTGAAACCTGCAGTAAATTCTCTGATATAGACAAACTCTGACCAGAAGAAAACACAAATGACCAGTGAGCGCAGACGGAACCGTTATTGTGATTTTTGTTGTTTTTACAAAGGTCGGAGTTTCAGAAAGCTCCAGCATGGATCTTGAATATTTGATAAACAGTGTTATATTTACAGCGTGGGACCAGAGGGAGGAGAGGACAGAGGGAGCTGATGAATAAGTGATGAGACGAGCCTGCTGCTGTCAATACGAATGTTAGATCCCCACACAAAGTGGACAAATATCACTATGATCACATTCAAACACTGAGATCAGATAAATGGAACCAACGGCTTTCTTTTCTTTTACTGTATATCTCAAATCTATGAAGAGAGGTGTCCTTTATTTTAATTTGATCAGATCATATAGAAACTCTTTGAAGCACCTGAACGCAAAGAGAAGTTTGTTTTTTAAAAACTCGTCTGGAGTTGTCAGATACAAAAAGAAGATCAACCACACAACAGCAGCAGCAGCAGAAGTTCACCCAGGACCAGCAGCAGCTCGATTCCTGGCCAACATCGTGCTGATAAAGAAATCCATCACAGCGTCTCTGGCTCGGACACCGAGGAGCCACAGAGACCTTGAGGAAGAGGCCACTGCTCAGCCAGCAGCAGGCTCATTTCCGCTGCTTTAAATATTCAAGAAGGTGATCCGCGCTGACGAGCCTCTCCTCTTCTACATGGCTTCACATCGCTGAGCTGAAGGTGTAGACGATAAGTGTTACAACGGCACACAGCGAGCTTCTGTCAAAGATAAAACATCTCTGTCTTTCTGTCAAAACACAGAACAGAGGATGCACAACTACTCAGCTGACAATTGAACTGTTGCTGTCATGCAGTTGCACAGCACCTGCAGAACCTATAGAGAACCTGAGAGACATGAATATCCGCTGAGAGAGATTGTCAGGTTGTAGAACGTCACAGCTTCAAAGAGCCGCACAAATAAATAGCATGTAAAAGAACGAAAGATGTAGAGAAGCTGTAAGAGTAAAACCATCAGGCAGGATTGGATTTTTATTGCTTCCTCAACACATGAATTCCGAACGTGCTCGTCTGATCTTCTTCGTACACGTCCTCTGCTAAAATCCACAAAAAAATTCTGATTGCAGTCTCCAGAGGAGGATCGTTTATGCACAATGGACACAATTAACCACTAACTTAAACTGAACCAGCCATGAGTAAAGGGGAAACCAGTGAACTCTCTTTGGTTGAATAACGCATTGATTCTATTCTGCCTGATGGAGCTGTGATTATTTTGGGGAGTTGAACAGTTTAATAAATGAGCTCCGGGGACAAAAGGCGACGCTGAATACACAAACAAGAGACGGGTCCTGAGGAGGACAATGACCGCTGGCCCTGAATGGACTTTGTGTTACGCTGTTGTGATGTGTTCTCGGGTCAGCGGCGGACTGGTCACTGCACCGAAAAAAAAAGAATTAAAATCAACTTGTAGATGGGATTATTCCAGGTACAGCACAGCGGGCATGTACAACAGATTAAAAAAACAGGGAAATGAAAGGTCAGGATGTTTGTGTGACTCCACGTGTGTGAGAGAGAGTGTGTGTGATGGCGCTGAGGGTAGCAGGGGTGTGATTTACAATAACCTTTGGCTGCCGAGGTAAGAGGGGTCGTCTCCGTGCTGTAAAGGCCCCTTGAGGCCAAATCGTAAATCTGAGGGTGGAAATTACAGCCTGACAATTTACTGCCCTTCCAGCACCTAATAACTAATTTTGATCCCTTTGAACTCTTGTGTGAGGACAGGGCCACGCCTTCCTCCAGCGTCCCATCACAACACGAGTGTAAATCCAAGAGAACTGTGGAAATGTTTTCACATGGATGGACTCTGTAGAACTGTTGAGCGGCAGAAGAAAGAAATATATCTTGTGTGTTTGCCTCAAAGTCACACTGATTACAGAAAAGAGAAATATTTTAATGTTGCACATTTTATATCTCGCCTGAAAAACACTGAGAATAGACAAATATTATTTTCTTTAGACCGTTGTTAACTCTGCCCACTGTTTGGTTAAGTGTCTCAGAAAATAAAATGGTTTTATATCAAACTCCAATCTGTCGAACATGTTCTGTCTGAGTAAATCTCAGAGTGAATGGCGTCTGTCCCAGAGGTGAGGGAAGCCCTGAGAGAGCAGACACAGTAGCCCTGTGCTGTCTGACAGGAAAAGTAATTCAAATACTATGTTTGGGAGCACAAACGTAATACATACAGTAATAAGTTTAGATAGTCAATCTCCATCTCCTCGTCTCTAAGGCATTGAATCAATTGGAATAACTGTTACAGACAGAGGAGACAGGAGACCCCAGCTCCCCTTATAAGTGATCCACCCGGCCTTGTGTCTTTGTGAGGAGGTCGAGGTCAAGGTAGAGACGCAACGAGCCTCATCTCAAGATGGATTATTTGGCTTTCATTGGGGGAAACGAGGCTGTGAGAGAAGTGTCCCTTCACCTACACATACACTCTCAACCTGACACATCCAGCTCCAGAGTGGTGATAAATTGATGCCACTGCAATGCATGGCCATGCAGCGTCCATATTTAAAAAGGTCAGGGAGGGGGAGAGCTTACAGTTTCCCCGAGGAGAAGCCCCACTCTCTGTTTCCCACATGTAACGTTCTCTCACACTCTTCATTTGGTCCCAATGTCGCCGGGCATCCAGGCAGCAACCGAGTATATCGCTGTGAAACACCCAAACAAGCATGGCCGCAAATGTCACACCATCCATCATCTATTATCCACGGAGAGCAGAACGCACCAAAACGAGACAAATGCTCTCCGTGTGTCTTGTTTTTTATTTCAGGGACAGAGCAGCAGCAGGCCGGCTCTCGGTTGATGTGCTGTGACTGTCGTTCACCTTGTGCAGCAGGAGGAGATGGCTCCCATGGCTGATGGCGCTGTGCCTTCTCATTCTCCATTATAGTGGGGAAATGGTTTTACCGTTTAGTCTGAGGCTGCAATGGTTCTCCACAAATCCTCGAACGCTGGGCGGTTTATTGAGTTTTCACAGCCTTTATTTTCAGACGTAAAAGCAAAGTCTCCATTGTCGGTACCAGACTGTTCACTGGGACACTTTGCATTAAATAAAAGCTCCAGGCATTTTTAAATTGATTGGGTTTTGTGTGCATTTCATTGAAGGTTTTTCAGCACCTAACAAATATCTGTATACGGAGGAAAATGTAGTACAGTTAAGATTCTGCACTTTAGTACTGCGAGGAAACACATAATAATATACAGAGCAAATGTATACAGATTTTTACTCCAATTAAACTTTTCATTCGCTATCAGTCAGATGTTTACATAAACCTGAGCCCTGGCAGTTTTTAATAAAACCTACATTTTGCTTAATTCTTGCCATGAAAATGGATGCACGGAAAATAACCACCCATTATTTTTTAGGAAAGTCTAAATTTAAAGATTATGGGGCAAGATGGAAAATAGCTGAGATTGCAGAGCCCTCCCTCCCGCATGAAATTTATCACGGTACAAAAATCAAAGTCTGGTCAGAACCATGGGTTTGGAGCGTTCTGGAGTTGAGACTGTGAACAAAGATCCAATGTGGTACATCCACGTTCACCAGCGCCAAGCACCCGACATTAGATGAATCCTTCTGAAAGCAAACACATTGTTTCTGTCCTGCAACGTGAGATGAATGAACCCAGCGGAGATGAAAGCCGCAGAACGTGAGCTCCGGTGTAATATTGTAAATCAAAGTCCTGTTACCAGATAACTGAGGCAATTTTAGTTAAAGGCTGATAACCAACAACTGAGCAGCGGAGCCGTTTGGTGCGGGCGAGATGCCACTTGTAGAAAATTCATCAGACGAGTGGTGGGATTTGCAAAGATTAGGAGGAGGAGGAGAATGTGGGCTTTGGAGCAATGATGATTCAATCCCTGTCCGTACAGATAACATCGTCCAGTGACAGCCATAATCAACAAAACCCCCTCTGTGCATCAAAGTAACGCACCGTCTGAGGTTCGGTTCTCTGAGGTATGAAAGAGATAAATCAGGAGAATCTAAAGCTTCATTACAGGAATCGTAACAAAGGACGTTGACCAGAGAGCGTGGGAGGGAGGGAGTACCACGTATATGGAAGCTGCAAAGCTCCAAAGACACAGCGAGATCCCCTCTAAATCTTATAGTTTAGCATTGACATGAAATATTTGCTCTCTCTTGACCGCCTTGACATTTACCCGTCTTCTCCGTCTTTGTGTCCTGGCTGTTTTGTCTACACTGGAAGCTGAAAAGCGATCTCTAATCCCCAGGGAGCTCTGACCCCACTGACCTGAACCTTGGCTCCATTTATCGCAGCTTCCTTGAAAGGACGGCGCTCTGGAGCCCAAAGATTAAACTGAAAAATCCATGCAAATAAAGGAGAACATATAGGTTGGCTGTGTGACGCCCAGGAAACATTAAAACTGAACAGGGATATAAAAACTTTTTACTGCCTCTGTGTCTCTATAGAGCTCGTACGGCTTGTCCATTAACATTTACTTTTTTTACAACAGGGGAGAGGCTGCATCATCGTCTGACCACACTTCAAACCATCAAGGTGGTAATATAATCTCTGATACCAGTTCAGGGTTGACTGTGAAAGCTGTGTGTGGTGTAGCTTTACTGTCTACTTAGTCCTGAACACAGCATTCAAGTTAAATTGCGTGTAAATATCAAACAGCATAAATTAACAATTAGTGTCTCGGAGCGTTGAACAGAGGATTTTAGAGCGAGCAGCAGCCGTGGCCTTTCATTCATGCTTTATGTATTATTGCTTTAAAAGGCTCTGTGCATCTAAATAAATAAAAAACAACTTATTTTCTCACATGCGTCTCATGATATCCAGGTTTGAAGATTTGGTGCAGTTTCACCGTCTATGGAGCAATAAGTGGATTAACTCAATCTGCCAATGAGGAGCATGTGATATGTTTAAATGAGACACAGGAGCCTCATATTTATTTTAATTTGTGTTATAACTTTAAAAAATGTGCAGAAAACATCTCTTCCCTCAGACTGTCCATTGCTGCAGCTCCTATTTTCATAAAAAACACTTGGTTAAAGCTCCTGCCTCTTTAAGCTTTGCAAAACTGAGGTGAAGAAGAAACTGTTGAGCTCAGATTTTAAATCAAAGTTCGAGAGGTGTATTACTATCCAAAAATATATATGATACTATACATGACATTAAGACGAGTTGTGTACTCGCGCTGCCTGGATCTACTCCACCTCGTATTGAGCTGTATCGACAGAGACCAAACAGAAATAGCTCATGAAGTAGCTACAGTACGTCGAGGAAACTGGAGAGAACCAATGGTCAGAGGGCTGATACCTTTAAGGTCATCGTTACAAACCATCTGATACAAAGCTTCGCCTCCTTTTTTCCGATCCCGTCTTCTCAAGTCATCTGAGACATTTTCTGTTTTGTGTGTGCGGCCAGCGTTATCATTCCCCCGCAGCCCTCTCTCCTGCGCAGCCTCGTGGACACTTAACTCGGCAGCAGATCACAGGGATCCTACATGAATTATATGGACTCGAATGAAAATAACCGTCCTGGACGTGGAGAGAGATGGTATCCAAGCGCCCCACAGGTTCTCAATGAGGCAGCGTGACTGAGGCCGGTTCAAAAACTGACCCACAAATAGCTGTTCACATCATCGCCGAGCGATGCCAAATACTCCCGTAACATCCAAGCTGTGCTGAAGCTGCAGCGTTTGGCTTTTAAAGGTCAAACCGCTCAGGATAATAAGGTTTTCATGTCACATTGCTACTGTTCACAGAACACAAACAACAGCATTCATATCAGTAATCTATAAATATATATTTATATATGTACAAGTGTGTACATATTCAATTGGCGGGAGAAACTCTGCTACACAAACACAGTCAAACACGAGTATTTCCTCCCCCTCTCTCTCTGTAGGTAAACACTGGAAGTCAACTGGCCTCTGGCGCCGTTCAAAACGAATTAGTGCTGAAGGCCTGGTGCTGTGAATCTCTGGCATTTCATGAAAGGTCTGTAGCACGGAGGCGACCACCTGAGAGTCAGCCCGCATTCAGGAAACGTCATTCAGAGTGCACTCGCTAATCAAAACAATTCTCTCTCTTTGTATGAATGAACAATTTGAAGTTCACATAACCGGGAGAGTCTGAGCAGAACGCGGCCGCGTGTTTAGAAAACAGACCGAGCTTATAATCAGTTCCCCCGTCTCCTCCAATGTAATGCGGCGGGGAAAGAGAGCGTCCAAGCGTTAACCACAGGCTGAGGCAGAATGGGATAATAATGCAGTCTAAAGGCAGAGCAGGCAGAGGTGCTGAGATGAGGAGACGTGGATCGGACCTGCAGGGAAACTCAACACAAACAACTCGCAGGAAGGGAACAGGCAGTTTGGCACCGTGTGGGACGATTTTCATACATTCAGCGTTTGAGCAATGACTTGAAGGAGTGATCGGTTTCCTTTCTAAGAATAATAAAACACCTGTGGTTGGTTCCAGCAGGAGTTAAAGATAATAGATGATCATTAGTTGTTGATGATGACTTTTCTTTCTTCTGGCCTGGACTTTGAGATTTGATGGAAAGTGTGGCAAACATGCAGGACACACACACACACACACACACACACACACACACACACACACACACACACAGAACAAATGAATGTGGAGTGCACAGGCTAAGAGAACTGTCCTTGGGAGGCTGATGTCCCTCAGTTCCTTCGGGCGCAGTGGCCAGATGTTTTGCTTTGTTTTCCTGGGTTCAGGCCCCAGTGCCTCGTTACAAGTCGCATCCATCACACGCGACAACGCAAAGCTCACAAGCTGCAAGACAACAACTCCCTGTGCAGTCATGCTTCGACATTCATTTTCAAAATGTTGCTGTTCGTAGCGTAATTTAAGTTGAAAGAGAAAAATTGCAGAATCAGCAAATCTGAATCTAAAATGTGTGAAACGTTAACCGTCCATCATTAAAGGTTATATACACAGAGTGTTTGTCTCTAGAAAGTGAAACCAATGCAGAAGTGCATGTATTCTCACAAACAACCAGCAGAGGGTGACACACCTGGTTGGAAAAAGAAGCTATGAGAAAAAGTCTTTTCTTCTTCTTGATTTTCTTAACAAGTTTTTGGTCGATGTTCATTTTATAAATTATAGTTGTATTTAGAATCAGATGATAAAGCAACGTACGTAGTGGGGTGTGTGATTGACAGCTTGTGCCATCCAATGGATCAAGGTCGCAGGGTTTGGGTGGGCGTGCAGTGTTCTTGAGGCTCCACCCCCTGCTCCTCCAATTGTGGTTACCTCTGGTTTAAAAAAAAACAAGATGGGCGCAGGACTGATGATTGCTCCACATACGTGATAGTCTTTGTTGCACATACGTGTCAATCCCACAAATGTAAGGAGGCGAAATACTAAATTGATGGAGCTCAATACTAGATTCACTTCCTGTTTTTAAAGATGACAACAAGCAGCACACATTAATTCAATCTTGTTTCTGACAGACAGCGACAGGAGGAGGGTTGAGCTGCCACAGAGTGAGCCATACATTCAGTAAATTAATGCATGCAGGCTTTCTGCTCTAGAATCAGAGGCTTGATCTGCTTCAAGGACACAAGCTGTTTCCTGGAAAGAGCTCAGGGAATCACAGAGACACTGTTAACCTATTACAAATATAAATGTTTAATAAAATGCAGAATCCACAGTGCAGTAGTAGAAATGAAGTAAACCGTGCTCTGGCCGAAGCTGGTATTGGTGAAGAAGGAGTTACCACACAGCAGCCTCCCCCACCTCCCGCTTTCCTCACCTGCCCCAAATGCCCACTGAGCACAATCGCTCTCTGGGTTCAGCATGACTGAGCGCTGCAGTCCTGAGTCACTCGTTCAGAGGGAGACAGAAAAAACAAGGTCCACAGATTTTATCGCAGGATAATCTGATATAAATATTCTAGTTTCTGAGATGAGCAAGTTTTTCATGTTTCAGCCCTTTCAGTTGCTTCACCCTGCAGCTTTTCCTCCATAGTGTAGATACAGTCTATTCGTATCTACTGAAATCTCCAAGCAGGTAAATCTCACCCTTCACAGACAAGTGAGACATTCTGCGAAATACAACTACCTTTCTCCACCTGTGAGATATAGACCTGTGATGCATGGTGACATGTACCCCACCACCCTTCAGCACGCAGTGGGAGAAGAATGACTACAGAGAGCAAGAAGCACTACAGCCTCCTCTCAGGACGCAAACGAGTGCAGAGGCTCCCCTGCGGCGTCTTAATGTGGCGTCAGGGTCACGCCAAGGGTAGACGAGAAGTGACCTGCCACATGATGCACCGTCGAGGAAAAGTATCACAGAAAACACTTGGAACGTGCCTCAATAATACATGAGGAGGGGGGGGGGGGTCTACGGAGTGAAAGCTCTCCAAGAAAATGGGACGATGATGGTGGTTGTTTGAAATCCTCCTGAGTTCATTCTATGTATTTTTACTGCAACAATGACATAAGTGAACAGCTGCTGATTGTGTGAATACTCCCTCTTGTCTTACAGTCCCCCGAACATTAACACTCAACACGAGGCTCAAAGAAATAATTACACACAGATTTATTTCTAATTATTATTATTATTTTCTCGCGACCTTGATGAAAATACAGGACGTACATCTGTGCAATTAAGGCAAAAATAAACACTCTGCTCATTATGAGAGTTACTGTAATTACAATCGTTCATCGTGATTCCTCTGTGTTGATGGTTTGAAAGTCAAATCACTACAAAACAAAATGTTTTACATTCGCAGTTTATCTCTGAAACGCACCCTGCAGGTCTAAGAAACGTATTGAATGTATTTCCTCAGTTGTAAAACTGTCTTTTAAAAAAAACCCCACTAACAACCATTGACATTTGGCTTTTGTCTACAATACGTCTAAACGATGACGCTACACCTTCTCTGGCACGATGTTATGATGCACATTGAACTTCCTGGAGTTACCCTGCGTAACTTGGTGCGAACAAGATATGGGATGAAGGATTCAACAAGAAATCTGGTTCTCCCACACTCAGTAATCGTGTCCTTCAAAAACACAAAGTCTGAGTTATTAAAATGTCCTTGATAACGGCAATAAATGCAAAATGAAATAAAAATTATCATCCACTAAACAGAAAGTCGGTAGTTTGATCCTCCGGTATCCTCTAACTTCTCTGACCCATAAAATGCTGTTCTACGAGAATATGAATGATGTGCTTTTTCAAACAATCGTGATTCATGTAATTTTGCGATTAACCTGTTTATTATAATCTATCTGTTGCTCTCTATTCATTTATGAGGCCAAGATGGGAGGGAAACTTAATAGATAAAGATTACAGTACAACAACTTTCTCTGTTTTCACATTGTCACAATACTGCTTCTTTAAAAATAGAGAAAAAATAATATTTCAAGAAATGCATCACTCTAAGTGCACATCTTTGTTTTAGTAGCCTTTAGTCTCCAAAGGGCCGCACATGAGATGTTCTGGTGACTCGCCAGCTCCATCCTTTGCACCAGCCTGCTTCCCCCCACCCCCCCGCAGTTCTTCAAGGCGTCTGCGATGCCAGATCAAGATGCGCCATGTGGAACGAGCCCTGGTGGCGTGAAGCGTTGCCAGCTACGTGTTTGAAAATCCCATGGGTTACTGCAGGGTTTTCAGATATGTGTCAGAAATCTTCAGGGTTAGACATCTGCCAACTCCACCTCAAACCTCGACAGTGACTGAGCGTTGCCAGCTCTGCCCCAAATAGCGAGCGTGACCAGGTTGACAGATAAGCACCAAAGGCTCTCGTGTGATGTTGGGTTGCAGGATGTGCCTCAGAAGGTGAAACATGAGATCTGAAGTGTGCCGCACATCGTGAGCTCCTGAAGCAACAGCAGGGTTTGTTCTAGCTTTAGATCAAACCCTATTAGAAATGGATGGAGCAGTATAGCAGCAGCATATATTCCCTTCAAAAATAAAAGCTTTCAAGGACTATACATTAGATTCTGTCTGATTTTATTTTTACGGGTGTGGTTCTCTTATGAGCCTTCACTGGTTTCTACCACACCCCCCACATGCTTTTACATTTCATTCATGTATTTGCAGTCTGCTGCTGATGCTGAGAATAGAGGGCTCCTGCATTTCTTCTGAAAACTGACAATCAGAGTCTGAAAAAGATTTGAATTGCAAATTGAACTTCAAATTGTGTACCAATCCACGTAGGCTCTTTAGAAAAGCTCAGACTAAAAGCTTTATGCATCTGCTCTTATCACTACATTTTTCCTATTTGAAGCATGATGCAAGCAAATGTGCAAAAGTACAAGGTGAAGAAGAAGCGTAATTCAAAACAGAAACCTGCTGATAAAGGGGAAGCCAGGCTACAAGTCAACATACAAGTCTCTAGTTTATTCTCACTTATAATCCTCATTATTCTTTTTTTATTCAAACACACACAGCTGCTATTCACCGTGCTTTAACACACAATGTTGGACACACAAGCAGCGACACAAAGGCTTTGTAAACGAGTCAAGGGAGACGAGCAATCCATTATAGCGATGATTGAATTGACCTTGAGCGACTGTATTTTCCCTTAACTCAAGAAAGAAGAATCGAGAGAACGGGGAGGACGTACACAACAATCCAGTCAAACCAAATCCCTGTGGTGACCCACAAATCGCACATCCTGTCAATCTGAACCACTGCGACTCGCGGCTGCGAGAAGAAACAGAAGCGTTGAATGAACCAAACAACATCGCCCACCTTTGAATGCAATCGGAGAATTACTTTTTATCTATCTAAAAAGCATGGTGGAAGGTTGGAGGTTCGAACCCCTGTCTCATCCAGTCTGCACGATGAAGACACTGATCCCAGGCTCTTTTTGAATAATAATAATCTAATTATGCCGCAGCGTTTTAGTGGACCTATATTACCAGCATAATAAATCACTGATTGCAGGTTGGACAGTGTGCCGGAGCTCTTTTTGCATGTTTTTGAACTACTCTCCTACGAACATGTTCCACCAGATGGAGTGTTGTAAGTTGGGTTTCTATCTTCCGTCGAGCCTGACTTTTTCTGACGTTTCTTTGAGCATGTGTGCACTTCCACAAACACACACAATGCAAATGAGAGCCTTGTATTTGTGCTATGGGGGAAAAAAAAACAACTTGTTCCTCAGCATATCTTGTCGACAGCATCACCACGGCTCATCTGCATCCACAGCCACAGGAGCGTGTCTATGCTACTCAGCTGACGTGATCTGCTATTAGCTTGGCTCCAACCCAACAGGGAATCCATAGCCTACAAAAGCTGCTATTTATACACCCCCCCCCCAACACCCAATCCAACTTCTCTCACTGCCTGTCCCTGTCATTAACACTGATGTTGGCTTCCCCAGACAAAAGATCCTTGATTAAAACCAGGAACTTGGCAGAAGCAGCCCAAACGTACTATGAGTAAGAGACCTCAGCATGGAGGAGGTTAAAGGGGAGAACCTGTAGCATGTGAGGAGCCCCCCCATCAATGAGTACTTTGCTTCACATCCTTTCTAAAAGGTACAGTATTCTGCTTCCCCCCCACCCCATTGGCACACATTTAATCTTCACGATCTCTGGATTAAAATACTGTACAAAGCATTGTTACGATTGTGATTGAGATTAAAACAAGGAAAAGGGATTGAAAGAAAAAAAACAACTCCATGAATCTGGGGATGATCTCTTCCTATATTTGGCTTCATGTTCCTTGCCCTTCTCTGTATTGAACTGATTGGTGCAGAGGATAAAATAATCTTCCTGAGAGAGCTGCACTCATTCAGCCACAAATTGCAGATGCATGTATAAAAAAGCAGATTTTCTGAAGGAGACTTTTTTTAAGGAAAAACCGCCACAATCAGAGGAAATGAAGAGTGAGCGGCACTCCGCTAATGACACCACTTGATGGAACACGGTTTATGAAATAGAGGCCGCCTCGAGGTTGAGCATCTTCTCCACCCACATTTGCAATGTGGCAACACGCGTCACCTTGGAAACAAGTATTATTTCTTCTCCGAGCATTGTTACCATAGTAAAGCATGTGACCTCTCCCCTCCGATATGCTGCGAAGGTTTGCTTGCGGCACGGTGCAGGAGATAAAAGTGATTGTTCCCTTTGCTGAGACTCAGTCGTCACTGGATTAATAAACACCAGGTGACTCCAGCTTCAATGTTCATAAAAAGGTGACAGCCTCCCTGCAAGATCGTAAAAAATAAAAATAAAAAAACTTCTTCATGGGTGATTTGACATCTTTAGAAACAAACTGGCAGAAGAAAATAGGAGATTCTGCTCGAATGAACCTCTCGACGCCCACACACATTTGTTCTACACTGTGGCAAATAAACTGGAGCAGTGTTTCCCAGGCTTTTTGGGTTTCCATCTGCCAAAATGAGGCAACGTCGACATGTGAGCTTCTGTCACATGTTGCATGTGTATGGATCATTTGTTTGCCTTTCTGTTCAGCGTCACAAATATACCAAGAACTGAGACGCTGTCCCACCTTGCTGTCTTTCCACAAAGTCACACCACTAGCATTAAGCCTCAACTTTTTTTGTCTATCTTTGTTAAAACCTCTTGTATCCACGACTATCCACAAAATGTACTTGAGCACAAATCTAAGGACGTTCATTAGAAGAGAAATAGCTTCATTAAATAAAGCAGCAGTCGGCTGTAGATTAAGGCTGAAACTTTAAAAAGTGTCATCGGGCCAGTTTCAACACCAGCCCTCAGAAAAAGCTATTACTTGTTCAGACTTGTTATTTAAAAGGATAGAAGAGGGATAGTCCCTCAGGATATTTTCAACTAACAGCACTTAACAGTGTTTTAGTCTAATGATGCTCGTTCACTGTTGAACACAGAATCTCAATTGTTTGTTTCCTTGGAAACTTGCTTTTCTGTGCCGTGACCCACATGTAGAGTCAAACGTTAGCAAAAGGCAGCTTTAAATTACACGTGCAGAGTCTGATTCAGTCGTCGTGCTTGAGGAATTAACTAATAACAAGTGAGGTCGAAACAACAATCGTGAAACTGAGAAATACACAATAAAGTCTGGAGGAGAAAAAGGCACGAGATGAATGTGCTGAAGCTCAAGGTGACATTGAAAGGAGGTGGTTTTAAAAAAGGGTTAAGCACCTGTGGTTTATAAAGGAAACTTCACACACTCAAAGATTCAAGAGATACGACATTTTATGATTTAAGCTACAGGGAAAAGAATCAGGCTGATACAGAAGAAGACCCCTGCCTGTCAGGTGTGACAGAAGGTGAGCACAGGTCCTCATCTGTTTAAATATTTCATGTCAGTATTATCTCTGAATAACCATGTTCTAAAAGTGGCAGCCCACTTCTTTCCTTTCTTTTCTATATTAGGACACTGTGTGCTGCTCGACAGGAACTGTGGTATTCGGCAAAAAACTGATACGAGTGGGATAAAATCTCAGTTTTTTGAATCAATCTAGTCTTACCGTGAAAAAACCTACGATTGTAGAATTAATATTTTACCGATTGCAAATTCGTTTTTTCTAGTTTTTCATGGTTCTTGTGCAAAACAAAATGTCCATTTTTATGGAGATTTCTAAAAACAAGTTGACGTCTTGCGGGAATTATTCTAAAAACTGATATATACTTAATTTTTTTAAGAAAGTAAAGTTTGTAGGACACTACACAGACACAGCAATTCAAAAACCTCTGCTTAATTTTAACATTTACAACACGGCAGCTTTTGCCTCGTAAGAGCTTCATCACAAGCTCTTCCATTGTCGCCATCTTTGTGGTTGTCAGAAACACTCAACCCGACGCTGAAAATGAAAGAAAATAACGGGTCTATACTTTAAGGGATGATTATTGCACTGATCGCCTGTGTCATCAATTTCTTGAGTATTTTGGCTTCTGCAGCCGACTTCAAATCTCAAGTTGAATCAAATTACGTGTATCAAGTAACCAGTGTGACTGTGGGTTATAGGGAAAAAAAAAAAAAGGTAGTGAAACGTCCTTGAACTCCTGTGGCTTCATTTTCAATTCAGAATCAAATGCTTCAACTGCTAAAAGGACAATTTCTCCTCGAGAGTGAAGTGGACATGTAATAATGATCATGTGACACTGCTTTAGCCTGTGTGTGTCTGCCGTTGACCTACTCCATGACAGCCTTGAGATAATAGAGTCACCGAATCAATGTTTTATAAAACATCACTTAAATCTATATAGTCTGGACCTGTAATGAATAATAATAGCGCCGTCCTTTCACCCCAGACGTGCTACGCAAACGTCACAGTAACACACTCTGAGCTAAAACAGAATCTGCCGTGTGCTTCTGTCTTTCCTCACCAGCAAAGTAAAGGTCAGGATCGGCTCCGGGGCCTGTGCTGAAAGAGGACGAGGGGAGAGGAGGTTCAATACTGTGGAGACACGGTGGAGGAGTCATGCATCAACATGATGTTCGGTTCCTCAGGGGTGGAGAAGTTCAGCTGCTGCTGGGAGGTGGACAGTCAGTGAAAGTGAGTCCGTGGCACATTTCAGCCTGGATACGTTATTATTAATTCGTCCCTGCTCGCAGCGTCGCACGACTGTGGTCAGTAATGTGAAATCCTGAGAATCTTGACACTAACAAGGTTTCCCAGCTTTGTTAAGTCCGACTTTACACCCAGCTGTGATTTAAAACTGTAATGCAAAGCATCTGCGCCATTTATCAGAGCCCTCACCACATGTGCACTTTGAAGATGAAACCTTCTCTCTGTGATCGATTATATTTAGTTGAACTTGTTTGGTGGGAACAAATGAATTGGATCTCACCACAGCGATTACTAAATACTAACACCTCGCAGTATAACACAGTCCACGTCAACACTGCGGAACACTGTAGCTTCAAAACCATTTAAAGAAGTAAATCCATTCATTTAACACCTTCAACAACACTGCTGTTTTAGAAAATATGACAAAGTGCTGAAGATTTAATGGCCTGACAATAAATTGTGCCATTGTTACATTCAGGATCTGAATTCCTCCTCCACTGACTCCACTACAGATGCTGTTATGCAACATGAACAGCTCACAGCTTTAGTTCAGTGATTAGAGTTCAGAATAAGAAGAGTAACGGCACATTCCCTTCAGCCGTTTCCTTGAGTACGGAATGAAAAAGACGCAAAAATGCGCGATTAATGTGACGGCAGCGTAAAAGCAGTTCAGTCGAGGCAGGTCACCGGCAGCGCTTCCTCCAGGACGCAGCAGAAGTGGCTCATTCATGCAGAACTGAGCTGAGGCTGCAAATCCAATATTCCAATAGCGCCTCCGCCTTTTCCAGAGACAAATCCGTTCACTGGACCTCACCGCTGCAAACAAGGTTAAGAGAGGAGACGGATTCTGCGTAAACAAACTTCAGATGAACAACGTGGAGGTCGGAGAGTTTTTTCTGAAAGACGCACTCTCGGAAAGTGTCCACGAACAAACTCCAGGAGGAGCGTCAGAAAGTAAACAAGCCTTTTCATCTTTACTCACAAACGCAGCAACTCACAGAGAAGAGGGACGTGATGACTCACACACACTCTGCATTATGGAAATCTGATGCACTAATTGAAATTCAGCTTCATTTCAATTCTTTTTAACCTTCTTCACTTTGTTGTGTTCACGTGACACTGCCTGTGATGAGAGGCTTTCAGATCACCTGTATAATGTCCGTCATTCAGACTCTTATCATGTGGATCTTTCCAGAACAACATGCTCCCGGGGGCCGAATTTACTAAAACCTACATTCATGGGACCAACATGGCTCACAACGTCACCTGTAGTGTTTCAAAACGTTCCAACAGCGAACTCTTTTGAGGGGGAATCTCAAAAGCTGCTCAATTTCAAACCTGTGTGGATCCTAAACCTCTAATCCACCACATCGTCTACCGGTCAGACACTTAAATGAAAACATAACGTAGAAACTGTTGTCGTATTTATCTGTTCACACGCACTGGGGAAGTCCTGCTCTCCCCATGTGATGTATTTTCAGCCACTACATGAGCTGAATGTGGAAACTAAGTCCAGTGGCCTTGTTTAAACTTCTGATGGTGTGTTAATTAATTTGTATGTCGAGCTGAATCCTATTACGTATCGACTGGAACATGAAACTCCATCCTGCTCCATTCTAGTCCACTGAGCTCTTCCCATTAATCAACAAGAGCTGAAATATGGATTTTGAAACACGCTGGCTTCATTCTTCTGGTCTCAAGTCATCAACCTCTGAACCATTTCATTGCACAATTGTCTTGTGTGACATTAACACCATCACACCAAGCTAAAAATCAACAGATGTACAGTCAAGAGTTCATAAGTGAATAGGCTCCATGTTCCATCAACAGTGAAAGAGAATACGGGATATTTTGGCTTTATTTTTTTTACATTTGGGGGAAGTTGCTACGCATCATCCATCTCTTTACAGAGTGTTAGATTGTGAGCTGTTCAGAACGACTTCACACGGTCACACAAACAGTGTGGATCCTCCCTGGGTGTTTAGCTCAGCCTCGATGCCTCCGAGACTCTGCGGCTTATCACGAGTGAAAAACATCAAAGTGTGAGAGTGAAACTTCGGCGTCGCCCGACCGACTGCGAATACTGCAAACCAACGCTGCTCCACACGTGCCGGCAAAACTTCATGGCTTTCATGTCACATCTCTACTTTACTCCAATAATTACAGCACATATAAAAGAACCCCATCACTCTCCGGGTGGATGTATAATGCACGAGAAGGCATTGATTGATTGAGGGCTTAAATAGTTAATTAAAAGAGGCTAAAACAGAGGAGGGGACGGGAGAGGGACATTCACGGAGCCGAGTGAATTTCCTCTAGAGATCAGCTTCACTGGTGTCACGACTGAGTGGCTTCAAACACCAAAACACTTTCTCTCCGCACATCACAAGTGCAGCAGTGGGATCCGGAAACACCACGGCTCTCGGTCTTTGAAGCTTTTTCACAGAGTTCAAATGAGCAGTGACAGGAATCAAATGGACGTGAGACAGCCGTGGAAGGACGGAGATAAAAATAGAGTAGAACCTGCTGATGGACAGCTGACTACTAGGAACATGTATGCAGGGAAATTAAGCAAACACCAGCATGAAAAAGGGAATGACAAATATCAAAAGCACTGCAGCAAACATGAGCAGACAGACGGATCGTAGAGAGCAGGACGGCTGATGGGAAATATAGTGACATGTTATTTCCTGTTAGCTGGATAGCATCACGAGGAAACGAGATGGAGTGGATCCGTTTGGGGGCCTCTGTGAGGAAATGAACATAGAGAACCGCGCTCCGCTGCCGAACGCCACACGATAACCTGCCGTACGTCCCGCTCCATCATCTCTACTCCCATCACACATCCATCCCATCAACCTAGCGGAACGCACGCCGAGCCGTATGTGGCGGCTCCGCTCCACACGTGTACAGCATCGTAGAGGAGATGGTGCAAACGTGAGCAGGGAGCTCCCTGGGTGGAACTAGTCGAGTGTAATTACAGAGGACTGTAAGGGACTATAGGCAGACCCCTGCAATTTCCATCCAACATTAATCAAATTGACTTTCTGCTTCTGGTTGGTCAAAGGACCCCCAGACCAAACAGACCCCCCCCCCCCTGGACTCCATCTTCATTCTCAAGCCAATTGTATATAACGTGTTTATGCTTTATGCTTCAAATGGTCCGGATCAGGTTGAACCCTTTGAAAAATAAATACATAGATTAATATACTAAGGGATACGTCTTTTTTTTAATCTAGTTTGAATCAAGAACACAAATAAATAAATCTACAATCACTCATCACCCTTCAAAACCGAAGTCCTGCATAAGGTTTGGTTGCTTCAAGCGTTTACCGTCAAACCGCGTAACCAGTGGCAGCACATAGCAACTGCGGGAGTGACGAACAAGGTGTGATATCAGATCCGTGGATAGATTTGTGGTTTTCATATCTGGTATCGGTGTTAAAACATGTCTACTCCACGCGTTTGATATGATTTGAAACCAGGTTCCATTACTTCCCCACTTCAACTATTGAACAACCCCCACTCTTTAACAACCACTCAAACCGAGAGGAAAAACAAAAACAAGAAATTATCCGGCGAGCCTCTCCGTGACTTCTGAATGGCCGGCGGCTGCAGCCACTAATGGGTTACACACTGAGCTGTGCTCCCACTTGATGAAGTTATTAAAAGTGACTTATTAAGAAGAACCGCTGCAGTTCTCATGAGATTACAGCCAAAAGAGATTCGGCTCACGACAATGAGAAGGCTGTGCACGGTGAATGGAGCATCTGTGCACTTTTTCAACAGAGACTCAACTAATACTGTTAACCAATCTAGAAAATACCAGAAAGAAAATCTCATCATGTTTTCTCTTTAAAAGCGTTATTTCCACGAGAAGTGAACAAAAGAGCTTTGTGAAATAATGATAAACTGTCTTCTGACTTTACTCAAGATAATGTGAACTTACAGTAAAAGTTAACATTATAACATTATGTTGTCTTCTGAGACTCATTAGGAATTAAACTTTGTGGAAAGCAAAGTAATAAATTACTCAGAGAAACGTTTATTTTTCTCAATGGAGCAGTAGAGGGAGAGGTGATCGAGACATAAAAGTTACGACCTGCACACACACACACATGGTAGATAAAAGAACTGAGGGTCGGTGATACATGCTTTGATAAAGAAAATTCAGTTCGAAGAAACATTTTTTGTTCTGAAATGTTAAGTGAAAACGGAAGAAAAACACTTTTCTGGAACATTAGGTCTAAAAATAAACATTTCAAAGATCAGAGCCATTCAATGATTTAAAAAAAAAAAAAAAAAAGCAAACGACCGTTAAAACAAAAAAAGAAAATGTTGGATTCAGTCAGGATGTGTGTCGAAGCAATATCCTTTTCCTTTTACCTCGTCTGATAACGTGCTCTATATTCACTCCCACTGAGAGTTTTAATGAAGATTAACAGAGAGCAAAAAGAGTCACACCGAAGGGCTTAAACAAAAAAATAGAGAGAGAATGGTGCCGGAAAAGTGGGAGCAGCATCTGTGACAAGGCGTACGCCAAGCATGAAATCAGGATTACTCAAAGATAAAATAATCACTGCTGCCGTGAAAGTGTGAAAACTCATCAGGGAGGTGGACACAGGCGGCAAAACACACACGCACATGCATGCACGCACGCACACAGGTGGAAAAGACCACAACTATTGATGAATGAGTTCTGGATTAGAAATGCTGAAAAGAGCAGTAGCCAACTTTATTGTCAATTCTGCCATATGTGCAGGACATAGACGGGATTGAAATGTCTCTTCTTGATGATCCCCGGTGTAAACAGACAGAAGATGTACGTAAACAAAAACTCTGGGAGAAAAGAAAAAGAGCGACAGTCACATGTTGGAAGGAGAAGGACTGTATGGAACAGACACTGATAGGATTCAGCATCCAGGCTTGAAATAGAACAAACGCTAAAAAAAAAATCACTGAGTGAAGTGAGACAACATATTTACTTTGATCAACTGAGATGATCCAATTTTCCACCACAGGTTTCTCCTTCAATCACAAGGCCCGCTACACATGAAAAGTATTCTGACTTTACAGAAAGGAAATTATTACTCGTCTCTCAAAGCGAAGGGAAGGAACTCTGAGTGTGTTCGTGGGTGAGGAAGAGGATGAAGCTGCGGAGAGGAAACTGTATTTGTAGCAGTTCAGTGGTTGTCCCATGGTGCACTAAAAGCCTGGCCATTAATGCCTCAGCTCAACTCGGCGTGCAGTTCAACCGCCGGCGAACCGGAGGATCCATCCGCTGAAAGGTAGATGGGGTTGACACAACAGACGTTTCGGTGCCTTTAAGTGGGGGCACTTGTGTTAACATGAACCTGAAGGATCCATTAGACTCTGGGAGACAACGCCCCGTCACAGGGCCCGGATCAGGTTTCTCATTAGCTGAGCCCCGAGGAGCCAAACGTGTCACGTTTGAGAACCTTCTATCAAGCTTCGCAAATATCTTGAGGTCCGTCCAAGATGAAGATCAATGGGAAGCGAGTGTTTCTGACGCTGCACTCACTTCCTGCCGTTCCTCAGATCCGACAATATATCTTATATCTGTTTGTCTGGGGGATGACGACCCCACGTTATAATGCTCCGTAACACACAACATTAAGACTCAGTCATGTGATGGGATCATTTAATGAACATGGATAAATTGATCGTCGAGTTGTCAGCGGCTCGTTCTACACTCCGCTTGCTGAAGCTGCTCAGAATTAACAACACTTTCAGAAAGCAGATGACTGCAGAGAAGAAGAGGATCATGTGTGTTGATCTTGGCCAAATCTTTCATTTCACTTTCAAAACTAAATTCGACTCCAACTGTGAAAAGCCAACACGCAGCAGAAAGAGACGCCCGTCAGCATTTCTGTGATTTAAGTCGAAAAAGATAAAACACTTCCTTGATATTTTTTTCTGCTGAGAATAAACATTTAACCAATCGGAGAAAAAAAAGTTCTGGCCAAATTCTACATTTCCTGTTAGGTCACATGACCTTCAGCAAAGATCCACAAGGTTTCCCTCAGAACACACAGGATGCATTCATGATCTAACGTGAATGCTAACGTACCTGAGCCGACCGCATTAATAATTCATGGCATTCTTTAAAATAACATCCAACTTTATAGTTTGCACTGAATAATTCAAGGCGGTACAACAAACGGAAATATGTGTTCTCGGAAAACACCATATGGCACGTCAGGGTACGCCTCCTGAGAATAAGTTAATATTCTCTCTATATATTCACATTGTATGTATATGTTGAACGTGATTCTCGTATGGAAGGAGGCAATAATCTGGTTTTGGCACAACCGCTCCTCAGAATAGCTCCATCATTATTTCAAATTCACCTACGATCCTTCATTGGTTTTCCTGAGCAATATAATAACATGTTGAAGTAGATCCACAGAAAGCTCAACATACATGCAGGGTTATCCTGAGGCTGTTCCTACAAGGTTTCTGTCCTGGATTTTGTGGATAATAAGATGCGTTGCAGTGATATTGCTAATAATACCAGCTACAGAATATAAACAATAACTGCAATGTCATTTTCCAACCCTGTTTGCAAAGCGAACACATGCATCATTGTCTAAAAACACATTTGCCGATTGTGTTTTAATGTATCGTCATGTGATAGAATATAATAAATAACGAATCTTATCTATTTAAGAATGAAAATGCATAAACAAGCCGTTAGATTTTGAGACAGATGTTAAAAATACATCATTCTGCTTGAATTTATCTTTTATGATTCCATTTATTCTTACAGCTGACTGAACCAAATGCATCATCAGCTCCTCATCATTCCTCGTTCTCCTTCAGAATCTCACAGTCCTGCAGTGTCTCAAACTGTGAGCTTGTTTTTAGAACGTGCTTTCGTGCAGCAACACCTCATGAAACACACGCACGCTGATGAACAAACTGACTCCATGCAGCCAGTGAAATGTCTGGTTGATTTTCTCCTGCAGATCACTAAACTAAAAATGACAAATTGATTATTCCTTGAAGGATTCTGATTAAGAGTTAATTTGTCAATAATATGCACATTTTGCAGTTTTCATATGGATTAATTTCAATCCATCAATCGCACGGTTCCCATGACACCTGATGCCCCAATTGATCCTTACAAGAAAATGAGATGCCATGTTTGGCTACAAGTGATTAATACAGTAATATTTCTGGATTAGACGTCTGGTGTCTGATGCTCTTCTCTCGCTCTAATCTCCTACTTTCTCTCTAAACGTTCCCATTATTTCATTCCACAGACCCATGGGTGTGGCAAAAAGCCGATCCTCCAGTTTG
Organism: Paralichthys olivaceus; assembly: GCF_024713975.1. Lineage (NCBI taxonomy): Eukaryota > Metazoa > Chordata > Actinopteri > Pleuronectiformes > Paralichthyidae > Paralichthys > Paralichthys olivaceus. The sequence goes on from NC_091115.1 coordinate 3,782,165, forward strand.
AGCTGCAGCCACCATCTCCCCGGCAACCAAGGGCGGATGCGGAGGTCTTTGCAGGGCGGACGATGCCTCTGCCGCGCGTTAAAGTGATTGTCATGTAGCAGGTGGTGCTCCGCTCTTCAAGTGGAGTATCGCCTGCAGGGCCACAAGGCCTGGACAGAGCCGTGCCATGCTGGGCTAGCTGTCAGGTCACATTAGCCCAGATCACAGAGCTAACGCCAGTCTGAGACCTGGTTTGTGTCGGCATCAGACTTATTACAGAGACAGAGGAACAACAGGCGACTCCTGCGTGAAGAGGTCCTTGAAGTCGGGGTCCGGGGACTCAAAGCATTCCAGCAAGAACCCTCCAGAAAATGAGACCTTCTTTCATTTCCATGCTTCCCGTGAACAGAAGATTAATGAACGCAATCTTAACTTTCCTGCACACTTTTTGACTCACAAACTAATTTATAACAAGCGTCCTAATGGGAACAACTTCAAACTGCTGAAATGAAAAAGTTTGAGATCGAACTTGAGCTTCAGTTTTACACTGAATCCTCAAAGAGCTGCATGAATTCAACAGAAGTTAAGTGCAGCGTTTAAAGCCTGGTATCTGTACAGCGAGAGGTACTTGACGGAACATGTCACCTTTACTGTTTCTTTGAGTGTCCCATTGACCTGAGTGAGTCAACGTGGGAGCTAACTCCTGTTAGACATTTTAACAGCAACTTAAAATGATGGAAAAAGAGGCACCTTTCTGCTATTCTACAACATTATTATAATAATGTATGTATTTTATATTCATCCCCTGTTTTTGTTATATAAACAAACTAAACTCGACACATCGTCAGTGCAAATATATGTAGGAAAGCCACCGGGCATGTTTATTCCATATAATTATTACATTGAAGCTGCAACTATCATTAAAGTGAGAATTAGCCTTCAACCAATTACTTGTTGGTCCAGTTAATTGGTGCAGATGAGACATAATCTGAAGAACTTTAGCAAATGGCTGTGGCCAATTATTCGGCTGCCTTCATTTTCCTGCTCCAAATAATATAGATGGATATATTGGCCTGTAAAAATCAAGAAATGACTATTATCTTCTCCTGCTATAATAGAGTTAGCCAATCTCATCCGTCCCTCCACATCTTTGCATGTTAATTGCAGCGCCCCTGGTAAACTCCCTCATGCCCCGTGTGCCAGTCCTCTCCAGTCTTATTGCCTGCTGCGACATTATACACTTTCATTAAAATTCCTGAATGGCTAGACGCTTCCGGTCTCACCTGTAGGGCTCTCAACACAAATCATCTCCTCAGAAATAAGAAAGATATTTAAAAAAAGGAAAACGTTCTCCGCGCCTTCATTTTGGCTGCAGCTCGACACAGAGGGGAGAGAAACTCGCCGCAGCAGGTGAGGATGTTTTTCTGTGCAGACAATGAAGATCTCAGATAATCAGCTTCTCTTATCTAAACACACATGCTCACCAGTGGCCCTCAGTGATGGAGCCTTTATGGAAAACATTAGGTGCAGAGTTGGTGTTGTCTCAGCAGGGAGCCTCCGTGTTGCTGCTGGATGAACTCGCTCTTTATCCCAAGCGAGCCTGCAAGCGGATGTATTGATTTTGGAGGGTTTTTCATTTCAGTGCATTATGGGAGGGTGGCGGCAGCAGCGGGAGAACAGAACTACTGGCAACAAAATTGCTTCTGTCTGTTTATGATCCACTTTTTTTACATCCTGTTTTACAGTCTCATGTGAACAGCAAACAGAATGAGATATATAGATCCAGACGTACATAAACGACAACCAGCGACCTTGTAAACTTAATAACCCTGTTGGGTTAGACACCAGATTGATTTGCTTTTACAGCCTGTTTTTATTTTTTATTTTAAAAAATATCAGCATTTAAAGCTTAAATCTACTCCATGTGCTTTATCTAACAAGGATATAGAGCTTCTGACGTAAAAAAAAAAAACCCAAAACATCCTCTTGTGTTGTGCTGGTTGAGAACAATGAGGGTCAGAGGCCAGGGAACGTGTAATAACCATGCATCGACTTCCTCTCTTAGAGAGGGGGTTCACTCTCTTCGGCATGTCTTGCTAATTAAGTTCACTGTCCCTCATTTGTCTATTGACTGCGAGACAACATGTTAAATCTATGGTAAAGGTCACAGCGGAGCGAGTGGACATTTCCTATCTGACCAGCAGGAAGATTGTTTCACCTTTAACAACTATATTTGACACCCGGCCAATCCGCTTTGGAAAACCATTGAGGTTTAATAGAGAAATATAGGAAGGCGAAATTATTGTTGTTGCATCTAATAGCCAGGTTCGGCCACACACACATGCCGACACAGTTACACGCACACCAGAGGGGGGAGTGGCAGTAAAACAGGAGAGCGCCAAAGCTGCTGTAATTGAACATAGCATGGATTTTATTGCCACTGCATTATTCACAAAGGCCACTGCATACTGCATCGCCTCGTGTGAATGACTGCGGGGGGAAATGTAATGTTGCAAACAAGACAGTGTGGGTGAGGGAAGCACTGAGGCCGCGGAAACGGCTCGGGATGAATGAATCTCCACCGATGCAGCGATTTAAAAAGTTGGACGAATGAAATCCTCACAGTGATGCAGCGTTAAAGGGATGGGGATGTAAGTGACGATCGCGGAGAGAAGGAGTGAGGGGGTTTGAGAGACAAAAAGACAGAGGGGTGTAGAGTTATATCACAGTCAGAGACATTCAGCATTGCTCCCATTATGGAGCACACAGCAGCTATAAGATTAAACGGCCATGGAGGGGAGCGGCATGGAACGGGTCCGGTTTGAGCATCATGGACTGTGAATGGACAATCTGACTACGGGAAAATATCAGCTCAGTCTGAATGAATGGAAAAATAGATAAAATAAAGATAAGACCGTTCCTGACTTCCATCACGTCATCCTTTTTTTCTGATCACAATAAAGGCTTAGAGTCGTCAGCCACAGTGAGGCCTGTCTGAATAACAATGGACCACAAACGTATAAAGATGGACGACATGACAGCTTCCCAAAAGGGAAGCCAAATCGTCTTGTTTTCCCCCTGGTGGCTGTCTGCAGAATAGGATGTAAACCCCACTGGTTTGATCCTGTATTCCAGCAGGGGGCGATCTAAAGATTGCATTGTCACCATCACCTCTCAGTCAGCTGGACTCAGCCACAGCACCATAATCCAAATCCATAATCCAATTACAAAGAATTGGACAACTACTTCCAACTCCCAAAAACCAAAAACAAGCTGGTGCTGCAGGTGGTGTCTGCAGGTTCGGAGCTGAGACAAATACGCTGACGATGCGGCTCTTTATCTGGGCGAAGACGTGACCCTGTTCTGTTCTGCGTTACAGGACAGTCGGAGGATGGGAACACCTTATGTGGGACTACGTGCCCGTGCAGGTGCGAATGTGACGGGGACAGAGAGGTCAAGTGATGGATGGACACGGTTATTATGTCACGGCTGTGCATCATTTCCACTGTGATTTTCTATCGGCTGACTTGGTCACTGAGCATTGAATCTGGGTGGGAAATGACACAACGTCAATGGCTGAATGAGTCCCTAGTGAGGCGATCAGCGCTGAGGTAGTGCTGGTTTTATTACTACCCATGATTCACTGCTCCTCTATCTTCCTCTCTCATTATTTTTTTGCCCAACAAACCAGCCAGAATGCAGCTACTTTACTCCGGCTGACGTGAGTCTAATGAGAATCATTTGTGAAGGTGCTGCGACACACCTGGAAGCACTGGCCCATTTGTAAACAGGTTTTTTTGGGGGATATATGGCTATGTCCCCTTACTCAGCATATAGGGACTTATATACTAAGTTCATCGGTATAAGGAATACTACAGAAATCCCATAATACATCTTAAATGTTTATTTTACATAAAAACCTTTGCTGCAGTTTGTGCTGTGTTGCGCTGCTCTGCTTTCATTACATATTTCACGGCCACAACTAACGAGCAGGTCATAAGAAAACAAACCACACCGTTGGATATATTAGAGACATATACTGTAAAACTGATCGTTTCATTTTCATTTGTCCCAGCAAACATAAACCCGATAATTCAGACACTGGTAATGAGAATGAAGGAGCAGAGATAAAAGGCCAGGACGTGCTGTCATCTCCGCAATGCATGATGGTATATATTGCTAGGTTAGTGACCATCAGCTGAACACAACTTTTCACAATGCACTTTGGGATACAAGGAGTCCACTATATAATAAAACATTCATAATATAGTGATTACTGACTGATTTCAGACACAACCTATATGTCCTGATTAACTTTAACTTCATTTTCTTTGGTCATCCACAGCGAACACCTCTAATACCTGGACCCTCCAAGGTTGACGTGACTCTCAATAACAGACAAATGATTCCGTCACTTGAAAACTGACTTTGATTCCACCCTGGAAATGACTAAACGAAACACCGACAGCTTCATATTCCGTCGATCCGCACACTAAAAACTCTCCACCTTTCAACTTGTTGGATGAATGGGATCAGGCTCCTGCGGTGAGCCACGACAAAGGGTTACGCCATAATTACATCAATGACGAGAGGTTGTTGCCACATTAGAGCCTATTGAAGTGAGCGACCCGGCCTGTGTGTTCAGCCTCCTCCAATTTAGAATCTCTGTGGGATCTGTGCTGTGTACGTGCGCACGCGTTTATCAAATATGCTTCAGTGTTCGGCACGTGCGAACCACGGCTGACACTGCACCGGGAGATTAAAGGATGATGTTTGATAAAGGGAGGAAGAAATCTGTGTGTCACATTAAAGGATGAGGCTGGAAATATTCAACACTTTTGTTGCTGTCACGAAAGCCTTTGAAAAGTCTAATGCTGCATCAACCATGAGTGAGAGCAGCCGTCAGATCTCTGCTGCTGTCGTTCCTGCAAAAATCTTTATCTTGATAATATATTTTATTATTTATATTATTATTGTTAATATTTTTAAGGACATTTGTTGGTGGCTATTTAAAGAAATGATTTAACGGCCTGGCGTGATCTAAAGAATGCACTGATCATGGAGATTTCTGCAAGTTACCACTAACCAGACAGTAAAATATTATTATTCTGAAACCAAATGGTTAGAAAAATAAAGATACTGGGGGAACTCGCTGTACATGGCCTGGAGGGAAGTTCAGAATCCTTGATATAAATATAAAACTAAGTTTGTCCAGTTCTTCACGAAAAGTCAAAGAGTCTGAGTTGAGCAAGTTCACATATTCCTGGAGGAATCAGCAGCAGAGTTACTTCATGGTTACACATACAGTACACACCATGATTACACAAATAGTCTTCAATTCCTTCCCTCCATCCCTTGTTGACGCCCACCGACACACAGCGACGCACACATGTACACAGGGGCCTCTTGCTTTCGAAAGCTCACTCATCCTTTTAATCGGTGTGGAATCCATTAAAGTGGGTCAAACTCCCTTCCCCATCTGCCCTGGCCAGATTTTAAATGCATGAGGGCTGATTAAAAAAAGACCAAGAAAATAGGGCAAACGCCTACAACACACACACACACACACACACAGACGGACACACACACAAACACACCGCTCAGGAGACCAGTGGCAGGAAATGGATACCAAAGGGAGGACTGTGTGTTTGCATGTGTGTTAGTGAGGGTGTCGGACGTATTTGTAAGCAATTACGACATGTCAGTGTTAAAAATAAAAGGTCAACCACTTCGACTTCACTCTGTCGGCCATGCATCAATTTGCTGTGTTTGCGCTAATTTGCATACGGCCACCTTTTGTCATTCCCCCAGCACATGACACAGGTTGGGTGGGACAGCGGACAAGGGGAGGGGGAGTGTGTGTGTGTGTGTGTAAGACCACTGGGGATAAGCTTGCTCCCACAGCTGGGTGTATTATTTATATATTTTTTTTGCAGCCCCGTGTGTTTTCATGTATAATTGCATGTTGCTGTGGATGCACACTTTCACACTGCAGACGTTCATCCTGCAGCAGCGGTTCCACACGTTTCCCTCCGGCTGCACCCGCATCGCTGTCCTTGGTCATGTGACGAGCGGCGTCACCACACACGGCTTTGATACATGCACAGAGATCATCAAAGGGGCGGGACCCTGCACTTAGCCCGTCGTCACGCTGCACAAATGGGGATTTCCAAGATTAAGAGTTGACGTGCAGCAGAGAGCGGGAGGTCACTAATACAGCAAGTTGAGCAAAGATGATAGGAAGTGCATTAATAAAGCTGCAATAGCGGTTTTCCCCTTGACTAGTATAAGTCTGAAAATAATGAAATTTTTATTATCAGTAGTCCCAACAACAGACCCAATGTCAAAAACCCACATGTAGTTTAATCTAATGGAAAAGAGTCAATCTATATAAAATATGACGTTTTGTTTCAGGGCCTTCAACTAAGTTTCGTGGAAATCCGTTCAGCAGTTATTGTGAATTCTTGCTGCCAAACAAACAAGGGGCGAAAACATACCGTCCTTGGAGGAAGTAATAAAAAGAGTCATCTGACATTTCTGCTTCATATAAATCCAGTGAAATTAAATTAGGTTTTAACACTACATTTTACAACAAACCAAGAGCACATAAAACTTTCTACTTTACTAATAAAGGCAGGAAAATTCCGCTGATGTCCAAAAGAGCATAAACACTAAGGCAGTGAAGAGGAAATACAGCTGAGGCATCTCCGTGCAGTAAAAATAGGAGCTTTCTTGTCATATACCTGATGAATCATCCTGTCTCGCAGACCTCTGCTCCATGAGCCTGATTGGGCTTATGAGGACGCTCAGGTGTGGGTGTGAAGGTGTTGAGCGTCTGCACTGATTTATTTAACGACGTGAGTAAGAGACACTGCAGCTCTCCTTCTTAAGTAGAGCACAACCGCTCTGAGCCTTGGCCTGAACGTCCCTGCACGTGTGGAGGGAGGCGCCAGGCTAAATGAGAAGTAGCACTTTTTAATCAGCGCCTGTAACCGTGTCATCCGTCTTCTCTGTCAGGCCCTGAATGCGAGCCCTTGGTCGGACTGTCAGGAGAACGAGCCAGACGACGCTTTAACGGCTTGATTGAGCGGGGGAAGGCCCGTGGCCGTGCTTTCAAACAGAGGACAGATGCTCACAGACAAACCCGACTCCAAACAGCCGCTCTTTAGCCAAATTCCCACTGCGGCCACACTGCCGTACACTGCCTGAATGCCAGTTGACTGCAGAAGAAGGGAGGATTACTTTGAAGGAGTGCAGGGAGAAGCAGCTAATTTTCTTTCCTCTCCACTTTAACAGGGGCCAGAGGGATATTTTTAAACAAACAAAAAAAGCTGGAGGGACGAGTAAAAATGTATCTGACAATCTGTCAGAAAAGTTGGCTGCCAACTTTGGTGCGACTTTGCCGGAGCTCTGATTAGATGCGGTCGTCAGTGTTACCTCGTTTGTGCTATCCAATTTCTCTCAATTAGCGCTTCAGCGTGAGCGTCTTGCTGTAATCGCAGTTTCTACAATACATTTCAGGCTGAGATGGAGAGAGAGAGAGAGAGAGAAGGGACGAGACAGAAACCTTTAGGGTAAAGACATTACAGCTGAAAAGACTAATCACATGAAGGGCTAATTTGTTAATCAAGGACAAATACTAGGCAACAATTATCTCATTTTTCCAGGTAGCTCAGCCCTGACACTGCTTGGCAGGGTATTATGGGATGGGAACGAGGCGACATTAAAAACAAGGACAAAGCAATAATCTAATAGAGGAAAGATCCAGGGTTGAATTCCTCTTACTACACGTGGAAAATCGGATTTTTAAAAACAATATTGTTTCGTGATTTCTGAAATTTCTGACTCACAACACTTGACTCTGCTTGTTTGAACCTTTACACTCAGTGTTTCATGAAAGCCCAAATCTCAGAGGTGCGTTCATCTCACCAGAAAAGGAAATTACCCAGGGAGCCGAGAGATTGTGTGCATTGTCTCTTCCGCTGACTTTGCCCAGAACAAACTCTATGTAATGTTGCATGCTGATGACATTACACAAACACTGTCGGGCTTTATAACAGCAGCTAGCAGGGGTATAAGGCAAATCTGTTGGAAGTTATAAAGCAGAACAACAGTCGTGGTTTTGCTCTGAGCAGAAGAACATGGATCACATCCAAGGCACTCATGGCAAGGACTCACAAATATGTGGAATCTCACTCCAATACCAGCAAATCCACTTAGAAAGGGTAATCAAATCTTGACAAATGGCACAACCAACCAAAAACAACATTCTTGGTGAAGAGAATAAGCTAAACTTTACCTGCTGAACATCAACATGTTAGCATAAGCTCTTTGTGCAAGTCTGTACAGCACCTCAGTCAATTACGAGACCATCCATCACTTTCTAAACAACAAAACGACAGCAAGTGGGACGTGTTGTTTTCCTTTCCTCTCTTGTCTTGTGCTTCATGTTAACGTGCCAACTTCCCTGCCTCCAAATGTCCTGAAAGAGATATCGCTTTCAGACTGTGGACACAGCTGTGCAACAGTCGAGCGAAGCCCCGCAAAACCTGAGCAAACTATGAAACTTCTGGGTCCTTGTTTGCGTAGCTTGGCGGTGAATGCTAAAGGATCTGAATAGCTTCTTCGCCCTGACCGAGCTGCTGAGGCTACAAAAGGCACCCTACTTTGCAATTTAATTCAATTTGCCCTCGCTGGTTTATAATTGCAAACAAGGGAAGGGCAATCTGATAAAATGAATATCATTAGGAGTTGGTAAACAATCTGAGAGGAAGTGTGTTCAAAATGGAGAAAGTACTGATTTGGTGCTGCTCTGTGCAGTGATGCATGCGTTTACCCAACCAAGCATGGTGGGTCTTATATCACCTCAAGGGTGGAAGGAAGAGTTTTGTGATTTATGGGCACTGATGCAGCCTGATACCAACTTTCCCCTTCAATTCTCTTCTTTATGGGGATTTCCTGGAACTGTAATCTGTGAGGGTCCCTTTGATTTTGTGATATCAATGAAGCTTCTCCTTCCAACAAGTACAAGCCCTCGGGGAACCTGTCTTCACTAATGACTTGACATGAAAAGGCAAAGCTCGGATTTATGACGCCCCGGACAAACACCGAAGGGGGGAAAATCTACAAATGTGAAAGTCAGAGGCTCGAGGAAAAAGGAAAATAAGATATTTGATGGAGGTGATTTAAGCTGCAGAGATAATGATATCATGCTTTATTGGGCTTTAACAGCCTCTGGCCTTTCTTCCTTGTTTACTGCAAAAACAAGGAGTCATAAAATATCACCACAGACTGACAACTAATTTGAAAAAGCAGAACTTGAACTCGCACAAAGGGATGAGACACTGGGCTCGATTGTGATCACACTGATAAGTGCAGGTGTGTTTCTGCATAAACATGTCATCTCAGAAACACGAGCTCCCAGCAGCACTTGAGAAACAACCCGTGAACCACTTTGCGCTCGTCTTCAGTAATGAAATCATGCAGACTGCACCTGGATGTAAAAAGTTTTCCCCTCCCTGTTTCCACAATGCAAAAAAAATGGAAGAAAAACTAATTTACTGAAACATTTCCTTCCCTTCTTCCACCCACAGTGAATAAAAACACAGCTGGCTTTGTTACAGGAGTCATGTGGAACACACTCGATCGATACGCACTGACGCTGCTTCATTGCAATGCACAGGCTCTGGGCAAAGCTGAAATATGCACGGTACAGTAATCAATGTAGGGCACCGTGCACAAGCATCCTTATTATATTCCTCTTTAAGAGCATGGGCATGATTCGAATACAGATATAGAAAACAGTGGGCTAAGCAGGAATAACTGTACATCATTACACAATGAAGAGGTGAACTCTGAATGCCAGTTTCTCCAGATCTCACTCTCAGATGATTTATTTAACAGTGTGAAACCATCTTTTCCAATATTCCCTTTGGTTTTTAGCTGAAGATCCTTAAGTGAGGGATAAGTCCCTTATGTTATTTATCCAGTGAGCATATGCACACACTGTGTCCTCCTTTGCTTTACACTCAAAACACATCATGACACAGTATAATCTGACTAAAATTCACCACCTGGGATGCAGGACACACGTGGGTTACAGTGCAAATCCAATATAAAGTGTGAGAAATTAGGATTTTGCAAAAAATGCACGTTAGGAAACACCCAACACTCTAAGCTCTGCAGACAATCACGCACCTCTAATCACGCACAACAAACTGCACAAGGAGAAATGTGGCAATGAACAGATGCATTGGAAATTGGAAAACCCACGTCCACTTGCCTGAAATGTGTAAAACCTCGTCCCGTTGGGTGGATGCACCTTGGGGGAGTTGGTCCCCGCGCTCATGTCTGAGAAAATCATAATCTCTGTGATGGGTAAACAATCCACAACTGGAACAATCCGTGTGTTGTTGTTTTCAAAAATCAATCAGCCAAACGCAGCGTCCTGCACAATAACTGATCCTGCACCGAGGCGAGGACCGGGATCAGCCCCTGACCCGACGCTGCGCCCCCGGCATCAGAAGGTGCAGCGCTCCGGTGAAATGTGGAGGAAACCAAAGTGGAAACTCTCCGTGCGCGTCCTCTCGCACACAGACGCCCACTAGATGCGTCTTTCCAGCGGTTCCCCTGCAGAGTGAATCCCGCGGAGAGACACCGACTCCATGGTCCCACGACACCGGCTGCGAGCGGCTCTGCCAGCGGCTCGGATGCGTCCGTGTGTGTGCGCGGATTATCACCTTCCTCCTCCTCCTCCTCCTCCTCCAGCTTCACCAATAATCACACAGAGCATCACAGCCACGCGCACAGAGACACGCGCACGGGGAGCAGCAGCAGCGACGCACGTTGTCTCTTTTTCTACACTGTAAAAAATATCGCTGTGATTTCTACTCTACTCACTTAAAAACAACATCCAGCTCATTGCATTTGGCTTTATTCAGACTTTATAAATCTAAGTGTGCAACACTGCTAGAAATAAAAAAATACAAAAAATAAAAAAGAAGAAACTATTTATGAAAAGTAAAATTTCAGCTCATTCAAGCTGGGTGTGCTAAAACTAAATTAAATGAGTAAAAATATAAAAATGAATTTAAAATTAAAGTTTACAGAAGCATATTGCATTCACTTGATAAAACAAAAACTGCTGTTTTTCCAAAAAGCAAGATTATTAAGTTGTTAATTCAAAGAAACAGAAACATTTTAAATTTTAATTTAAATAAACATTCCAGCAGGATTTTGATTTGATTGATATTTTTTTAAATTATAATTTTAATTATATTCAAATGCAATACGCTTCCATAAAGTATTTGAAATTACAATTACTTAAATATTTATGATTTGCATTGAAATTATATCAACAGGATTCCATTGATTTTGGCGCCTCTGTGGACGAACGCGGTATTGTTTCCTCTATGGCGATTACGTAGCCTTCGAACGTTCAACTACGAGGCGGCCACCACGCTCTCTGGATCTCGCATCGGCTTTGAACATAGCTAAGGCTGGAGCAAACAGCCCGAAATGATGTGGCTCGGCATCACCACGGTCGCCCACCACACTAATGCCCACTTCAGGGGGTTCTGAAAGGAAAAAGCCCTTCTCTTCCAAAACCCTGTGATTCTGCTTCGCTCTCCTCAGGCCCCTGCACAGGCATTTTTCAACAATATGCAGTGGGTGGGGTTATTGGCTCGGAGCTGAACACTTGAAATGACTTTTTTGCAGTGTAGCTCTGTATCGATTGGAGGACGGATGCTTGAATTCCTTAACTGAGGCAATTTTCTCTGTGGCACAAGATGAGAGGTTGTCACCATGTAAAACACACTGGATGAAAGATGGCCTTTTCTGCTCCTTAAGAGAGCGAGAGGTGAAATGACTGTGGTGCAGAATCCCTGTGGATTTCTCACCGTGCTGCTTAAGGATTTATTATGAGATTCAAAACTAATGTTTAAAAAAATTTCTGATTTGGTTCAGTCGCTGTCGTCCACACGATGGATATGAGGGAGTTTGAGTGACTGAGTGTTTAATCAATCTTCTCTGCATTTTGCTTAAAACGGAGAAACCCAGTGATCTCGCTTGAGAAACATTTCCACAAGGTTTAAGGTTCCCTCCAAATAAAACCGCTTCAACCAATTTAAGACTGATTTGAAGAAAACCTCTTCCACACAGGAAAGACATGTTTCTATTCAAATCAAGTGGCCTTTTCATGAGGATATGCCACATTGGCCAGTTTCATCCAATTTATTCTCAATCTATTGTTGAAAAAACTTAATAAGCGAAAGCATTTGTCGCATTGAACTGAGCGCCAGCATTCAAGTGTTCAACGTTTTATCTCTATGAAGTGGACTGATAATTGGATCAAAAAGTATTGAGCTATTATTCAGATATGAAATCCACTTAAACTGCCGCAGTGGTTCATGCCCCGGCCGGATCTTGTTCCGTTAGACACGGCTCAGCGAGCTTGATTAAGCAGAGCGGGTTGAACTCACTGCTACCCTTGCACTCTTTGCAGGGATTTGGATCGGAGAGACTTCAAAGTATTTGCTCCCGACATCGCAGGTTAACAGAGTTTCCAGCTGTGGTGCAGCAGATCCCATTAACCAGACATGAGCCGCGGCTACACACTGCACCTGACCTGGGGAATACGAACAAAAACTAAGTCAGAGTCAGTCCTCAAGTTTGTCCTCAACACTGCTCTATATTCACCACGGGTTTAACCTTACATGTGTGGGAATAAATGCTTTTAATAAACAGATAAGACCTCCAGGAATAAAGATTAGCAGTAATTAAAGGAGAGGGCCCCCAAAAGTGCAGGAAATCATCCTCTCTCATGTTCCTGTTGTTTAAAGAGAGAGGCATGCTGGGAAGTGAGTCACGCTCCTCTGACCCAGGCAGACACCTCCAGATGGGTTCCAAAGTTGAGGCATCTGATTGGCTGATAGAATGTTGAGCACAGCACAACCGGAGGAATCCTGGGGGGAGTGAAAGTAGGTTTCAGACACATCCAGCCCCCGTGTCTCACTGTAACAGCGAGAGTTCAGGTTGGAGACATGAAGTGATGAAAACGATATTTTTTGGAGGTATGATAGTATTTGAGTATAAGTTTCCGAGGAATGAATGACGATGAGTAAAGGACCTGTACTTCAGCCTTGACGCTCTCAACAGGAAACGTCTTTAAAATCAACCTGTTTTACGTCTCTGTCTCTGGAGCGGAACTCCTGCTGCTGCAGCCTTGTGCACAGTGAAGTGTGGGCGTGCACTAAGCCCTCCTGCACATCAGTCACAGTAAGAGACTGGCCTGTGTGCTGCAGTGCACTGGCCTCTGACATCATTGTACAGATGTGCAGTGGGCGTGGTTTAGTGCCTCTTGAGTGCTGATTGGCTGCAGCCTCTCCATCCTCTCCGTGTTTTCTCCCTGATTCACGCTCCTGTTTGTGTTTCAGCAGGAAAATTACATTTTCATTATGTTACGTTATTGTACACGTTTAACGGCTTGAATTTTTTAACCAAAGCAGGGTGTTTAAAACATTATATTTCAAATCAATATTTCATCAAAGGGCTTATTTCACATGGGCCCACTGAGGCAGTCTGTGCAAACGCTGTTTGATATTTATTAAACCAACACCTGAATGAGTGTGCATGTACTGAATTTGTGTGTTTTCATGTTGGCCTTCACGCCTCCTCCTCCTCATCCCTCTGTCCATCTAAATCCCATAAGAAGAAAAACACACAGCCCATGTTTTATCAATCACAGAGCTCAAACAAATTGATTTTGGATTTTAAAGCGTGTGTTGGATCAGTGTGCGGCTCTGATCTATGAAGCTGCAGCCTCTGACTGATATATCACATAGTAGTAGTGAAAATACACAAATTGGAATATGATAGGCATGTACTGTATGTAGTTCTGCAGAGAAAAGCTAATATGCATTTAGTGCAGGAATGCTCAGAGCTGCTTTGAGAGATATTGTTAGGGACAGACACAGTAAGATTATCTCATAAAACCAAAAACTGTTCAGTGAACACACATAAAACACTTGAATAAACAATAACAGAGTGTGGCTGTGCTAAGCTTGTAACCGAGCGTTTTGTTGTGAGTCAGTTTGGTTCGAAGAGACCAACACTCAAACTGCAAATGAGCTGCAAACGAGGTAAAGAAACTAAGTGAGGATCTGACGAGAGCAGCTCCATCACTCAAGACGTAGTAGCTGAACCAGCAGAGGAACAACAAGCATTAACTAAAGTGGCAAAAATTCTGCAGCTTTGAATATATTGTTTCGAAAGCATTCAACACCAACATGACATCAATGACAGAGTTTTTCATTGAAAACAAGAGAAAATTCAAATTATTCTCCGACATGAAAAACTCGTACACATTCTCCCAAGGGATACGAATGATATGACGCAAAACAATTATTCTGGGAATGAGTCATGAGGGTCTGTCCTGACATGCAGCGCAAAAATACACATTTGCAGCCAGAGCTGTCAAAAGCATTGAAGCTGGAGCTTGTGAGATGACAGTTTTTCAAAAGCCATTCTTCTTGATTTTAATTGTTGTTCTCACCCAACGACTAAAATGTCTTTCATTCTTTTGATCATTAATTAATTAATCAATCGCTGATCAATAAACCGCCTCCAGGTCAACAGGGCCCGTGGGTAAAATCCTTAAATTGTATGATTACCCAAAAACCCAAACAAATTCAATTTTACATTGATAAAGACTGTCGTAGAAAATCGAGACGCATCGATTCCTAACATTAGACAATTATTTTCTGTCAGTAAACCAATCAATGATTGTTTCAGTGCTACACGGAACGTCAAGTCACGTAAAACTATTGGCAATATTGCTGATTTATGGACAAAATGAGGCTCTCAGGATACAGCCATGCCAGCAGCCGGAGCATTCAGCCAGGGGACCCAAAAAAGTGATGAACCTCGCTGTAGTTCAGTTCTTTGTGAAGTTCCATCACCACTGACGACGAGCAGACTTCAATAACCTCACAAAGCATTGAACTACCGTCAGCTTCATCACTTATCATATTGATGAAGCTGTTTTCTTAATTTGCGTAGCGTTGAGCTCTCTCTGCCACCGGATAAGGAGCACGAAAATCAAGACAATACTGTGATTCAATCATTGTGTTCTCGCTTCAAGTTGCTCGGGCTGTAAATAGCACCGCTCCAGAGGCAACTCCTCCCTGTTTCCACTACATGCCAAGGTGCGCACTTGATATGCAGCACATGATGAATCACTGTGGGACTGCACGGATTAGGGGGGCACCTGGGGAAGATGGCGGCGTGTTAGAATTAGCATACCCTGTCGTCACCGCGCCTGGCACACGCACCCTTAACAAGCTGAGTGGAGACGAGGCCCTTTAAGGTGCTGAAGCGATGTTGTCATGTGCTGTGGTACCCGCTGCATTACGGAGCTCCCCAAAGAGCTCAACTGTCAGCTGGAGCAACTGGCAAATCCTTACTCATCCTCTGGGTGCAGAGTTAGATTACACAGAGAGAGACAAGGATCTATGAACCTCAAGAACAGACTTCACTGAATTTCAAAAATAATAAGCGATGGGACATTTTTAGGACAAATCATCGAAGGCAATTAGATCTTTTTAGTCGTTCATTCCTGAAAGAAAGTTTTGCTGGGAAAGCTTGTGGTCCTCGCTCTTATTCTCTATGCAACTTCCTGACAGCTCAGCCCACAGCTGACGGGCCCCTCCAGGCTCCACAACACTGTCACCCTCCATTATCACACTTGTCACTGCCTGATTGGGATTTTCCCTGTTGCAATACTCCGCTAAAAGTCAAGTGGCTGTTATTAGCATCAATAATCTTATTCCTTCTAAATAGTTTGTGGCCTCATTTCCTCAAATGCAACCGATCTGTCATCACAACCAGAATATTACTTTCCCTAGAGCTCACTAAAACAACAGGTTTTCAATGTGACTAGAGCCAATGTTTTTTAATATCTGTCATCTTACGGATCTTACAAGATTAACAAGCAACACTCCCACGTGATCTTCAGGTGCCAGTGAAGGTTGTGGGTCCCTCCCTGAACGGAAGCCATGTTGGAAAACAAAGGTCTAAAGAGGAACGGCAGCGAAAGGGGTATTGATCGTGTCAACAGTCATGTGTGGGCAGACGGGTGTAATGGACTTTGCACTGACCGAGTCACGGCTAAAACATTATCAGGGGTATGGTGTGACTGAATGTGTGTGTGTGTGTGTAAAACCTAAACTCGTCAATAAGATGTTACACGAAAGAAACAAAAACGTAGGTGGTAAAATTGAAGCCTGGATTTAATCAGGACTTTCATGGGTAAAACATCTTGGACAAAAGCCCTGATCGAACAAAGATTTGCATGTATGTGTGCTTGTGTTGTTATATAATTATATCTCAGAATAATATGATAAGTCAAAGGAAAGACGCTCTTGTCTTTGGCTCGTTTGCACACAGTACTGTACGCTGTATAGAGGAGGAAGCTTTGGCATAGAGAGGCTGCTGAACTTAATATTCACACACACACACACACTACACATTTCATGCTGCTTCTGATAGCAGTGATAAAATAAATAAGTGTTCATATTTTGAGGACTTCACTACCCAGGATTCATCTAAGCTGCTCAACTGCTCACTTATCATTTAAACACCTGATAAATGAAATGGAGCACGTAATGGACTGGAAGGTGTTTTTTTTTTTTTTACATTTAAAAGCAACACTAACCTATACTGAGCAACAGCGCCCTCTGCAGCCACACATGGTGATTAATCATGTTTGGCTATTAGGTTTTCATGCAGAGAAAAAAAACTGAACTGAACGGTGGATGTCAATCTGCAGATTTGAGGTATAAACGTTGCTTTGAAGCACAGGATCACTCATGTGACTGCATCTTTCATGTTCTAGTCCGCTGAGTCTCTCGGCCTCTGTCTTATGTGGTCATTTTAAAGCTCTTACTCGTGTCGTCTTTTATCGGTTTTGACTGCTGTGAGATTTCTTCCAAGCAATGGGCGGATGATGAAATCCTAGGAGCCATTATTTTTTCATTTTTGATCTGCAAGATTTCAAAGCAACTCGTGTAAGACTTCCACCGACACTGGGAAAAAAGAAGGCGGAGGCAGTCGACCAGGCTATAAGTTAAAGTATTGCTCGCCTCCCTCTGGGAAATTTCAAGTCTTCTTTACAGTCGACTTGTTTTACTTCTTTCCACAGTTGCACCGGGAGCCTGAAACAGCCCTTGACATCGTTCCCTTGGAGGTT
Organism: Paralichthys olivaceus; assembly: GCF_024713975.1. Classification (NCBI taxonomy): domain Eukaryota; kingdom Metazoa; phylum Chordata; class Actinopteri; order Pleuronectiformes; family Paralichthyidae; genus Paralichthys; species Paralichthys olivaceus. Next base: position 3,799,392 of record NC_091115.1, read on the forward strand.
CATCTCAAAAGAAGAGTTTGTCAGGAGGTTGTCATTTGAAATCTCTCTTATTCTACACAACAGCTATAACATAGAGACAGTCTGAGGATGAACCCTGAAGAATATACAGGAAATGGAGCCAGTGAGGAGTTGAGGTTTCATCCCTGTGGTCAACCGACCACTCCTCTGATTCCTGACAGCAGTCACTGAAGAAGCCTGCTTCCTTAACCATGATGGACTTTCCCATTTTAAAGCTCTCACTTCAACACTCTCGTTTCCTGCAGACGGCCACCGAGTTTGTGGAGAAATCTTATAAGGGGTGATTAAGGATGGTTTTTTTTGTGAATATGGAAAATTAAGGATGAAGAGAAATGCTCACAGTGCAAAACAACGAAGAAAACAATGTTACCGCAACCAGAACATGCACAAAACAAACTTAATCGTCACGTTCCACAAAAAGAACAGGGGAGAAACAGCCCTTGTTTTTCAAATGATCCCTTTGTAGCTCATACTTTATATTTAGCTCTTCCACCACTGCTACTGATGACAGGTATTTGTATTACTCATACATAAAATAACAACAGACAAAACCAATTCCAGCTTGCACTTGGAGACTCCGTCGGGCAAAGTAATCAAACGCAAAGCCAGCGCAGAGCAGCGGAGAAGGTTTTCAATCATCCCCCGAGAGAAACAACACTGCATTACAATCACGCCACTTTTTGACCGTCCCGATGGCGCGTGCCGTCGTGCTCAGCACTTCTGAACAAACATGCTGATTCGGGAATACGAGCTGTCAATCATTATTTTTCAGCGGAGTACTTCATGTGCATACGCTGAAGGGGAAACATACGAGGGTTACGCTGGCTGGAGTTTATTTCTCTGTGAACGCACACAAATCTGCTGAAAGATGAATTACTATAAATGTTGGATTTGTATCTATAGGCCTAAAGAAAGGAAATGATCTGTTATAACTGCAGTGACGGTGCTAGCTGTTAGCATCTGTATCACAGCTAACATTGCATTACACAGGCTGTGTCTCAATTCAGGGGGCTGCATCCTTCGGAGGCTGCATTTGAGGGAAACGAAGGCTCCAACAGGTGGATTCTACCAGACACATCCAAGCATTTACTGCGTTTTACTGACAGGCTGTTTTCAAAGAATGGTGGACGACATGACAGTTGAACAATTGTGGCTGCGGGGAGTCTTTGGGGTCAAATGTTGATGCATTTTCATTACAATAAAATATATCATAATAGAAATGTGCAAAACTACTTAGAAAGAGTCTAAATATTGAATTTTGACCTGAAAACTCATTCATGAAGCTGCTATTTCGATGTGTATGAAGGATGAATTTAAAAAAGTCACAGGCTGAGTCACAAAATGCAGAGATGTGAAGTGAAGCTGCCCACGTCTCATTCTCATTAGAAACTCTTTCTGGAGGCACAAATCGCTTAGTAACCACATTAAAGGAGAAACTGTCAAACTATATTTAATTGTGTAACTCAACACTTTAACAATAGATGAAGCCTTTCAGTTAAGCTTCAGTATTTCCACTGTTTGTGGGTTGATGTTAAACAATAGGGATCTTTGTGATAGAAAAACAGCTTCAGTTCAAAAACATAAAACAGACGTTGCATCACTTGTAGATGTTCACGCTGGGCATCACCGCAGTTTGAAGCCGGATCAAAACCCAGAGCTGAACCTCTGATTCCACCTGAGCTGAGACAAGATGGCAGCTTACAGCTCCTCTGGGGATGCGAGGGATTCTGCTGCCGTCAGGCAGGCTGGGATTACACTTCCTCCAACAGGCCACGACCACGGACTACAATATGATTACTCATGTCGCTGAAAAAACTATGACAACTGACACATCCTGCACATTATGCTCCACTGACATATATGACTAAACCTCCCCTAGTGGCAGGTCTGGGAACATCTCCAGTGTGTCTGAAAGTCATTCTGAAGGTTGAGTGAGTGCTCACACGTGAGCTTGACTGTGCGCAGATAATGAAAAGCTGCTGCGTGTGCATGCAAGTTATTTTAAAACTGTTAGACGCGACCTGTTCATGATTAGTGTTAATCTGAAAATCCACTCTGCGATCAAATCCTCCAATGTTTTTATTTGTCTTGTTGAATCCGTGAATATAAACTAGTGTTTGTCTTTGTCCAAGATAAGACTTTAAATGTGGTGTCGTCGGAAAAACAGCATTTAAGCTTATGGCAGATCCATGAATTCTTTTATCACTTTCTTTAACCATTTTTGTTAAAAATGTAAATGTTTTCATATAGCTAAACATCAACCAATCAGTTTTCTCGAAATGTGACATAAAAATAAATATCTAATGGCAGGGGTACGAGTTCCATTACAAACAAGACTCCAATAGAGTGAAGTTAAAAAGTTTCAATCACCGGTGGAGTTTCTGTCGTGCAGCTGAAGGCTGACAACGACGGAGGAAATCTGTGAGGAGACATAGGCGGCATAGAAATGAAGTGGATATTGACCCAATCAATCTTCCAGGAGGATACAACCACATCTCGTTTTATTTGGCTCATGTGTGTCTGTGTGCGTCTGTCTCCTCACCGCCCTCTCCCCTGATTGTTTTTACTTCATTTGCAAGTTCGGGCTCATCAGTCTTCTCCAGCAGCACCGGGGGGAGGAACAATCTCATAACTTTCTCATTACCGCCCCCCGGCCTCGTGAAGAATACTGCTGCTGCTCAGAGATAACAACAAACCTCGCTTTTGGGAGGCGAAATACTGTTTCTGCAGCGCTTTTGCTTCCTGATGCTGAAACTCGTTAAGTAACCCAATAAGGGGGGGTGAAGTAAATAAGGTTAAAGTTCTCATGATGATGGGAAAAAAAGATTTAAACCGAGCAAGTGTAATATTTAAGATGAAAACTGGATGCAATCTCAAAAAAAACAAACAATACATCTTAAGGATGAGCAGAAATATTATTTCCAATCTTGTTCAATTAAGGCAGAAAAATGGGAATTTATGGGACAATTATGGTGCAGAGAGCGAAGACGAAACTCCTCTATCAACTTAAGAAAGTGAATCCACTAAAAAGTTCATTAACAGGGCCGACTGCCTCTTGCTCTCTAAAGGCCAAATCATCAGGGCGGAGGTGATGGATGGAGATGAAAGCTGCCTCGACTGTTTTACTGAGAGAACAAACACTGTCTCCAAACACACCATCCATCCTCCCCTGACGTGCACTCCGAGCATTACGTCTTCTGGCCTGTCGCTGCCGACCAGCAGAGGCCTGCACTGGATCAAACGCCTTAATTGGCCTCCTGACAGTGCAAACACACTCTTATATAGATATAAACCCACCAAACTAAGAAATGAAGCTTCTGGAAAGAAGTTAACACACATGGGACATCACATCTCTGCTTCTGCTGCAGTATCTGTGTCAGTGTTGTCATGAGATGTTCCTCCCGCACTCAGTCTCCTTAAGTGAAGAGGAGACGAAAACCATCTGTTTTCTCTCTGTTGACAATTTGCTGCTGCTGCTTTTTACCTGATCATGAAGTCAGAGCGAGTGCACTGACACAAATGACTTGTGATCTACAGCTTTGATTCACACTTTGCCAGGGAGTCAATTCATATTCCACCGAGGGGACGCAAGCAAGAGAAATATCTCGGAAACGATCAAGGGAGCAGGAGCAGCATCACTTTGTCGAGATCAGTGAATAGATACGTTAGAAGCTTCAGGAGGATGAGGAGTAAAAGCTCCACGTGCAGGAGTGAAGGAGAAGAAACGAGCTGATGAATCATGATGAGTTTGTGGTGCAGGAGAAGTTGTCTTCCTGTCAAACAGCGCCATCTGCTGGGCAAATACAGCTGATGCAATACTAGACTTGCTTCAAAAATAAATACATGAGCTCACTTCCCTAAAATAAATAATAAAGCTAAAGGAAAATATTCTGCATGTAGCAATATTGTTTGATTGTCTTTTTGTTCTTTTATCCGTTTTGTTTTATCCAATAACTGCACTTTGTTTTGAAAAGCACCTTGTAACTCTGGTGTTAAAATGGACTACGGAAATAAACAATAATTATTATTATTGTCGGAGATGCCCAAAAAAATACTACTGCCATGTTTCAGTCACCATCAATGGAAATTAGCTGATGGATCAATATTGGCATAAATCATCTCTTCTCATTTTGAGATTGATGTTTTGGTGCTTTGTCCTTGTTTAATAAAATGAAATAAAAAATAAAGGATAAGGATAGATAGTGGATAGATGGATGGTAAAGATAACAGACAGATGGATGGAATAGATCATGGACGGATCATCTCTGTTCACTGTGCTGCATGACTTGGCCACAAGATGGCAGAATCCTACAACGGGAAACAGTAAATTGGCCGCAGTATGATTCAGAGAGAGAACAACTTCCTGAATATCTCAAATATGAGATAAACATCCTCATCTTCAGTTGAACGTGAATAATAAACTTTTCTAGGAAAGCTGCTCTCTGTGATATAAGCTGATAAATACAAGAAAATAAAGTCGACCGCTCATGAAGTTCTATCAGCTCATTTTCCAGCATCAGTTCCTCTCGAAGCTTGAATGAAAGAGTCCTGTTCATTCTTTAAACTATTTGTCACATGTCTTTATCGTGTTGTACTGCGTCGTTTCAGTCCAGCTCTTCTCAGAAAAATCCCAATGTCTTCCATCCTTAAGTGTCTGTAGCATTTCCAGCGGCACCATCTCTCATGTCTGGTTCCAGGAGTCAGACGTGAGTCTTGCCCTTTCATTCAGACAGGAAGCGATGCCGTCTGCACCGCAGATCCTCCTCAATCGATGAGACACCGGGCATCACAAGGCCCCTCGTGTCAGCAATCAGGATGAAGCATCCTCCCACACTCACAACACGCAATCCATATGAGGCGCTCTCGAGGAAGCGGCTCCCTGTCAGAGCAGCAAATTACAGCGGCGACTATAATCCCCCCTGCAGCAGCAGGGCGGCTCGGAGTCAGCTGCAGCCAGCGCCTCCAATCTTCAGTGCTCGGCCCACGCCACAGAAAGACAGGCCCGGTAATGACTGGTTATTCTCTGACTAAGCAGGATGTGTGGTGCTCTTGAGTGTCAGTATAAGGCCTGAGTGTCATTTAAAGATACATAAGATACGTATCTTTGGTTTGAAGAACAGATGGACGTTGGACAAAAGAAAAACCTTTTTCTATAGGACAAAAAAATCCTCAAAATATAAGATCATATTAATAAATAAATAGGATTCCTCGGTGTAAGTAAACATAATAAATATAATATATGTGGAATATTTCTTCAACAACATCACATGTTTACCCTGCATAAACTCCACTTTCCTCTCAGCTAATGAACGACAGTCTCAACACACATTTACCTGCTGTGAGAACGACTCTCTCTCCCTTTATCTCTGACCAACACCGTCCTTGACCCACTGACAACCGAAACTTGCTCGGGAAGAAACCAGACATCGCTGTTTTGTTTTTTTTTTGTTCGCCAGCACTTCTGAAGTAGGAAATAACCTTTAGCTGTGTGACATTTCACGGCTGCTGCTATTGGACAACACGGAGAGGAGCTGTGCGTGCTGGGCTCGTGTTCGGCCCCCGGCTGATGTTGAATTTCTTCCATGTAGATTCATAAATTCACACTTGTGCTGTAGACCGAACTGAATTCTTCTTCTGGTATCGGCCTCTGTTACCAGCTGAGTATCTGTAGCTTGTCTACACTCAAAACTGCATTTTATACATTGGGTGAGTGGTTAAGTCACTTCAAGCTGAGAGAGTGACAAGATGCTGAGCACTTTCCTGAAGTGTCTGCATGTGGGTCAATGTACTGAACCACGTTTTGGATCTTTAAACCATATTTCATCATTAGTCTCTTTAGGTTCTTCCCACTTACACGTTTAAATCAGCAGAACTCAAAACCAGATTTTGTCCATTTGTAGAAAACAGCAAACAACAGCAATTTTTTCTGCCAGAACTCCTCCACACATGATGTAAAAGTGTCTATTTCAACCCAAAGCACGACCTTCTCTTCAAAATAACCAGGGCGGTTTGTCGCCGAAACTTAACCAAACTATGACTGAAAATTAAAAACCACAAACTCTCTTTTTTTGGCAACAAAGCCTTGAAGCCAAACGTCTCCCAGCATCTAAACAAGCCAGAATTAATCCCTGAAGAAGCAAAAAGTCAAAAATTCATCTCTGCTCTTTTCTAATTCCTCCATGAGATTTTCTGCGTTTCTCTATAATTTTCTAGACTCGTCTCTGGTGCCAGATTTGCTGTGTGTTTTTGATCAAACTTATTCATTTAGGATTATGCAACATGAAAGCACCAAACTGAAATGATGAAGATAATTTAATGTGACCAAAAGCTCAAGAAAAATCCACTTTTAGGCTCCAAGTGCAAAGAAAATGATGGAAATTTGACAACTGAGTAAACTATGTATGATCACAATCCTCAGAAGAATCAATCAATGGACTTTGAGGTGAGAATTCTTTGTAAACTGTATTTGAGAAGGTTTAAAAAATAGATAAGGACACATAAAGCATCTTTAAACTAAAAAAATCAACTTTAAATCAGTAGAAATTCTGGCATCAACTTTGCCCTGTTGGTAATTCCGTCGTGCACTGAGCCGACATATCGACACTCATTCTGTGACGCAGCAAAGCAACGCTGCTGCAAATGTAATATCGGTGTTGGTGGATGATACCGATGGAGCCTACGGCGTTTTCAACACGACACTCTTTGGAAACGATTGAAAGTTTTTTACCTGTGGGTGCAGGAGTGGAAACAAGGGGCCAGGATCCAGTGAGAGGAAGCACCAAGAGAAAGGAAGAGAGAACAAACGTGATCAGGGGAACAATTAAAACTTAATTTACACGAATTAAATCAACATATTGGATTAATGGGTTCACGGTGACCTTTAACAACCTTTGACCATGCAACTGTAATCAGTTCATCCGTCAGTCAAAGTGACCTAAGTGACACAGCGACCTTGACCTTTGACCTCTCCCAACCAAAATCTAATTATTCATTCAAACTTGAGTCCAGCTGATGCCTCCGGCCACTGGGTGTCACCAGCGGGGAGGTATAACAATAAAACTAATCGTGGAGGAGAATGAAGCTGCACAAACGACCCTGTTCTGCTGCTTGAACACAGAACGCTACCGACGATCATGAGAACCAAACACTTCCTGTGAAGCTGTTCAAGCCTCCGGTTGAGCGACATCTTTGTTTCTCTCAGCCACCTGCACCCCTTCCTCTTTGTCGCCCCCCCCCACCCTCTGTCCTCCTCGTCTTTCCTCTCTTTTCTTTGATAGCTGGCACGTGAATGAATCTCATGGAGAAGCGTTTTGTGATGCCGCTCCACACGGGAGGGATCAGCTGAGAGTTTGTCACGGGTTCCAAAAATAACTCAGGATGAAGCTTCTGAGCTCAGGGTTGTGAGACGGAGAAATGAAAGAGAGTCTTTACTCCTTTCTTGTGTTTTCACAACTAACTAGCTCTGCTTCCTCACAGCAAACTTTGCAATCTGCCGTCCTGTTTCTTCCTCCTCTTCTTCTTCCTCAGTAAATGTATGTCTCGTAAGTGCTGGTATGTGTGGCGGTGGACGAGAGCGGCCACGTCCACAGGGGACGGGAGTGGAAGAAATGGAAAGGGATGGAGAGGACAGAATCACCCAGCGGAAGAAGAGCACAAACCCAATTCACCTCTGAGGGCAAAGACATGGGGATTTTTTTTTTTTTTTTAGTTGTTGTTTGTCACGCAAACTCTCCTCCCTCTCCTTCCTCCTCCTCCTCCTCCTCCTCCTCCTCCTCCTCCTCTCATCCCTTTCACTGATCGTTTTGGGAATTTGGGAGAAGAGAAGGACACGATTCAAATGTACTGTAAAATAATCTGGACTATATTCTGTGTCTGGATCGTTTTATTAAGTGTTCAGCTAAGATTTGTCAAAGACAAAAGCAATGGCAATATTTCAATTTAACAACCCAAAAAAATAAACAGGCCCAAACATAAACAAATTACAATAAATATGAAGCTTAGATCAATTGCTGCATTTTCAAATAATAGTTTTTGCTTGCAGCTGCTCATTCTGCTCAGATTTTCCATCAGTCTTTAATAATTCTAATATTTTTTCCGAAGAAAACCCGAAAAGAAATTGGAGACTATATTTTTTTCATTTAAATAATCATTTTAACATATATTTTTTAATTTATAGATATGATATGCATGATATGCTTTTTCACAGTGATAGATCAAAAGGTTGTGATATTCTATCAGTTACCATAAGGTTTGTTTGGACGTGAAATATCTAACTTCGGCCTCTAGGGGTCTCTCATTTAAAGCAATAACAAAAGACCTAATTTGATGATGTCAGGAAGCAGTGTGGGATCATGGGAGTGGGACCTCAGGCACAGATCACGTTCACGGACGAGGTCACATATTAAAGTTTTCATCGTATTACGCAGCAAACATCAACAATTAATCATGATCAATTACCAATACATTATCAACAGTGGAAGGAAAACAGCCGACAGTTAAATGGCATCGTTACAATTAAAAAGCTCCAAAAATTTAACGGAAACTTTCGTGATAATATAAGTACACAAGTAAACAAAATATAGGTCTAGTTGTTTCTCTCCACTTCCTGCATTTCTACCACTGACTTTCAGAAACATCCAGAGGAGGAGAGAAATATTGTTACACAGAGAAAGTGGGGCTGAAAAGAAAAGAGGTTTTTTTAATACTTTTAGGATTACGCAAAAAAATACTGAACAGATTTCCACGGAGCTTGGTGAAAGGATGAGACACGAGCCAAGAAAGAGCTCTTTAAATTTTGGGGCCGATCCAGGATTTATTTTAGGGTGTATTTTCCCAGGGAAGAATTCATGGATCTTAATGACAAAAATCAAGAGGTATTCATAGGATATCTATGAGTGTGTGCAACTCAGGACGCAGGTATGTGCTCTGAGTGCCTTTCTAGCTTCTTTACTTGCACACAGGACACAAAATGTCCCGTGGCCACACGGCGATCTGGAGCGTAGGGAATTACAACGGTGGAAACAAAATATTATCTCTCCCTCTTTGACTTCCCTGCTTGCTGGAAAAGTGTCTGTTTGATTCTGAGAGGCTGAGTTCTGAGGACTGTTGGATTTCCATTGCAAAAAAAATGTCATTGTTGCTGCAGTAAAATACAAAATCCTGACATTTCCTCACAGAGGCCTCAAAAAACACAATATGCCCAAATATTCATCAGCATCAACGGGCTGTGTATACTTTTGCTTTAAAATACAGTATTTGCCTTAATAATGCAGAATGTCAGCTCTTTACTAACCAATGTGAGTTCTACAGTCACACATGACATGCGTGACTTCCTCTGTCTCCGCTGCTGTCAGTCACATGACGAGCTCTCTAGGTCACACATTGGCAGGCGGTCACATTCTTTCACATGCAAACACAAATACCAACTTAAGATAAAACCACACAAGCACATATTCACTTCTGCTCGTCTGTCATGAATCCACTTCTGAGTTTCCTCACCTTCTCTCTATCCCTCTAATTAGCCCTCCTCTCCTCCTCAGAAATGTCAGCCTGCCCACAGATACATCGCCTCACATATGCCGCACCGTTTGGCATTTGAATACATCAATGCTGTGCGTGGCTCAAGCGTCGGCTGCCAGGTGCTTCAGACGCACAGTTCATATGAAAGATTTAAGGCCGCAGAGTGGTTGTAACGAGCTGGTAACCGTGCTTTAAACATATGAATCTCACACACTGACCTTGTACTCGCATTAATCTTTTTTTATCTTTTTATGCAGGAAAGTGCTGCACGACCCTTTCCGTTTATCTGAGTAAGGCTCCACAAACAGATTAAACTACTCCATGAGATGACATTTACTTATTCTATTGACATGAGGGAATTATTATCACGACTGATGTTTCTACAGGTAAAAAGAATAACCTGCTGATGATGAGGTTAAAGGATGGGAATGCAATTTAGTTCATGAGCGAAAGCGTGGACAGAGCATGGTCTTAAATACAAATGTTGTGGGTAATTTCCAGCTCACTAAATATAAGATAATCACGTGTAAAGGAAAATCAACTGTAGTATACGGTGTGTGACCGGAATCTGACTTCTCACACTCTGGACCTGTCTGGCTATTTTCAAAGAAGAAGAAGTCGTCCAACCAAAACCTCTGACATGTCAGAAATTCATCCAACTGTCCCGTGTCAGAAATAAAGGAAAATATATTTGATCCAGATTGTCAAAAGAGAATTTGAAGGTTCTGTGAATACTTCAAAAAATAAAAAAATAAGTATGTGTCGGGAAAAAAAACGTTTTTCAACCATCTCGAGAAATTCAAGGTTTGATTCTGGCAGATGAGATTTTTGCTTTTGTGACTCTGATGCTGCACAATAACAGACTTTGATCAGAGGTTCTCATCTGCAGATCTGAGCAGATGTGGAAAGAGAAAAACTCTTATGACAGCGCAGCAGCAGGAGGATCACTGTAATAACTCCATACCACCATCCAGCACTGTGTGCACCTCTACTGGGGCAGCTGCAGTTTAGCTCCCTTGCATGACAGTAGTAGTCGAGGATTTTGCCCACCCACTTTGTGCCGGTCGGTCAAACCGGCGACCCCTCAGCCACAAGGTCACGTCTTTGACCACTACGTTCCTGCACCGCTCCCCTCGGACGCGTGTTAGCAGCAGCTCGAGTGGTTTTGTGTTTGCTTGAGGGCAAAACTGGAGGCATTGACGGGGAATGTGAGGTTTTGAAGCGGAAAGGCTGCACAGTTTTTAGGTGACCTGATGAAAACAAGAGAAAGGACACTCCAGCCCGCGTTCTCATACACCAGAATATGGACGGTGATATCCGGGCTGTAACAAAAAGGTGCGAGTGTGTTTGCATAAGTGTGTGTGTGTGTGTGTGTGTGTGTGTGTGAGACAGAGAGAGAGTGAGACAAAGGCAGAGCAGAGCTTTGTGCTTTGCCCTTGTTGAAGGGAGAGACGAGATGTGTCTAAACAGAGATGGTGACATCACTTCTTGGCAGGCGGCTCCAGGGAGACCGTGATGCCTGAGCCAGGGACGTGCGCTCATCCAGTCAGAAAATGAGCCACTGTGTGAGTGTGTGTGAGTGTGAGTGTGTGTGAGAGTGTGTGAGTGTGTGTGTGTGTGGGGCATGCTGTGACCAGGTCAGTCAGCACATGCCTCCCACAGCTAGTCCTTAATCAAACAGTGGTAGGTCAAACCACAACAAGTAATGGGAGTACAGTGTGTGGTCATGTGTGTGTGCTGACATGTGTGTTCCGTCTTTTTGCCCCTGACGTGATGCTTTCATGTGCACAAATGTATAATCCATCTATAAAGACAAGTATAGCGATGGACTACAAGGACTGGACTACGTCTCTGTCCCCTCCTGCATGTGCTGATGCTTCAGAACACTTTCTCCAGCAGGGTGTCGCTCCTGTGTGTTTTCATTAACCTGCTCCAGAGTGGCAACACTTTCAAAATTAGATTTTCTTGCTTATTCATACAGTGTGAGTTCAACACGGTCAGTCAGTGGAGAGAGGCAGAGAAACACTGGGGCACAGATGGCCGCTGGGTAACTGACGAGAGAGAGAGGGGGGGGGGGGGGGCGTCCTTGACCTTCACACGCTGACTCGCTGACATAAGGAAGCATCGGAATTTCGACGTACACAAATATTCACATGCTGCCCTGAAACCTGTCCAATCCAAACACTTGGTTTTTCGTTTCCTCTTTCTATTTAATTTACAGTTTCCTGCTGTAAATGAGCCTGTGATCACACCTCACCCATCTTTCCAGACAGCATGCGGATGTGGGCCACTTCAGGCAATGATGCGGCCCTTCTGGTTGTCTAGTGGCCTGGGCAAAGTGGATGTGAGCCTAAAGTGGCCCGAGTGGTAAATCTTGAATAAGGCCCAAATAGCTCAAAACAAACCCAGGCAGCCTTTGGCACCTTGACATTAGGTATATATGACTTACGGGGGCCAAATCTGGGCCAAAGCTATTTTGCTGGTTTGGATCAATTTGCTGTTTTATGAGCATCCAATCTTTTGCTTCTATTGGACAGAACCAGCTGAGAGTAAAATTCCAGATGCCGTTTTGACGCATCCAACAATGCCGACATCTAATGTTGCAACAGTAGCTTCAACTAACAAGCTAATGTGGCTAAAGGACCATTATGAGACGTGGTGATGTGCTGTGTGCGATAGGAGTCAAAGACTCACTGTGCACTAACCACTGGTGACTGTGCTGTGTGGAGACAAGTCATATTGAAAGGCTAATGAGTTCATCAAATCCACTGTGGCTTTAAAATCTCTGATGCCACGTGCAGCCATACGACCTAATGGGGAATCTGAGTTTGTCAAGTGTTTAGACGCGATGAGCTAATGGCACATTAACTCGATACAGAGAGTGTGTGTGTGTGTGTGTGTGTGTGTGTGTGTGTGTGTGTGAGCTTTGTGCCATCCTTCATTAGCCTTCTTTGTGTAAGAAAAGCAGAAAAAAGACTATTTTATTAAAGCCAGGATAAGAGCCTAATAATAAAATCATAAATCCATCCATTATCTTTAGCGCTTATTCTTTTGAGAGTTGCAGGGCGGCTGGATCCAAACCCAGCTGACGTTTAGCGAGACTCTAGACACCAGTCCATCCGAGGGCCGACATTAAAACAAACCAGTCACACTCACACCTACAGGCAAGATGAGCAGCTGCAGACATGAGTCTCCCGCTGCATTTTTCTCTGGGTTTAATTATTTGAAAGACGTCTTCTATGCACAGTAATCTTAATCCATTGTTAATATAAGAATATTGATAGGTGCAGTGTTTAATGACTTCACCGAGACACTTGACTAAGTACGATCAACAGATCCACAAAGCTCGACACACATCCTCCATCAACGGAGACAGAGAAATGTTTAATTTGTTTCTCTTCCATCTATCTCGTCAGCGGCTCTCTCACTTATTCAGCCACCGGAACCGAGTCTGAGCTTCCCCTCCCAGCAGAGGCTCGATCAGTCGACACGATGTCCAACGATTTGTCATTACGATGATTAGTACACAACTCCTACTATTCAAGCCCTGGGAAAAATCAATGTGTGCGTTTTAGTACTAAAAAAGAAAATAATGTACATGGTTCCTGCAGATTTGTGCCATTTCATCAACACTATTTCACCTCAGTTCTACTTCATGTTAAAATGAAATAAACAAGTTTTCATCATAGAGTGTGTTTGAATCAATATATCAATATTTAGTATATAGCAGTATTACCAACCTAGTTATTCCTTTCTTTCTTTTTTCATAGATATGTTTAATTAGTGCATTTCTTTTATTCATCCATGTTGGTGTGTGATTCTCGCTCCATGCTATATTATGTTATACTATACTATAGTTATAGTTACATCACACTTGCTAAATGTCAATAAACCAATAAAATTGATTTGTTGACATCCAGAGAATATCACCCACACACCGTTGTATGTTTCAGGCTGTTGAATCAACAGGACATGAGCTGAGTACTAATCTGATCAGCGCACCTTCTCTGCTGCACCTCCTCCCGTCTCCATCTCCTTCCTTGGGTCTCCCTATGTGCCAGCGTCTCACCAGAGGGGGTCGTTGGCTGCGACCTACTTTGCGAAGCAGAACTGGGGCTGTCAGTCATGCAGTTGTGCGTCACCAGCTGCCGAGAGGATCCGGCTGCCTCGCTCCGGTCTGCCCTCTCCATCGCCACAGTCAAAGCTTCCACGCCGGATGATATTTCCTGCTCTTACCCCTCTGGGTCTCTTTGCCATAAACAACGCACAGGGATTGGAACTCCATCTAGACAAGCTAGTAGCCATGTTGTGTAATGTTAGAAGCAGGATGTCTGGAGATCTTCAAGTGGCCCCTTTAAAAGGTAAAAGATGATCGTGGCCACCCTCACATCCAGTGGCTCCATTAGCACAGGAAGGTGGTGTTTACATCCATTAGTCGGGAATAAGTGATGGCTGATTTATGGAGTCCATCAACTGGGCGAAAGGCTGCCAATGCGTTTACTAAACAGAAAGCTGCTGGCAGGAGACGACTGCAACTCGATATTTCTTTTACCTACAGCTGCAATCATGTCGACAGACTTGTTAATGTTTCTATTGAACTCAAGTCGAGGCTGTGATCACTTAATGATTCCAAATTTCAAAACTTGCGCTGTCGCACATGATGTGTTTTCATGGGCGTTGGTATCGACGGGGATTCAAACTGATACACAACTAAAACGCCTGTGTGGACAGAGATCGTTTTAGTTTGAAGACGTCATTTAGTACGGATGCAGCCTTACTTCAGAAGTTTTAATTTCTTTTCTCACTTGATAGAAACTTTTATTGGGAGCTGTCATGGACTAAATACCAGAAATAAAGTACTGAAGAGTTCTCATTTCATTCTGGAGCGCTGAAAAAAGTCAAAAGCGATTTACGCCCATCGTCTGCAGCAACCTGGGAGGAAAACTGTATTTGTGGGGAGGTTTTATGAGGGACTGTGTGAACACTGGAAACTTTCTTCGAATGTGAACGGGAGGAGAACACAGGAAGAGACCATGTGACCCCATCATGCTCAGTGACATGAGTCAAGTCAAAGTAGAATCGTATTCTTAGACAACGGCTATTTGAAAAGAAAATAGAGACGAGCCCGAGAGAGCTCGGAGCATCACCACATAATTATTTCATCTATCATTTCAAGATATTGATGGTATTTTTAATACAGTTTAATATAGTGCAGTGTCCTGTGGTGATGCTGGCTGCAGTTTTCTTTCTGTGTGAAGCTGATAACACGAAACAGTTCGAGAGACGTGAGACAAATGCAGACAAATTGAGATTCCTGGAATTATGACATAATTTGCAATTGTTAAATATTGGCTGCTACTTATTCAGTGTTCGGGAGTGTAAAACTCTATACTTCTACACTGCAGCATCAATATTAGTATTTCTAAATAGTTTTTAGTATGTTTTATTTGTATTATTCCCCTATTTTTACCTCAGGGTTACGTTCTTGTCCCTGTCCGTTGGTTTGTTAGTTTCTACTTGGCGGAGAGATGAGACATGGGCCCACAGAGAATCCACTTGAGGTAGATCCAAGAATGATTTGTATTGTTTATAAAGAAACACCCTATCTAGCAAAGGATGATTCATAGATCTTGATGGGAAAAAACAAATCTGGCATATTTTGAGGATATCTAATATCTATGAGTGTTGGAGCACCGTGATTGAATTTAAAAGTTGGGCCTTGGCAAAGATAAGCGCTCTACTGAGAAACATACTGATGTCTTAAATGTCACATATTATACAATGAAACACAATGCAATGAAATATGCATAGTGTATGAAGTGTATATTTACCTCAAACAACCAAAGCTTTACCGTATTTCCGCCCTCACATGTACTTGCACCGGATCAAATCCCTGAGGCTCACTGATAACCTTTGAATATAGATTACATTATACTGTAGGTCTGCCGAGATCATTCTATCATGTGAAATAAATAACCTCAAACCTCTTGAGGCTTCACCACAGAAATCTTGGAGAAAAATCTGTGCTTTTTTTAATGTTGTCATATTCAGGTTGGGGCGTCGGTCACTTCATCTCTGCTCAGAGCTGAAGTGATCGAGCCGGTCGTGGAAAATCCAAAGCATTTTTCAGGCAGCGCTCTGACTGCATCGATTCAGACCAGGAGAGAAATTGTTGTCTGACGGTTGCGTCACTGCACTGCTGCGTTTATATAAAATAAAAACAAGACACAGCCTTTTAGTCAATAAACAGAGGAGCGATGACATCACACTGCAAATCAGTTGGATCACGGATGCCTCGGTTGATCACATCGTCACGCGGTTGGCGAAGATAAACAGTGAGCAGACAGAATTCATCAAGCCAGCAGCGCGGCGCTGTCATCTCAACACAAGGAGTCCAAACACAGGCCTATAAATACATCCCATAATACGGACAGAGTGACTGACACGAACCATACTCGGTTACTAATCCGAACTCCAGGGGATCAGTGATCAGCCGAGCATTTGTCTGCATATTACATGACTAATGCTGTCAGAGATGGAGGGAGATTACCCCAGATTGGCCAATCAAGATGCTAATTAGCGGCACGAGGCATTTCAGCGGCGAGCCGGAGCCGACGGCAGCAGATCAACATCAACGGCTGCTGATCTATATTCAGCGTGCACTCTGAGAGGTGGGGACGAAAATGTACACGGAGCGATACACTACGAGGAGAGGTTCAATAAAATGGAGTTTGCTGTCGCCTGAAGCCATCGTTCATTTACAGGCGGCCATAAATCAGGAGACCTGTGATGCTCACATGCTGCAGCAGCGATGCTCTCTGCGGCCAAACGGCTTCAGTCAAACGCTTCTTTGTTGGAAACATTTTGCCATACACAGAGAAACAGTCTGAGTAACGCAGTAAGTGGTCACTGGGGCATTTCAACACCGTCTCAACATACTCCGGTATGATACACACAAATCTGCAGGGAGCTGTTTGGTGATTACAATTTTACAGAAAATCTCCAAAAAAGAGGTATGAATGTGAAAATCAACCTTTAAGCACCAACAGGGGTAAAATTGGCTTTGATTGGACGCACATCTGTTCGTTCCTCTTTGCATGAAGCCACAGAGAATGACTGCAGTGAACGTACAAGCAATTACAGAGTCTGTACTGTGTGAGGGGTAGAATTTCCGTCCCTTAATTGGCCGCAAATGACGTCATCGGTGCAAGATGACTGCATTCCTGTCAGATATACATTCGGCTTCATTTCTGGAAATGAGATGCATCGTTTATCTTTATTTATTTACGTCGATAGTCCCTCTTAGAGGTCTTAATTTGTTTCTGTCTTTTCTTTCTTTTTACCAGAAAGTGTTGCTTCAACAGGACTCTAAAAACTATACAAATAAACAATCATACCAGATTAACAAGGAAAGTGAACACTGATACAAGCAATGTGTGTCAAGATGTGATGTTATCTTATTCATCTGTTTTCTTGTTATTTCATTATCCCGCCTCCCCTGTTTCTATTTAGGTTCAAGCGTTCGAGAAGCTCCGTGCACAGTGATGCTGTTACTCAGACGCACAAACACTGACTCACACAACAAATTACGCATTCACTGCATCCATTTCCTTCTTTTGATGTTTGAAAGTTTTGTGTGTTTGTGTAGCTGACTGTTTATTCCCAGATACCCAGGTTAAACACAGTCGCTTTAGTTTAATGCATTTGTTTGTTTCATTAACGAGCAGGGAGACTGTAAATACGCTGATGCTCTGGTGTAAAGGAGCTGAGGGTAATTTACATCTGCTGTCCTAAACACTGAAATAATCATTTTTAATGAAAACCTAGATTCTAAGACAGACGGCTGCACAGACGACAACTTTTAACCCTAATATGTGTTATAACCGCTTAACCAATAAAGGCCCTTTTCCACCATTATCAACATGCTGGACGTGTTTCTAATCAATCACATAGAACGACATCTGCGTCGTTGTTTAAATGCAGCTCATGAGAACTTGGCGGCTCCGTGCTGGACGTGGCCGTGCACAGTTCACCATGTGCCCTTTGTGGAATACCTGTGAGAGGAGCACGACGAGCAGCAGATGGCCACAGGAGGTTGGCACCAGATGACTGCTCTCGGCACGAGGAACAAAACAAGCAGCTGTGGGAGTGGTGGGTGAGACGGCCCGGTCTTTAAAAGGAAGACAGGCTGTGATTATCACAGTGCAGAGCGGGGCCACGGGAAGCTGTGAATATAACCAGGCCAGCGAGCTAACACTTGATGCTAATTAACCACTGACACCTGCAGCCGACAGCTTCATTCTGACTCCAACGCTGAGTGAGATGTTAGTTCGTCTTACATCAGGACAGAAGGGGGTCTCTCGATTAAAACTGTGTGTAAAGATAAAGTCAAAATACACGTCACACTTCAGTTAATTCCGACACATGGAAGACAGGGGGGATGAAGCAAATGCGACGGTCCATTAGTATGTTCAAAATTAGGGATTTCTCTAGGTTTGCTGTGATTATGTTTAAAATATAGTCATTAAATCCACTAAAGTAGTTTGTTTAAACAGACATCAAGATGTAATTTCTGGGTCGTGGCGCTCAGCTGCTCAAACAATAAATTTCACCTTTGGGGGGGAAAAAAACAAACATAAAATGAAAAGTAAATTCCATCTGCTGCATGAAATTAATTTCATTTTCAAGAAACTCCATTAAATCCTCATGTTTCTCTGGGATTTTGAGTGACACTTCTTCTCATTACAATTCAAGAAATAATGGATTGAAGGTTTGCTGGTTTATAATGCTAAACCGAGTAATTCTTGCAGGATTTAATAAATTCACAGAGCAGCGTGTGGTTCCACTATCTGAGAATGTCTCTTGGTTGAGCTCTGTCACCAAATAAAAGTGTCGTCATGGAAAACAGACGTCTGTGTGTCCATGTATTTAACAAACTAGAATTAACCTGCTGTGTGTGTTTTGTGTTCTGAGATAAACTACAGGTCCACATTCCCTTGAACCAGTGAAAACCTGCTGCATCCAGCTGTAAACTATACACACAGACAGTGACAGCAGTGGTAGGAGCCAGACAGCCTGAGAAAACTCAGCTGAAGATGCAATAAGTCAGGAAGCGCCACTGTGCATCGAGGCCGCTGTCACTTGGAAAATTGATATCTCTGCTGCTGCTTCTATGATTTATTCAACGTGCTGAATATTAGTGCAAAACAATGTGTCTCGCTCGTTATTTGAGTTTGAAGAGGCTGACACCTGAATGTCATTCACAGTTTAGGTTTTTGTTTTTTTTCCTCTCACACCCTGGAGGTGATTTCACGTCTACAGTTGTGCAGTTTTGTTGCAGCTGGATACCTGAGCCACATCAGTGGGCTGCACATCTGCCACAGAGAAGGTAGTAGAAGTTGGTTTTGGTAAGATGCAGGTATATGGAGATGCCGTGGGGATCAATTCCTCGGAGAGCGTGAACAAGTCATTATGTTTCACCTTCAAAAACCAAGGATTCCACATCCGTCCTTATCAAGCTTACGCTGTTGGTGTGGGAGGGAAAATCATATATAGGTCGAGTGTTATTGCTATAAAAAGCTCCAATGTTGGACTGAAGCTCATTTGAGTGAATGCATATGTGGCCTTGGAGGTGGCTGGGGGCAGAGGGGGACATCTGCCGTCAGAGGCTCGTACTATTCGTTCTACTAACCTTGACATGAAGACTGCACTTTCTGGACAATGTCAGATATGTTAAAAATTTAAATGAGACAAATTGTACATCTTAATATTGGAGTCATCCATGCTTTAGTCTCTTAAGGTTTTTTACAGTGTCCTTCCTCTGATGATATATATATATATATATATATATATATATATATATAATTGACTGTTAATAAAGATGGACAACACGACAGCTCCACAACAGTGAAACCCAACTATCTTGATTGCTCCCTGGTGGCTGGCTGCAGTAGTACACGTTCAAACAACTAGACCTATGTTATATATGATGTTATTTAATGACTTGTGTACTTACACTCAAAGTATAAGACAATTGTCAAATCTAGAGAAATACCCACTATTATTCAATCAAACATTTCATTTTGGTCACTGTTTGTACGATCATTTATTTATTTGCTGCGATATGTGAATAAAACTTCAGTCACTACTGTCTCGTGATTGGTGGAGCATGTGTATTGGCTAAACCTTGATAGGACATCATCGGCAAAAGAGGCAGCGTTTGTATCCGGGATGTTTTGGCTTCGTTTCTGGATAGTCAGAGGGAACGGAGACGCGTCGGCCATCTTTATTTACAGTCTGTCTCTTCGGCATATTGGGGGTTTTTAGTTAAATAATCATGTCTTGGGAATTAACAAAGGAAAAAGCAGCTGATTCAAGAGTGTCAGTGAGTGCACAGAGCAACTGGTAAAACTGAGGTAGTATCCATCCATGGCAGAGACAAAATAAACAAATGTAATTGCTTTTGGAGGCAGGATTACATTTGCAGATCAGCACGGGCAAGGAGCAGTAAGTATTGGTCATAACCTCATTTCACTCTGCTCACTTAAGTGGCTCTCAAGGGAACCGGTTCTCTAATTCATTCAGGCAAAGCAAGAAGGCAGTGTGAATATGTATGTGTGTGTGTGTGTGTGGACCAAGACTTGAAAAATTATGTATTTCTCGCCTCAGGGTCTGAGTCATGCCACAGTTCTTCCTCACAGTGATGTAAACTCAAATACGACTCCCCCGCCCACTTGCATGCACACTCACGTATGTGGATCCACTCGCTGGAGGAGATGACATCAAAGTGTTTGGCGTGCGTCTGCCTGAGCGTTGTCATTTCCTCTGTGCACATGATTGATCATCAAATGTTTGTGTAGAAAATTGAAAAGCAAGAAGAGAAAAAAAAAAAATCCCCAGGACAGTCTCCAATCCATCTAGCTTCTTACTCACAAGTGGAAACCAGGGACTCGTGTATGTGAACGTCCACACGAACAAGAGGCTGCGTTAAGTCACCTCAAACAATAAACATGCTCGTATGTTTTTATATTTTATGTCTCTTAACAGACTGATTTCATTTCAGGGAGGGGTCGTGCCTCTGTGTCTCTGGCCTGTGTGTGAGGTAGCTGAGTATAGAAGCTACCTGGGCTTTGACGAGACTTGAGGAGCATAAAGAGTTTTAAGCTACAGAGTTGATAGCACATTTTTTAAACAACATCCTGCATCTCCACGTCCGAATTCCTGCTTATTATCAAACACTATGGCCCAACAGCAGCTTTGTCTGCATCCAACTGTGAACTCAACTTAAAAGATTCATCATTTAAAGCTCCGTCTCTGACTCGATCTGATGATTCTAAGACGTTGAAAGTTTCTATGATCCACCCCACCCCCGTGTGTTTGCTCCTGCTCTTCAATCCTACAAAAGATGCCTCAGAAAAATTGATGTAAAGGAACCTAAATAAAAAGTTAATACTTTACAAAAGCCAAACAGAAGCGATAGCTTAGCAACACCAAGTATTTCATCCTGCAACTGGGTCTGCTATGCTTCAGTAGTTACCTCCCGTCTGTGGAGAAGTCATCAATGCTGCAGACTGTCTGACAGACTGATGCTGCAGAGGGACACACATTCCTATAGCTTATATCGGTCAACACATCACTACCAAGACAATGCGCTATCTCTTATGTACGTCATGATCACTAATGGATTCTGTTTTCTTCTTTTTAAAACAACGAGCTGGTTGTTTGTTGCCGTTAAACTAAATTTAACATCCCCCTTTAGTTATTTTGGACTTTTAGAAATGTGATATTTTATTCATGAACTGTTTATTCTGATATTAAAGCAGTTTTAACAGTTAATTTCTTTTTTCCTCCTTACAGTCGTAAATTCCAAACATTTTTACGAGACACATGACACAGTTCATCACAATGACTGCATTAGTCTCTGCAGGTTAAACAGTTTAACCTTCAGGAAAACAACTGCAACTAAATTAAACTTTGAAGCTACGGTGTGAATGCAGCAGGAAAATGTGTGGTATTATTCACCTGACGTGAACTACAGTGTGATGTAAATACACCGACTGGATGAAGAAATTAATAAATAAGAAAGTCTTTGTATACAAGCAGCTGTTGTCTCCTTGTTAGGTTGATGCACTGCTCCTAACTTTCTGACTTTACGGCACCCGCTGCCCTGCTGTGCTGTTCATTACAGAGATAATGACATCTGCAGGAGATCCTCCCGCACCGTCTGATCTTAACTCCGTCTTCTGTTTCCCCCCCCATCGCCAACCCACTGTCAGACTCCGGTCACCCAGCATCTGGTGCTTGGCACCGGGATGATTCATCTGGGGGGAGGACTAGATCCCTCTCCCTAATCAGACCCTAACCTTTCAGAGTTATTGATCTAGCATCTCTGTCAGAGACGCTACAGACACACTGATGCAGACAGCGGCGCGTGTGCCAAGGGTCCATCCCTGTTTTTGTCGATGTGGAGAAGATTAAAGGGAGAGAAGAATTAGGGGAAGGGAGGAAAAGCCAGGCTTTCGGGGAAAATTGAGAGGAAACAACAAGAAAGGCTTTCACTCACAAATCTACTTGTGAGACGGGAAGATTGGAACTAACACAGAGTGTATCGGGCAAAAGATGGCCGTGCTCAGGACATCTATAAATGAACCCTGTTTCCTTATCACGTACCAATCTACAGATATAATGATGCTATTTATGATGCACTGTAGACCATCTTGATCTCATCCTCCCTCTCCTCTTCCCACCACACATCGACTGCACATCTAGCCTGCAGGCGGCGTGAACTGGGGCACAAACAATAACAGTAATCATGGAAAATCATGTGCTGCTCTGGCGGAGGAGACCAGCTGACTGGCTGACTGCTGGAGCCCAGAGGGCCTCCTGTACAAGCAACAGAGAATCAGGGGTGGAGGAAGGGCAGCAGCGAGGAGAGGGGGAAAAAAAAAGATACATCAGAGAAGGATTCGCCTTCTCATCCCCCTCTTCCTCCTCCTCGACGAACTTCGTCATCTTCGATTCCACGCTCTGCCCGTGTCGGGGAGCTTCACCATCTCCCTCCTCCCTCCTTCCAAACCCCTGTGCCTTTCTCGACTCACCCCCATGGACGTACAGGAGTGGTACGTTCCATGATTATTTGGCAATATTGGCTGGAGCTTGAAGAAGAATGCAGGGACATGGCTGTGCGGCTGCAGAGAGACCCTTTGACGAATGGCTGTGTCATGTATGATTAATAAACACAGGGGATGGCATGGGGGGGGGTCATTGACTGAACGCATGCTGCTAATGACCAGACACCAGAGCTGTGCATAGCACTTATCCTTCAGATGAATCCACTACTGCCCTAATTACTAATCTTTAAATGAAACTTTAATTGCTGTGTGAAGTCAGAGCATGTTTCCAGGCTCAATCAGCCACTTTGTATGAGAGACGCCACGAGAACGACACTTGTAATGCCTGCTGAAGCCATTGGGATCGTCATGAATGAACAAACCACAGATCAATTGGCTGCTCTGTACAGTAATCTGCTGCAGACGTAGCTTTCATTACAACATCAGTGTGCGTGTGTGATCAATTGCCTGGTATCTCATTACTGTGTGGCCGGGCAGAGAAAGCTCTCGGATCAGCGTCTGGGGACTTGAGGTCGTGCTGTTGGTCCTGAGTGTCCAGAAGCTGAGATTTACACATCCACAGAGACAGAAAAATGAATTCATGATTTGTTATTATCACATTTCTAAATTTGAATGTGAATAAAACTAAAATGGCACTCAGGGAGCATACCTCCGCCAAGGACACTTAAATTAAAACAAGCCTCTGCAGCCCTGTAGCTAAGGTCACATTTCTCATCTAGCTCTTTCAAGCTCTACCTTTTACCACAGCAGCTGAAAAAAACCACACTGCTATGAAACCACATTTAAATCCACTAGCAGCAGATGAAATTTTATCAGTTCTTCCCTGACCCATGCTGCACCCTTCTACCAAGTTTCGTGGTAATCTGTCCAGGAGTGTTTGCGTAATCCTGCTAACTACCAAGCAAAGAAACACGGATGAAAACATAATCCCCCTTAAACCCCGAAAACTGTTTCCTTAAATCCAATCAAGCTGCACCAAATTTCACACACTTGTGTCCAATTAAATATGCCTGATTTATCAAGATTGAGAAATGATTGGTGAAAATGTCAATATATTCCCTCTCTCACAATCCAGTGTTCTTTCATGGCTCATTAGTTCACCAAGTTTTGTGGAAATGAATCCATAGTTTTTTTGCATCATCCTGTCTAAGATAAAAGTGATCTTTATTAAGGATAAATCAGATTGAGGGGTATAAAAGTGTCCGTCTGCCTGTGACTACACAAACTGCTGTAAATCCTAAAGCAGCAACTGTGACGCAAACCCGCTAATTTCAAAGGCTACTCACATGTCTCATAATGTCTTTTTGGAAGAATAAAAAAAAAACAAAAAAAAAACAGTGCCTCACTTTCTCAACCTTACAAGCCTGACGAGTTGTCATGTGATTTTATTCCTTTTGCAAGATTTAAAACGACAAATGCACTTCTGGGGTTCCCTGACTACAAATCCACCTGCTGACCCTCCAGGTCATGTTTCTGAATTATTTCGGTCTCCAGAGCATGTTCTCCCTAAGAAATCTCTATGAGCCGCCGTGGAGAGCATCAGCAACAGTGTCCATGAGATCATGTTTGGCAACAGTGAATAAACAGCGAGAGGAGAAGGCTCCCGCAGCCCCTCGGGACCCTCAGAGTACAGTAACGCACAGCTGAGCGCTGCGGAGAACGCTGCCTGTCTGCCAGCTCGCCTGCACGATACAGGGGTGGTGTTGGGGGATGGGAGGATGGTCACATGTGCGTGGCGCTTTAGGCTTCGGGTTGTCTGCATGCTCTACATGTCTTTCCTCAGCTCTCTCTCGCTCTCTGAACTGAGTCCATGGAGTCTTTTCTCCGAATAGAGCGGCTCCAGGAAACAAGCCAGGATAATGTATCCAATTCATGGATCTTGATTTACAAATATATCTGGCATATCGAGAGGAGTCATATCTATGAGTGCTTGATTGAATTTAAGGAGATTGTTGGTCCTAAGCAGAAGTATGTTCTCTAATGAGTGCCATTCTAGTTCCCGTATATTTCTGCTTTCAGAAGTATGCACTTGACTCCACCGATGACAACCTTCATCCTGTGGGCTTGAGAAGAGGCTAATTAAAAAAAAATAATTGAATGAACTATATCCTGTTGATCTTAAAACATTTTAGGAATGAAAAACCAGATAAACTAGACAATAACAGTGAAGAAAATGTCATGTGTGACCACTGAAAACTGGAAGGGCACTCTGAGCGTATACTTCCACAAAATTGAATTAATGAAATTCAATCCAGCCGCAACAAATTACACACACTCATAAATGTCAGTCCCCTGACACAGGCCTGATATTTTTCACCAAGATCAATAAATCATTCTCAGAGAATTCAATGTTAACTGATCCGGATCTGCACCAAAATATTATCAAATATTCCCCAACCCATATTGCATCCTTTACCAAGTGTCATGCTAATCTGTCCAGTAGTCATTTTTTAGAATCCTGCCAAATAACAAACTTTTTGGATGATTATTCCTTTAACTGTGACATTTACGTCAGAAGCTTCGTAGCATCTATGTGCACAAGGCATGTCATGCAGCGAATGGGTGTATGACACATATACAGCTAATGGTCGCCTGCTGTGTCACAAAATGGACGGATGAAATGTAGGAAGAGGAGACAAGGGACAGTGGCTGGGGAAGGGACAGTTAGATTGTTATGCATGTAAAGGGGGGATTCAGTGTTGCCTGGCAGCATCGAGCGGGGACGGCGAATGTCACTCTGATCGGTCGAAAGTGTCATGATGTGAAGCGGAGCCGTGACCTTGGATGGAGGGCGGGGGGTGGGGGACAGAGGAGAGGAGGAAGACACAAAGCAAAGCCTAAACATAACAGAAGAGGCAGCGACAGCAGAAACAGAGGGAGAAGGAACGGGTGGGGGCGAACGAGATGGGGAGGGAAGTTTGTGGTGGGCCGACGCCTTATCCTGCCAGTGCTCTGGGCTTCAGGAACAGAGTGATATCAGTGAAGACACACTCACAGGCTGCATATCGTTTAAATGAGGCCACTTGTTTCTTTTAAAGGGAATTTCTGCTGCTTCTCTTCTCATTTGCAACCTCCACTGAAATGTGACCTGGAAGCTATCTATCATCTACAGATCATTATCCCAGTGTTGTTCCAAAATGTTCTGCCCCTGAAAATGCGGCATAATTACATCTTTATTAGAAGGAGACATACAATGATCATATTCAGGTTCGTAATTTAAATTAGTGTCATTACATTAATACCTTAATACCTAAAAGGAGTGTACAATCATTACACACTAATCAAATGCAAAGGTGATGACTGCATCTGCAGAATGAAATCATTCTCCAAAAAGGAAGAAGCTGCAAGCAAAACTCACATCATGCTGCATATTAAGCAGCATCACAGCAGGAGCACTTTCCCTCGACTACCTAAACGTCTCTGTATAATTACCAAGGACTAACAAACCTCTTCACAAACCATTAGAGTAACGTTGATATCATACAGGCCAATGAGACTCCATCAGACTAATTAATGGAATCGTTTGTGCCAGGATGCCGCTCGGAGGATCCCAATCACCAGAGTGACATCTAATTTAAACCGGGTGCCAGGCCAAGCACCAGAACAGTATGTCAGCTCTGTCATTACACAATGACAACCAATACATCACCACAACAGAGCCCTCACCGCGGAAATCAGCGAAATTGTCTGATAATGGAAATGTTATTTCACGTCGACAGCCCTGGATGATTTCTGTGA
This sequence comes from Paralichthys olivaceus, assembly GCF_024713975.1. Lineage (NCBI taxonomy): Eukaryota > Metazoa > Chordata > Actinopteri > Pleuronectiformes > Paralichthyidae > Paralichthys > Paralichthys olivaceus. Next base: position 3,825,797 of record NC_091115.1, read on the forward strand.
GAATGGAAGGATTGGATATACTCGGATTTGCAGTTCCAACGAAACTAGGAAGAGACATGCAAGATTATATTGTAAAATATATATATATGAAGAACATTTTGTGTTTTCCCGTTTTTGTCTTGTACTCTCAAACTGTATATCATGTCCACTGTGTAACTTCTGAAGAAAAGCCCTGAGGCTACAGTGTGAGCTTGAGACCACATCATCCCGAGTTCAGAACTGCAGCGTTACATGAATCCACAGCCAATGCAGACACTGATAAAAGGTATATTTATAACATCTCAGCACGCATTCTCCGACAATATGTTCCAGAATGAAGAGGTGTAAGTGGGTTAATTCAAATTATTCCAAAGGCCATGGGGCAAAAACAGAAAAGAGATATTGATATGGTTTAGTTCAAAATAGGAAATATCATTTTAACGTTTCAAACCCCCTTTAAGCCTTAATGTGAGATGACACCAAAGCTAATGCAGACACAGTGTGTGCCCCGCCTGCGTCTGTGAAACCATGCGGATTACTGCGCTATCGGTGGACGCCGCCTGCGAACAAAGTCCTCCTCTCTCCACCAGCAAAACCTCCAGAGTCTGCTGGTACGAGGGTGAGAGAGCATGTGACTGGAATTACAGACACACTTGTAGAAAGTGCTAATCTCTGCTTACTGGCGGAATTATTACATAAAACTCTCTCTCTTTCCCACATGTTTTAAAACATGAACGAAACACACAACAAAGTTTCAAGATTTCCATTATATTCCATTGGCTGCATACACAGGCACCTCTGCAGCATCATACAAACAACAAGTAACACAGCTTAAAATATATTTTTCATCTTCATGCGCTGGGAGTCCAACTGCTAACTGGCCCACTTCCCAAGATATTAATGGAAGCAAGCAAATATGCTAAATTCACATTTTTAAAACTCTCTTGCATGATTTAATTAGAAAATAATGAGAATCATTGAAATGGAAAGTTTGTCAAAGTAAAGCCACTGGAAGACACAAAGTTTGAGCCATGTTCAATCAAGTTATGTACTGTGAATTAAAAAGTACAAACAGTTTCAGTGTGGGATACTGATGATGTGAGACGTGTTGTAGGAATTAAAATGGGAACAAAGTGATGCAGTTTTCATCCTCACAACCTGTGTGCCGGTCATCTGCTTATAAAGGAAAACAGCCGGTCAAACTTCCTGTTTCCTGGCAAAGCAGAGCCCATATCACTCATCAAATACCAGCATTCATACATCACTACAGGATACATAGACAGATCTCATTTCACACAAACCGCAAACTGGATGCAACAAGATACTAAAGCAACAAGATTGGAGGAAGATTCAATGAAGTTAAAATGTACTTTGAGGCCAAAATACATTAATGTCTCCACAAACCGCAAAATGTTTCAGGCAAATTAGATCCACACAGATAAAACTAGAATGTCACTCAGTAGATCTGTCCAGTAGTTTGTGCATAATCTTGCTTACAATCAAAATACCAAAGAGACAAAGGTCAAAACATGTGGATGTCCACACTGTCAAGAGGTTAAAACACACACGTATAAGTGTAACATCCCAGGTTCAATTCCAGCCACGGACCTTAGTTGCATGTGTTCCCATCTTTCCCATCTACATCTGGAGGAACAAACATCATATCAAGCAGCGTAAGTGTTTCTTACCTGTGGCAGGGCGGAGCTGAGCTGCCGCTGCAGTGAGTCGCGGTCGTAAATGACGTCCTGAAGATGCTGCTGGGCCAGTCCCAGGCTCTCCTGGGTTTCCCTCAGCGTGTCCAGCAGCCGGTCCCTTTCGTCCAACATGTTGACCATCAGCTGCTCAAAGTGGGAGTCTGGGTCCGAGGCGCTGCTCTGAGAGCCGCGCTGGCTCAGCGCCGTGTCCTCGCTGATGGTGGGCATCACCTCGCACATCATCTTGGCTCTGTTGGAGGAAGGAAGAACAGGGGTTAATGAGGATGTTGTTGAATGTTATAATGCAGAGCGTATAATGTAGCTCATCTGAGATAAGAATGCAAACTTCATTATCAAGATCTAAAAGTAGCAGAAAAGTTACTAATTTTGCAAAACAGAAACTTTTTTTGTTATTCTACCTTATTTAACTTGTAGCCTCGTGCAACCTCTGATTTTATCCACAGGAGGATTTTAACACCTCGGCTTGGATGCTCTGCTCTATACTTATTTCAAACTTCTGAAATAGACACGATGACATTTTTAAATTCAAATTGGATTCAGGCTGTAGGTAAAAATTTTAATCTTTGCATTGCAAGACAAATGTGTCCAATTCAGTAGGTGTATAAATATCCACTGTCACTGTTTGTATGGCTTCATGTATGTGACTGGGCTTGAGAGAATTGGAGCTCAGCTGAGCGTCACCCCATCGTTTCAAAGCTGCTGAGACGTCTTGGGAGGCTGGGCATTTTGCCCTAGATTTCATGCTTGTGCTGATAATGGGCCAGCCTAGATTGAGTTACATAATACACCATATCTATGCTATAGTGGAAATGTGAGGCCATGTTCCAGCTTCCCAGAGGAACCTCAGGAAGCCTCAGTCATCACAACAGAAATCTGGGTTTGCGTCATCACACATTGGTGCTATGTGTTGAAGCAAGGACATGCACAAAGTAATAGATTATAAAGATGTAGGCAGGCACGATAAACGTACAATTTCGGACAAATTGATTCAACACTCCCCTGAAATAAATGAATTATCCTGAAGACCTTTGTCACTCCATGTTGACCTAGGCCAGGTTTATTTAGGGACATTTCAATAAACCCATTGACCAGGCATTGGTTCCTCCTGAGTGAGTTAAAATGGCAGGTCTGGGCCTCAGCATGTTCTGGCACTAAACTGGGGTCTACCATATCTTCTGCAGGCATCCGGCCAGACCCCCATCAGTCCACCATTCAGCCACCATCCGCTGCTGCTTAGATCTGAGAGACCGGGCCCGGCATGCAGCTTGGCTGGACACACTGCACATGCCACCCGGAGGACAGACTGGGACATCGGTGTTGCATTTTAAGTAGAAGTTTTATTCCTGACTGTGGCTCAATCGATGTTTGTAAAGGTGCTGGTTTGCGTAAAAATGCACATGAATCTGGCATCGAGGAGTGGAAACGGGAAGAAACTATAGACTAGTGATGCACCGCGTTGAGTAATTGTCAACGAGAAAAGATTCCTGATTTTATTATTATTTTATTCTGTCGATTTCTACATCCAAAATGGCAACTTAGGACAGATTTTTAAGTTTTTCCAGGGGTCAACTTCTCCTTGAATACATTCAGCACTTGTCCCCTCAGTGCACCAACAAAGCTGTCCTCAAAATCCAAGGCACAATTTTTGTTGTCTAAAAAGGTTTTTGTTTCTCCTTTAATCTGTGAGGAAAGCAAAGTGCATTGAGAAGGGTTTTTTTTCTGCTTCGTGGCACATACAATCCCCCTCTGTCCTGTTGATGCACCTTCTGCTTTGATCGTGCCGTGACCGTCCCTTAAATCATTCCTGCTGTCTATGAAAAATCAATAGACACGGAGGGTAAGTGGACTGACTGATCTGCTATTGTCTTCACCCTCAGAAATAAAAGAAAAAGGCAGAAAAACAACATCGCTCAATGAAATGTTTATCCACTTAAATTGTGAAATTCAAAATGCAACAGGCTGTTTGGCTGATCTTGAGACTCAGAAAAGGGACAGAAATATCTTGTGTATAAAGCCTTGGCGCGCAATGTAATGGAAAAGTAATGGAGTCGCTGCTTTCCCCAAAATGCTCCTCTGCTGTTTTTATAGTGTTTCAGGAGCGAGTCGTTCTTTTCTCTTTAGTGAAGTGCAGACAGGCTGTGGTGGTGACAGGTAAGAGTTACTGTGATCCTCCAGGATAGATAAACACTAATCACCCACAGTGTGAAGAACGTGCAGTCTGAGCTGTCATTACCAGCCGGGATGCAGGTGTTGTCTTGATTGCGCTCGCCAACAGTGACAATACTGCTTCCTCTCAACGGAACAGTCAAATTGACCCCTATTAAAATGGTCAACAGGACGACGACTGAGAGAGTCTGTGCACATTCCCTCTGCAATGCAACATCACGGCACATTATGATAACGTACGGCGGGAAATCTGCCCTCGAACTCCACAAGCATGCCAGGCTTTGGCTTTGCATAAATGCATGTCTAATAATGAATATGTAAGATTTTATCTGTCAGTGTGATCCTCATGGAGAGAAATTGGTACTTGTAGTAATAGAACTAAGACTGTTGTATAAACAAGATGAAGCTCAAGTGACTGAATTTAGTGCGGCTGGTTAAAGATGTTAAATCTGAGGCTAAAATTATGCTGGAATCGCAGGAGGGAGGAACAGCAGCACGCTCAATCGAGCACATTGTGAGCCGCAGATGCAGTGAGAAACGCACATAGACAGACAGGCAGGGATCATTGGGCTTTTCTCTCCGTGCCAGATGCCAATCAATGAATTATTCAGGGGGGTAGGAGGGAGGTTTTCTTCCCAATCAGTGCAACAAATCCAGAAGCCGTTTTTTACTGCATATAGCCTCATCCAACCTTGGACAAAGACACCTGGCTGCAGACACAAGACTCACCAACAGCAAAGACCTGCTGAGCAAATGTTCAACAAGAACAAGAGCAGAGTACAAAGCTTCAAGTGATCCAATAATGAAGAGATCGAACTGAAATTACTAACTCATTATCACATGTGCAGTCAGTTCTGTTCAGCAGCTCAACGCGCTTGGCAAAGTATAGAATATAGCACAAGAGCCTATTGTACAACACTACACCTAACAATAACCCCAAGCACAAAGTAAATGGTATTTATATAGAGCTTTAATAAATACCATTTATTAAAACTACTCAAAGAACTGGACAGAATAAGTCACATTTACCCATTGACACACATTGATTAATGATTCTATACACATACTTTTACAATCACACACCATTCATACTCTGTAGTGAACATACATCAGGTAAAGGGAGAGCGGAGGCTGACATTTCCTACATGCACAGGAAGCAGTTAACCAATCAAAACAGAGTTTACAGAGCAGGTAAACCTTTTTAAGTGATAACACAAATCAAAACTATGAGCCTGAATATGAGTGTAATATATCTCCTGTTATTTTGACAACAGATGGGTATGAGGGAGGAAGGTTTCAAACTCTGGTCAACGACAGGCCTTTTGGTGGGCACAAAAAGTTCCTCAGACGGCTGCCTACATCAGAGTTTCTGCCAAAAACTTGATTCTATTTTCCATAAGACTATTGATTCATCAACTCAACTATAATTCAATTCAGTGAAATGGACAAAATGAACAGGCAGTGAACTGTCTATATAAGGACAGGACGTAAATTCTGCCACTTGTGTAGAACCGTTCCATTTTGGCCAAAAGAGAAATCAGCAAGCGGCAGCTAATTCCCTGAATGTCTTCAGTTAATCTCATTAATGGGAACAATCGTGTGAGTAGAAAACGCACAGCAGTATGTTCCTGGGCTGTGCACAGCCATGTGGGGCACATTCAGCGCTATCCACGACTTGGGAAACATCAAAAGTCACACGGAGCGCAAGCATGTGCAGAACGGGCAGCGGAGTGAACATGACACTCTGCGGCTTTGGAGATAAGCAGCGCTATACCGTGTGCTTGCTGAGCCGGCTGTGGAGGGACTAAAACAGAAACGCAACGTTACTTAATAGTGTGTTTAAAGCTTTGTTTTCATCAAGCATGGAATTCTTTCACTCATTAAGCAGGGAGATGGTCATTTAGACACGAGTAAGACGAGACAAATTAGGCCTGAAAAAAACCTATTAAGGAGCTAATGTGTTATCAAACGTGAGTTCAACTTCTCAGACAGTTTAAATCACCCTGGCTCTTCTGTTCAAGCTCATTTCCTCACCACACGACTACGAGTGACTATGCACTTCATCCGCATCAGTATCAGAAGCACTAAGTTGATAGCATGCGTTGCTTTGTGGCCAACCAGGGGAGCTGACTAATGCGAAACTCCACCTTTAAATAACATCTGTGTTTGATTTCTTGGCATGCCGCTGAGCACAAAGTGCACCTGCAAGCCGTATTGATGAGCTCAGAGGGTAATGGAGAAGCTGTTGCACGCCACTCGTTCCCACTTTGGCATCCGTAACAGGCCGGCAGTTGGGGGAAATAGTGACGCAGCGTTTTTGTGAATGGAACGAGCCAGATTGCACTCAGAGAAATCCCATTCATATGGCTCCCTGCACCAGAGAGACAACCAAGAGACAGAGCTGCCAGGAAAACAGCAATTCAAGTCTATTTTATTTAATCAGAGCCACAGGATCATAAAATCACATTTAGAGTGGAGTCCACTGAATAGATAGAGTGAACTATTCACTCCTCTCTGACATCAAATACAGAAAACATTTTACATTAACTCAGCGCACATTCACTCTTGCTTGAAATGTGCTGAAGTTCAGTGTGGATGCGTAGCACGCTCCCCTTTAATAATCATGAAATGCCCAAGTCTCTATGACTTTCAGACAAAAAGTTATTCAAAAATATCTTGTACTTTTGATTCAAGATTTGGTGGTTTGACACCTTCCGAAGGTCGTAGAAGCTCAGGGATGGTACCAATGGATCGGGCATCCCCACATTAGTTCAGATGGAACCAACTTCCAAGTCTCTATGACCTTCAGAAAAAAAGTTATTCAAGTATATCTTGATCTTCAATGGGTTCACAACCCTAACCCTAATCACAACCCTAACCCTAACCCTAATCACAACCCTAATTGTAACCCTAACCCTAATTTCAGCCCTAACCCATATCACCTTACGGTGAATAACTCAGCGCTGCTTGCTCGAAATGTGCTGAAATTCGGTGTGGATGCGTAGCAGGCCCCCCTTTAATAATCATGAAATGCCCAAGTCTCTATGACTTTCAGACAAAAAGTTATTCAAAAATATCTTGTACTTTTGATTCAAGATTTGGTGGTTTGACCCCTTCCGAAGGTCGTAGAAGCTCAGGGATGGTACCAATGGATCGGGCATCCCCACATTAGTTCAGATGGAACCAACTTCCAAGTCTCTATGACCTTCAGAAAAAAAGTTATTCAAGAATATCTTGATCTTCAATGGGTTCACAACCCTAACCCTAATCACAACCCTAACCCTAACCCTAATCACAACCCTAATTGTAACCCTAACCCTAATTTCAGCCCTAACCCATATCACATTACGGTGAATAACTCAGCGCTGCTTGCTTGAAATGTGCTGAAATTCGGTGTGGATGCATAGCAGGCCCCCCTCTATCAATCATGAAATGCCCAAGTCTCTATGACTTTCAGACAAAAAGTTATTCAAAAATATCTTGTACTTTTGATTCAAGATTTGGTGGTTTGACACCTTCCGAAGGTCGTAGAAGCTCAGGGATGGTACCAATGGATCGGGCATCCCCACATTAGTTCAGATGGAACCAACTTCCAAGTCTCTATGACCTTCAGAAAAAAAGTTATTCAAGAATATCTTGATCTTCAATGGGTTCACAACCCTAACCCTAATCACAACCCTAATCACAACCCTAACCCTAACCCTAATCACAACCCTAATTGTAACCCTAACCCTAATTTCAGCCCTAACCCATATCACCTTACGGTGAATAACTCAGCGCTGCTTGCTCGAAATGTGCTGAAATTCGGTGTGGATGCGTAGCAGGCCCCCCTTTAATAATCATGAAATGCCCAAGTCTCTATGACTTTCAGACAAAAAGTAATTCAAAATTATCTTGTACTTTTGATTCAAGATTTGGTGGTTTGACCCCTTCCGAAGGTCGTAGAAGCTCAGGGATGGTACCAATGGATCGGGCATCCCCACATTAGTTCAGATGGAACCAACTTCCAAGTCTCTATGACCTTCAGAAAAAAAGTTATTCAAGAATATCTTGATCTTCAATGGGTTCACAACCCTAACCCTAATCACAACCCTAATTGTAACCCTAACCCTAATTTCAGCCCTAACCCATATCACCTTACGGTGAATAACTCAGCGCTGCTTGCTCGAAATGTGCTGAAATTCGGTGTGGATGCGTAGCAGGCCCCCCTTTAATAATCATGAAATGCCCAAGTCTCTATGACTTTCAGACAAAAAGTTATTCAAAAATATCTTGTACTTTTGATTCAAGATTTGGTGGTTTGACCCCTTCCGAAGGTCGTAGAAGCTCAGGGATGGTACCAATGGATCGGGCATCCCCACATTAGTTCAGATGGAACCAACTTCCAAGTCTCTATGACCTTCAGAAAAAAAGTTATTCAAGAATATCTTGATCTTCAATGGGTTCACAACCCTAACCCTAATCACAACCCTAACCCTAACCCTAATCACAACCCTAATTGTAACCCTAACCCTAATTTCAGCCCTAACCCATATCACCTTACGGTGAATAACTCAGCGCTGCTTGCTTGAAATGTGCTGAAATTCGGTGTGGATGCGTAGCAGGCCCCCCTCTATCAATTATGAAATGCACAAGTCTCTATGACTTTCAGACAAAAAGTTATTCAAAAATATCTTGTACTTTTGATTCAAGATTTGTTGGTTTGACACCTTCCGAAGGTCGTAGAAGCTCAGGGATGGTACCAATGGATCGGGCATCCCCACATTAGTTCAGATGGAACCAACTTCCAAGTCTCTATGACCTTCAGAAAAAAAGTTATTCAAGAATATCTTGATCTTCAATGGGTTCACAACCCTAACCCTAATCACAACCCTAACCCTAACCCTAATCACAACCCTAATTGTAACCCTAACCCTAATTTCAGCCCTAACCCATATCACCTTACGGTGAATAACTCAGCGCTGCTTGCTCGAAATGTGCTGAAATTCGGTGTGGATGCGTAGCAGGCCCCCCTTTAATAATCATGAAATGCCCAAGTCTCTATGACTTTCAGACAAAAAGTTATTCAAAAATATCTTGTACTTTTGATTCAAGATTTGGTGGTTTGACCCCTTCCGAAGGTCGTAGAAGCTCAGGGATGGTACCAATGGATCGGGCATCCCCACATTAGTTCAGATGGAACCAACTTCCAAGTCTCTATGACCTTCAGAAAAAAAGTTATTCAAGAATATCTTGATCTTCAATGGGTTCACAACCCTAACCCTAATCACAACCCTAATCACAACCCTAACCCTAACCCTAATCACAACCCTAATTGTAACCCTAACCCTAATTTCAGCCCTAACCCATATCACCTTACGGTGAATAACTCAGCGCTGCTTGCTTGAAATGTGCTGAAATTCGGTGTGGATGCATAGCAGGCCCCCCTCTATCAATCATGAAATGCCCAAGTCTCTATGACTTTCAGACAAAAAGTTATTCAAAAATATCTTGTACTTTTGATTCAAGATTTGGTGGTTTGACACCTTCCGAAGGTCGTAGAAGCTCAGGGATGGTACCAATGGATCGGGCATCCCCACATTAGTTCAGATGGAACCAACTTCCAAGTCTCTATGACCTTCAGAAAAAAAGTTATTCAAGAATATCTTGATCTTCAATGGGTTCACAACCCTAACCCTAATCACAACCCTAATCACAACCCTAACCCTAACCCTAATCACAACCCTAATTGTAACCCTAACCCTAATTTCAGCCCTAACCCATATCACCTTACGGTGAATAACTCAGCGCTGCTTGCTCGAAATGTGCTGAAATTCGGTGTGGATGCGTAGCAGGCCCCCCTTTAATAATCATGAAATGCCCAAGTCTCTATGACTTTCAGACAAAAAGTAATTCAAAATTATCTTGTACTTTTGATTCAAGATTTGGTGGTTTGACCCCTTCCGAAGGTCGTAGAAGCTCAGGGATGGTACCAATGGATCGGGCATCCCCACATTAGTTCAGATGGAACCAACTTCCAAGTCTCTATGACCTTCAGAAAAAAAGTTATTCAAGAATATCTTGATCTTCAATGGGTTCACAACCCTAACCCTAATCACAACCCTAATTGTAACCCTAACCCTAATTTCAGCCCTAACCCATATCACCTTACGGTGAATAACTCAGCGCTGCTTGCTCGAAATGTGCTGAAATTCGGTGTGGATGCGTAGCAGGCCCCCCTTTAATAATCATGAAATGCCCAAGTCTCTATGACTTTCAGACAAAAAGTTATTCAAAAATATCTTGTACTTTTGATTCAAGATTTGGTGGTTTGACCCCTTCCGAAGGTCGTAGAAGCTCAGGGATGGTACCAATGGATCGGGCATCCCCACATTAGTTCAGATGGAACCAACTTCCAAGTCTCTATGACCTTCAGAAAAAAAGTTATTCAAGAATATCTTGATCTTCAATGGGTTCACAACCCTAACCCTAATCACAACCCTAACCCTAACCCTAATCACAACCCTAATTGTAACCCTAACCCTAATTTCAGCCCTAACCCATATCACCTTACGGTGAATAACTCAGCGCTGCTTGCTTGAAATGTGCTGAAATTCGGTGTGGATGCGTAGCAGGCCCCCCTCTATCAATTATGAAATGCACAAGTCTCTATGACTTTCAGACAAAAAGTTATTCAAAAATATCTTGTACTTTTGATTCAAGATTTGTTGGTTTGACACCTTCCGAAGGTCGTAGAAGCTCAGGGATGGTACCAATGGATCGGGCATCCCCACATTAGTTCAGATGGAACCAACTTCCAAGTCTCTATGACCTTCAGAAAAAAAGTTATTCAAGAATATCTTGATCTTCAATGGGTTCACAACCCTAACCCTAATCACAACCCTAACCCTAACCCTAATCACAACCCTAATTGTAACCCTAACCCTAATTTCAGCCCTAACCCATATCACCTTACGGTGAATAACTCAGCGCTGCTTGCTCGAAATGTGCTGAAATTCGGTGTGGATGCGTAGCAGGCCCCCCTTTAATAATCATGAAATGCCCAAGTCTCTATGACTTTCAGACAAAAAGTTATTCAAAAATATCTTGTACTTTTGATTCAAGATTTGGTGGTTTGACCCCTTCCGAAGGTCGTAGAAGCTCAGGGATGGTACCAATGGATCGGGCATCCCCACATTAGTTCAGATGGAACCAACTTCCAAGTCTCTATGACCTTCAGAAAAAAAGTTATTCAAGAATATCTTGATCTTCAATGGGTTCACAACCCTAACCCTAATCACAACCCTAATCACAACCCTAATTGTAACCCTAACCCTAATTTCAGCCCTAACCCATATCACCTTAAGGTGAATAACTCAGCGCTGCTTGCTTGAAATGTGCTGAAATTCGGTGTGGATGCGTAGCAGGCCCCCTTTTAATAATCATGAAATGCCCAAGTCTCTATGACTTTCAGACAAAAAGTTATTCAAAAATATCTTGTACTTTTGATTCAAGATTTGGTGGTTTGACACCTTCCGAAGGTCGTAGAAGCTCAGGGATGGTACCAATGGATCGGGCATCCCCACATTAGTTCAGATGGAACCAACTTCCAAGTCTCTATGACCTTCAGAAAAAAAGTTATTCAAGAATATCTTGATCTTCAATGGGTTCACAACCCTAACCCTAATCACAACCCTAACCCTAACCCTAATCACAACCCTAATTGTAACCCTAACCCTAATTTCAGCCCTAACCCATATCACCTTACGGTGAATAACTCAGCGCTGCTTGCTCGAAATGTGCTGAAATTCGGTGTGGATGCGTAGCAGGCCCCCCTTTAATAATCATGAAATGCCCAAGTCTCTATGACTTTCAGACAAAAAGTTATTCAAAAATATCTTGTACTTTTGATTCAAGATTTGGTGGTTTGACCCCTTCCGAAGGTCGTAGAAGCTCAGGGATGGTACCAATGGATCGGGCATCCCCACATTAGTTCAGATGGAACCAACTTCCAAGTCTCTATGACCTTCAGAAAAAAAGTTATTCAAGAATATCTTGATCTTCAATGGGTTCACAACCCTAACCCTAATCACAACCCTAATCACAACCCTAATTGTAACCCTAACCCTAATTTCAGCCCTAACCCATATCACCTTAAGGTGAATAACTCAGCGCTGCTTGCTTGAAATGTGCTGAAATTCGGTGTGGATGCGTAGCAGGCCCCCTTTTAATAATCATGAAATGCCCAAGTCTCTATGACTTTCAGACAAAAAGTTATTCAAAAATATCTTGTACTTTTGATTCAAGATTTGGTGGTTTGACACCTTCCGAAGGTCGTAGAAGCTCAGGGATGGTACCAATGGATCGGGCATCCCCACATTAGTTCAGATGGAACCAACTTCCAAGTCTCTATGACCTTCAGAAAAAAAGTTATTCAAGAATATCTTGATCTTCAATGGGTTCACAACCCTAACCCTAATCACAACCCTAACCCTAACCCTAATCACAACCCTAATTGTAACCCTAACCCTAATTTCAGCCCTAACCCATATCACCTTACGGTGAATAACTCAGCGCTGCTTGCTCGAAATGTGCTGAAATTCGGTGTGGATGCGTAGCAGGCCCCCCTTTAATAATCATGAAATGCCCAAGTCTCTATGACTTTCAGACAAAAAGTTATTCAAAAATATCTTGTACTTTTGATTCAAGATTTGGTGGTTTGACCCCTTCCGAAGGTCGTAGAAGCTCAGGGATGGTACCAATGGATCGGGCATCCCCACATTAGTTCAGATGGAACCAACTTCCAAGTCTCTATGACCTTCAGAAAAAAAGTTATTCAAGAATATCTTGATCTTCAATGGGTTCACAACCCTAACCCTAATCACAACCCTAACCCTAACCCTAATCACAACCCTAATTGTAACCCTAACCCTAATTTCAGCCCTAACCCATATCACCTTACGGTGAATAACTCAGCGCTGCTTGCTTGAAATGTGCTGAAATTCGGTGTGGATGCATAGCAGGCCCCCCTCTATCAATCATGAAATGCCCAAGTCTCTATGACTTTCAGACAAAAAGTTATTCAAAAATATCTTGTACTTTTGATTCAAGATTTGGTGGTTTGACACCTTCCGAAGGTCGTAGAAGCTCAGGGATGGTACCAATGGATCGGGCATCCCCACATTAGTTCAGATGGAACCAACTTCCAAGTCTCTATGACCTTCAGAAAAAAAGTTATTCAAGAATATCTTGATCTTCAATGGGTTCACAACCCTAACCCTAATCACAACCCTAACCCTAACCCTAATCACAACCCTAATTGTAACCCTAACCCTAATTTCAGCCCTAACCCATATCACCTTACGGTGAATAACTCAGCGCTGCTTGCTCGAAATGTGCTGAAATTCGGTGTGGATGCGTAGCAGGCCCCCCTTTAATAATCATGAAATGCCCAAGTCTCTATGACTTTCAGACAAAAAGTTATTCAAAATTATCTTGTACTTTTGATTCAAGATTTGGTGGTTTGACCCCTTCCGAAGGTCGTAGAAGCTCAGGGATGGTACCAATGGATCGGGCATCCCCACATTAGTTCAGATGGAACCAACTTCCAAGTCTCTATGACCTTCAGAAAAAAAGTTATTCAAGAATATCTTGATCTTCAATGGGTTCACAACCCTAACCCTAATCACAACCCTAACCCTAACCCTAATCACAACCCTAATTGTAACCCTAACCCTAATTTCAGCCCTAACCCATATCACCTTACGCTGAATAACTCAGCGCTGCTTGCTCGAAATGTGCTGAAATTCGGTGTGGATGCGTAGCAGGCCCCCCTTTAATAATCATGAAATGCCCAAGTCTCTATGACTTTCAGACAAAAAGTTATTCAAAAATATCTTGTACTTTTGATTCAAGATTTGGTGGTTTGACACCTTCCGAAGGTCGTAGAAGCTCAGGGATGGTACCAATGGATCGGGCATCCCCACATTAGTTCAGATGGAACCAACTTCCAAGTCTCTATGACCTTCAGAAAAAAAGTTATTCAAGAATATCTTGATCTTCAATGGGTTCACAACCCTAACCCTAATCACAACCCTAACCCTAACCCTAATCACAACCCTAATTGTAACCCTAACCCTAATTTCAGCCCTAACCCATATCACCTTAAGGTGAATAACTCAGCGCTGCTTGCTTGAAATGTGCTGAAATTCGGTGTGGATGCGTAGCAGGCCCCCTTTTAATAATCATGAAATGCCCAAGTCTCTATGACTTTCAGACAAAAAGTTATTCAAAAATATCTTGTACTTTTGATTCAAGATTTGGTGGTTTGACACCTTCCGAAGGTCGTAGAAGCTCAGGGATGGTACCAATGGATCGGGCATCCCCACATTAGTTCAGATGGAACCAACTTCCAAGTCTCTATGACCTTCAGAAAAAAAGTTATTCAAGAATATCTTGATCTTCAATGGGTTCACAACCCTAACCCTAATCACAACCCTAACCCTAACCCTAATCACAACCCTAATTGTAACCCTAACCCTAATTTCAGCCCTAACCCATATCACCTTACGGTGAATAACTCAGCGCTGCTTGCTTGAAATGTGCTGAAATTCGGTGTGGATGCGTAGCAGGCCCCCCTCTATCAATTATGAAATGCACAAGTCTCTATGACTTTCAGACAAAAAGTTATTCAAAAATATCTTGTACTTTTGATTCAAGATTTGTTGGTTTGACACCTTCCGAAGGTCGTAGAAGCTCAGGGATGGTACCAATGGATCGGGCATCCCCACATTAGTTCAGATGGAACCAACTTCCAAGTCTCTATGACCTTCAGAAAAAAAGTTATTCAAGAATATCTTGATCTTCAATGGGTTCACAACCCTAACCCTAATCACAACCCTAACCCTAACCCTAATCACAACCCTAATTGTAACCCTAACCCTAATTTCAGCCCTAACCCATATCACCTTACGGTGAATAACTCAGCGCTGCTTGCTTGAAATGTGCTGAAATTCGGTGTGGATGCGTAGCAGGCCCCCCTCTATCAATTATGAAATGCACAAGTCTCTATGACTTTCAGACAAAAAGTTATTCAAAAATATCTTGTACTTTTGATTCAAGATTTGTTGGTTTGACACCTTCCGAAGGTCGTAGAAGCTCAGGGATGGTACCAATGGATCGGGCATCCCCACATTAGTTCAGATGGAACCAACTTCCAAGTCTCTATGACCTTCAGAAAAAAAGTTATTCAAGAATATCTTGATCTTCAATGGGTTCACAACCCTAACCCTAATCACAACCCTAACCCTAACCCTAATCACAACCCTAATTGTAACCCTAACCCTAATTTCAGCCCTAACCCATATCACCTTACGGTGAATAACTCAGCGCTGCTTGCTTGAAATGTGCTGAAATTCTGTGTGGATGCGTAGCAGGCCCCCCTCTATCAATTATGAAATGCCCAAGTCTCTATGACTTTCAGACAAAAAGTTATTCAAAAATATCTTGTACTTTTGATTCAAGATTTGGTGGTTTGACCCCTTCCGAAGGTCGTAGAAGCTCAGGGATGGTACCAATGGATCGGGCATCCCCACATTAGTTCAGATGGAACCAACTTCCAAGTCTCTATGACCTTCAGAAAAAAAGTTATTCAAGAATATCTTGATCTTCAATGGGTTCACAACCCTAACCCTAATCACAACCCTAACCCTAACCCTAATCACAACCCTAATTGTAACCCTAACCCTAATTTCAGCCCTAACCCATATCACCTTAAGGTGAATAACTCAGCGCTGCTTGCTTGAAATGTGCTGAAATTCGGTGTGGATGCGTAGCAGGCCCCCCTTTAATAATCATGAAATGCCCAAGTCTCTATGACTTTCAGACAAAAAGTTATTCAAAAATATCTTGTACTTTTGATTCAAGATTTGGTGGTTTGACCCCTTCCGAAGGTCGTAGAAGCTCAGGGATGGTACCAATGGATCGGGCATCCCCACATTAGTTCAGATGGAACCAACTTCCAAGTCTCTATGACCTTCAGAAAAAAAGTTATTCAAGAATATCTTGATCTTCAATGGGTTCACAACCCTAACCCTAATCACAACCCTAACCCTAACCCTAATCACAACCCTAATTGTAACCCTAACCCTAATTTCAGCCCTAACCCATATCACCTTACGGTGAATAACTCAGCGCTGCTTGCTTGAAATGTGCTGAAATTCGGTGTGGATGCGTAGCAGGCCCCCCTCTATCAATTATGAAATGCACAAGTCTCTATGACTTTCAGACAAAAAGTTATTCAAAAATATCTTGTACTTTTGATTCAAGATTTGTTGGTTTGACACCTTCCGAAGGTCGTAGAAGCTCAGGGATGGTACCAATGGATCGGGCATCCCCACATTAGTTCAGATGGAACCAACTTCCAAGTCTCTATGACCTTCAGAAAAAAAGTTATTCAAGAATATCTTGATCTTCAATGGGTTCACAACCCTAACCCTAATCACAACCCTAACCCTAACCCTAATCACAACCCTAATTGTAACCCTAACCCTAATTTCAGCCCTAACCCATATCACCTTACGGTGAATAACTCAGCGCTGCTTGCTTGAAATGTGCTGAAATTCGGTGTGGATGCGTAGCAGGCCCCCCTCTATCAATTATGAAATGCACAAGTCTCTATGACTTTCAGACAAAAAGTTATTCAAAAATATCTTGTACTTTTGATTCAAGATTTGTTGGTTTGACACCTTCCGAAGGTCGTAGAAGCTCAGGGATGGTACCAATGGATCGGGCATCCCCACATTAGTTCAGATGGAACCAACTTCCAAGTCTCTATGACCTTCAGAAAAAAAGTTATTCAAGAATATCTTGATCTTCAATGGGTTCACAACCCTAACCCTAATCACAACCCTAACCCTAACCCTAATCACAACCCTAATTGTAACCCTAACCCTAATTTCAGCCCTAACCCATATCACCTTACGGTGAATAACTCAGCGCTGCTTGCTTGAAATGTGCTGAAATTCGGTGTGGATGCGTAGCAGGCCCCCCTCTATCAATTATGAAATGCCCAAGTCTCTATGACTTTCAGACAAAAAGTTATTCAAAAATATCTTGTACTTTTGATTCAAGATTTGGTGGTTTGACCCCTTCCGAAGGTCGTAGAAGCTCAGGGATGGTACCAATGGATCGGGCATCCCCACATTAGTTCAGATGGAACCAACTTCCAAGTCTCTATGACCTTCAGAAAAAAAGTTATTCAAGAATATCTTGATCTTCAATGGGTTCACAACCCTAACCCTAATCACAACCCTAACCCTAACCCTAATCACAACCCTAATTGTAACCCTAACCCTAATTTCAGCCCTAACCCATATCACCTTAAGGTGAATAACTCAGCGCTGCTTGCTTGAAATGTGCTGAAATTCGGTGTGGATGCGTAGCAGGCCCCCCTTTAATAATCATGAAATGCCCAAGTCTCTATGACTTTCAGACAAAAAGTTATTCAAAAATATCTTGTACTTTTGATTCAAGATTTGGTGGTTTGACCCCTTCCGAAGGTCGTAGAAGCTCAGGGATGGTACCAATGGATCGGGCATCCCCACATTAGTTCAGATGGAACCAACTTCCAAGTCTCTATGACCTTCAGAAAAAAAGTTATTCAAGAATATCTTGATCTTCAATGGGTTCACAACCCTAACCCTAATCACAACCCTAACCCTAACCCTAATCACAACCCTAATTGTAACCCTAACCCTAATTTCAGCCCTAACCCATATCACCTTACGGTGAATAACTCAGCGCTGCTTGCTCGAAATGTGCTGAAATTCGGTGTGGATGCGTAGCAGGCCCCCCTTTAATAATCATGAAATGCCCAAGTCTCTATGACTTTCAGACAAAAAGTTATTCAAAATTATCTTGTACTTTTGATTCAAGATTTGGTGGTTTGACCCCTTCCGAAGGTCGTAGAAGCTCAGGGATGGTACCAATGGATCGGGCATCCCCACATTAGTTCAGATGGAACCAACTTCCAAGTCTCTATGACCTTCAGAAAAAAAGTTATTCAAGAATATCTTGATCTTCAATGGGTTCACAACCCTAACCCTAATCACAACCCTAACCCTAACCCTAATCACAACCCTAATTGTAACCCTAACCCTAATTTCAGCCCTAACCCATATCACCTTACGGTGAATAACTCAGCGCTGCTTGCTTGAAATGTGCTGAAATTCGGTGTGGATGCGTAGCAGGCCCCCCTTTAATAATCATGAAATGCCCAAGTCTCTATGACTTTCAGACAAAAAGTTATTCAAAAATATCTTGTACTTTTGATTCAAGATTTGGTGGTTTGACCCCTTCCGAAGGTCGTAGAAGCTCAGGGATGGTACCAATGGATCGGGCATCCCCACATTAGTTCAGATGGAACCAACTTCCAAGTCTCTATGACCTTCAGAAAAAAAGTTATTCAAGAATATCTTGATCTTCAATGGGTTCACAACCCTAACCCTAATCACAACCCTAATTGTAACCCTAACCCTAATTTCAGCCCTAACCCATATCACCTTACGGTGAATAACTCAGCGCTGCTTGCTCGAAATGTGCTGAAATTCGGTGTGGATGCGTAGCAGGCCCCCCTTTAATAATCATGAAATGCCCAAGTCTCTATGACTTTCAGACAAAAAGTTATTCAAAATTATCTTGTACTTTTGATTCAAGATTTGGTGGTTTGACCCCTTCCGAAGGTCGTAGAAGCTCAGGGATGGTACCAATGGATCGGGCATCCCCACATTAGTTCAGATGGAACCAACTTCTAAGTCTCTATGACCTTCAGAAAAAAAGTTATTCAAGAATATCTTGATCTTCAATGGGTTCACAACCCTAACCCTAATCACAACCCTAACCCTAACCCTAATCACAACCCTAATTGTAACCCTAACCCTAATTTCAGCCCTAACCCATATCACCTTACGGTGAATAACTCAGCGCTGCTTGCTCGAAATGTGCTGAAATTCGGTGTGGATGCGTAGCAGGCCCCCCTTTAATAATCATGAAATGCCCAAGTCTCTATGACTTTCAGACAAAAAGTTATTCAAAAATATCTTGTACTTTTGATTCAAGATTTGGTGGTTTGACACCTTCCGAAGGTCGTAGAAGCTCAGGGATGGTACCAATGGATCGGGCATCCCCACATTAGTTCAGATGGAACCAACTTCCAAGTCTCTATGACCTTCAGAAAAAAAGTTATTCAAGAATATCTTGATCTTCAATGGGTTCACAACCCTAACCCTAATCACAACCCTAACCCTAACCCTAATCACAACCCTAATTGTAACCCTAACCCTAATTTCAGCCCTAACCCATATCACCTTACGGTGAATAACTCAGCGCTGCTTGCTTGAAATGTGCTGAAATTCGGTGTGGATGCGTAGCAGGCCCCCCTCTATCAATTATGAAATGCACAAGTCTCTATGACTTTCAGACAAAAAGTTATTCAAAAATATCTTGTACTTTTGATTCAAGATTTGTTGGTTTGACACCTTCCGAAGGTCGTAGAAGCTCAGGGATGGTACCAATGGATCGGGCATCCCCACATTAGTTCAGATGGAACCAACTTCCAAGTCTCTATGACCTTCAGAAAAAAAGTTATTCAAGAATATCTTGATCTTCAATGGGTTCACAACCCTAACCCTAATCACAACCCTAACCCTAACCCTAATCACAACCCTAATTGTAACCCTAACCCTAATTTCAGCCCTAACCCATATCACCTTACGGTGAATAACTCAGCGCTGCTTGCTCGAAATGTGCTGAAATTCGGTGTGGATGCGTAGCAGGCCCCCCTTTAATAATCATGAAATGCCCAAGTCTCTATGACTTTCAGACAAAAAGTTATTCAAAAATATCTTGTACTTTTGATTCAAGATTTGGTGGTTTGACCCCTTCCGAAGGTCGTAGAAGCTCAGGGATGGTACCAATGGATCGGGCATCCCCACATTAGTTCAGATGGAACCAACTTCCAAGTCTCTATGACCTTCAGAAAAAAAGTTATTCAAGAATATCTTGATCTTCAATGGGTTCACAACCCTAACCCTAATCACAACCCTAACCCTAACCCTAATCACAACCCTAATTGTAACCCTAACCCTAATTTCAGCCCTAACCCATATCACCTTACGGTGAATAACTCAGCGCTGCTTGCTCGAAATGTGCTGAAATTCGGTGTGGATGCGTAGCAGGCCCCCCTTTAATAATCATGAAATGCCCAAGTCTCTATGACTTTCAGACAAAAAGTTATTCAAAAATATCTTGTACTTTTGATTCAAGATTTGGTGGTTTGACCCCTTCCGAAGGTCGTAGAAGCTCAGGGATGGTACCAATGGATCGGGCATCCCCACATTAGTTCAGATGGAACCAACTTCCAAGTCTCTATGACCTTCAGAAAAAAAGTTATTCAAGAATATCTTGATCTTCAATGGGTTCACAACCCTAACCCTAATCACAACCCTAACCCTAACCCTAATCACAACCCTAATTGTAACCCTAACCCTAATTTCAGCCCTAACCCATATCACCTTACGGTGAATAACTCAGCGCTGCTTGCTTGAAATGTGCTGAAATTCGGTGTGGATGCGTAGCAGGCCCCCCTCTATCAATTATGAAATGCACAAGTCTCTATGACTTTCAGACAAAAAGTTATTCAAAAATATCTTGTACTTTTGATTCAAGATTTGGTGGTTTGACACCTTCCGAAGGTCGTAGAAGCTCAGGGATGGTACCAATGGATCGGGCATCCCCACATTAGTTCAGATGGAACCAACTTCCAAGTCTCTATGACCTTCAGAAAAAAAGTTATTCAAGAATATCTTGATCTTCAATGGGTTCACAACCCTAACCCTAATCACAACCCTAACCCTAACCCTAATCACAACCCTAATTGTAACCCTAACCCTAATTTCAGCCCTAACCCATATCACCTTACGGTGAATAACTCAGCGCTGCTTGCTCGAAATGTGCTGAAATTCGGTGTGGATGCGTAGCAGGCCCCCCTTTAATAATCATGAAATGCCCAAGTCTCTATGACTTTCAGACAAAAAGTTATTCAAAAATATCTTGTACTTTTGATTCAAGATTTGGTGGTTTGACCCCTTCCGAAGGTCGTAGAAGCTCAGGGATGGTACCAATGGATCGGGCATCCCCACATTAGTTCAGATGGAACCAACTTCCAAGTCTCTATGACCTTCAGAAAAAAAGTTATTCAAGAATATCTTGATCTTCAATGGGTTCACAACCCTAACCCTAATCACAACCCTAACCCTAACCCTAATCACAACCCTAATTGTAACCCTAACCCTAATTTCAGCCCTAACCCATATCACCTTACGGTGAATAACTCAGCGCTGCTTGCTTGAAATGTGCTGAAATTCGGTGTGGATGCATAGCAGGCCCCCCTCTATCAATCATGAAATGCCCAAGTCTCTATGACTTTCAGACAAAAAGTTATTCAAAAATATCTTGTACTTTTGATTCAAGATTTGGTGGTTTGACACCTTCCGAAGGTCGTAGAAGCTCAGGGATGGTACCAATGGATCGGGCATCCCCACATTAGTTCAGATGGAACCAACTTCCAAGTCTCTATGACCTTCAGAAAAAAAGTTATTCAAGAATATCTTGATCTTCAATGGGTTCACAACCCTAACCCTAATCACAACCCTAACCCTAACCCTAATCACAACCCTAATTGTAACCCTAACCCTAATTTCAGCCCTAACCCATATCACCTTACGGTGAATAACTCAGCGCTGCTTGCTCGAAATGTGCTGAAATTCGGTGTGGATGCGTAGCAGGCCCCCCTTTAATAATCATGAAATGCCCAAGTCTCTATGACTTTCAGACAAAAAGTTATTCAAAATTATCTTGTACTTTTGATTCAAGATTTGGTGGTTTGACCCCTTCCGAAGGTCGTAGAAGCTCAGGGATGGTACCAATGGATCGGGCATCCCCACATTAGTTCAGATGGAACCAACTTCCAAGTCTCTATGACCTTCAGAAAAAAAGTTATTCAAGAATATCTTGATCTTCAATGGGTTCACAACCCTAACCCTAATCACAACCCTAACCCTAACCCTAATCACAACCCTAATTGTAACCCTAACCCTAATTTCAGCCCTAACCCATATCACCTTACGCTGAATAACTCAGCGCTGCTTGCTCGAAATGTGCTGAAATTCGGTGTGGATGCGTAGCAGGCCCCCCTTTAATAATCATGAAATGCCCAAGTCTCTATGACTTTCAGACAAAAAGTTATTCAAAAATATCTTGTACTTTTGATTCAAGATTTGGTGGTTTGACACCTTCCGAAGGTCGTAGAAGCTCAGGGATGGTACCAATGGATCGGGCATCCCCACATTAGTTCAGATGGAACCAACTTCCAAGTCTCTATGACCTTCAGAAAAAAAGTTATTCAAGAATATCTTGATCTTCAATGGGTTCACAACCCTAACCCTAATCACAACCCTAACCCTAACCCTAATCACAACCCTAATTGTAACCCTAACCCTAATTTCAGCCCTAACCCATATCACCTTAAGGTGAATAACTCAGCGCTGCTTGCTTGAAATGTGCTGAAATTCGGTGTGGATGCGTAGCAGGCCCCCTTTTAATAATCATGAAATGCCCAAGTCTCTATGACTTTCAGACAAAAAGTTATTCAAAAATATCTTGTACTTTTGATTCAAGATTTGGTGGTTTGACACCTTCCGAAGGTCGTAGAAGCTCAGGGATGGTACCAATGGATCGGGCATCCCCACATTAGTTCAGATGGAACCAACTTCCAAGTCTCTATGACCTTCAGAAAAAAAGTTATTCAAGAATATCTTGATCTTCAATGGGTTCACAACCCTAACCCTAATCACAACCCTAACCCTAACCCTAATCACAACCCTAATTGTAACCCTAACCCTAATTTCAGCCCTAACCCATATCACCTTACGGTGAATAACTCAGCGCTGCTTGCTTGAAATGTGCTGAAATTCGGTGTGGATGCGTAGCAGGCCCCCCTCTATCAATTATGAAATGCACAAGTCTCTATGACTTTCAGACAAAAAGTTATTCAAAAATATCTTGTACTTTTGATTCAAGATTTGTTGGTTTGACACCTTCCGAAGGTCGTAGAAGCTCAGGGATGGTACCAATGGATCGGGCATCCCCACATTAGTTCAGATGGAACCAACTTCCAAGTCTCTATGACCTTCAGAAAAAAAGTTATTCAAGAATATCTTGATCTTCAATGGGTTCACAACCCTAACCCTAATCACAACCCTAACCCTAACCCTAATCACAACCCTAATTGTAACCCTAACCCTAATTTCAGCCCTAACCCATATCACCTTACGGTGAATAACTCAGCGCTGCTTGCTTGAAATGTGCTGAAATTCGGTGTGGATGCGTAGCAGGCCCCCCTCTATCAATTATGAAATGCACAAGTCTCTATGACTTTCAGACAAAAAGTTATTCAAAAATATCTTGTACTTTTGATTCAAGATTTGTTGGTTTGACACCTTCCGAAGGTCGTAGAAGCTCAGGGATGGTACCAATGGATCGGGCATCCCCACATTAGTTCAGATGGAACCAACTTCCAAGTCTCTATGACCTTCAGAAAAAAAGTTATTCAAGAATATCTTGATCTTCAATGGGTTCACAACCCTAACCCTAATCACAACCCTAACCCTAACCCTAATCACAACCCTAATTGTAACCCTAACCCTAATTTCAGCCCTAACCCATATCACCTTACGGTGAATAACTCAGCGCTGCTTGCTTGAAATGTGCTGAAATTCGGTGTGGATGCGTAGCAGGCCCCCCTCTATCAATTATGAAATGCCCAAGTCTCTATGACTTTCAGACAAAAAGTTATTCAAAAATATCTTGTACTTTTGATTCAAGATTTGGTGGTTTGACCCCTTCCGAAGGTCGTAGAAGCTCAGGGATGGTACCAATGGATCGGGCATCCCCACATTAGTTCAGATGGAACCAACTTCCAAGTCTCTATGACCTTCAGAAAAAAAGTTATTCAAGAATATCTTGATCTTCAATGGGTTCACAACCCTAACCCTAATCACAACCCTAACCCTAACCCTAATCACAACCCTAATTGTAACCCTAACCCTAATTTCAGCCCTAACCCATATCACCTTAAGGTGAATAACTCAGCGCTGCTTGCTTGAAATGTGCTGAAATTCGGTGTGGATGCGTAGCAGGCCCCCCTTTAATAATCATGAAATGCCCAAGTCTCTATGACTTTCAGACAAAAAGTTATTCAAAAATATCTTGTACTTTTGATTCAAGATTTGGTGGTTTGACCCCTTCCGAAGGTCGTAGAAGCTCAGGGATGGTACCAATGGATCGGGCATCCCCACATTAGTTCAGATGGAACCAACTTCCAAGTCTCTATGACCTTCAGAAAAAAAGTTATTCAAGAATATCTTGATCTTCAATGGGTTCACAACCCTAACCCTAATCACAACCCTAACCCTAACCCTAATCACAACCCTAATTGTAACCCTAACCCTAATTTCAGCCCTAACCCATATCACCTTACGGTGAATAACTCAGCGCTGCTTGCTTGAAATGTGCTGAAATTCGGTGTGGATGCGTAGCAGGCCCCCCTCTATCAATTATGAAATGCACAAGTCTCTATGACTTTCAGACAAAAAGTTATTCAAAAATATCTTGTACTTTTGATTCAAGATTTGTTGGTTTGACACCTTCCGAAGGTCGTAGAAGCTCAGGGATGGTACCAATGGATCGGGCATCCCCACATTAGTTCAGATGGAACCAACTTCCAAGTCTCTATGACCTTCAGAAAAAAAGTTATTCAAGAATATCTTGATCTTCAATGGGTTCACAACCCTAACCCTAATCACAACCCTAACCCTAACCCTAATCACAACCCTAATTGTAACCCTAACCCTAATTTCAGCCCTAACCCATATCACCTTACGGTGAATAACTCAGCGCTGCTTGCTTGAAATGTGCTGAAATTCGGTGTGGATGCGTAGCAGGCCCCCCTCTATCAATTATGAAATGCACAAGTCTCTATGACTTTCAGACAAAAAGTTATTCAAAAATATCTTGTACTTTTGATTCAAGATTTGTTGGTTTGACACCTTCCGAAGGTCGTAGAAGCTCAGGGATGGTACCAATGGATCGGGCATCCCCACATTAGTTCAGATGGAACCAACTTCCAAGTCTCTATGACCTTCAGAAAAAAAGTTATTCAAGAATATCTTGATCTTCAATGGGTTCACAACCCTAACCCTAATCACAACCCTAACCCTAACCCTAATCACAACCCTAATTGTAACCCTAACCCTAATTTCAGCCCTAACCCATATCACCTTACGGTGAATAACTCAGCGCTGCTTGCTTGAAATGTGCTGAAATTCGGTGTGGATGCGTAGCAGGCCCCCCTCTATCAATTATGAAATGCCCAAGTCTCTATGACTTTCAGACAAAAAGTTATTCAAAAATATCTTGTACTTTTGATTCAAGATTTGGTGGTTTGACCCCTTCCGAAGGTCGTAGAAGCTCAGGGATGGTACCAATGGATCGGGCATCCCCACATTAGTTCAGATGGAACCAACTTCCAAGTCTCTATGACCTTCAGAAAAAAAGTTATTCAAGAATATCTTGATCTTCAATGGGTTCACAACCCTAACCCTAATCACAACCCTAACCCTAACCCTAATCACAACCCTAATTGTAACCCTAACCCTAATTTCAGCCCTAACCCATATCACCTTAAGGTGAATAACTCAGCGCTGCTTGCTTGAAATGTGCTGAAATTCGGTGTGGATGCGTAGCAGGCCCCCCTTTAATAATCATGAAATGCCCAAGTCTCTATGACTTTCAGACAAAAAGTTATTCAAAAATATCTTGTACTTTTGATTCAAGATTTGGTGGTTTGACCCCTTCCGAAGGTCGTAGAAGCTCAGGGATGGTACCAATGGATCGGGCATCCCCACATTAGTTCAGATGGAACCAACTTCCAAGTCTCTATGACCTTCAGAAAAAAAGTTATTCAAGAATATCTTGATCTTCAATGGGTTCACAACCCTAACCCTAATCACAACCCTAACCCTAACCCTAATCACAACCCTAATTGTAACCCTAACCCTAATTTCAGCCCTAACCCATATCACCTTACGGTGAATAACTCAGCGCTGCTTGCTCGAAATGTGCTGAAATTCGGTGTGGATGCGTAGCAGGCCCCCCTTTAATAATCATGAAATGCCCAAGTCTCTATGACTTTCAGACAAAAAGTTATTCAAAATTATCTTGTACTTTTGATTCAAGATTTGGTGGTTTGACCCCTTCCGAAGGTCGTAGAAGCTCAGGGATGGTACCAATGGATCGGGCATCCCCACATTAGTTCAGATGGAACCAACTTCCAAGTCTCTATGACCTTCAGAAAAAAAGTTATTCAAGAATATCTTGATCTTCAATGGGTTCACAACCCTAACCCTAATCACAACCCTAACCCTAACCCTAATCACAACCCTAATTGTAACCCTAACCCTAATTTCAGCCCTAACCCATATCACCTTACGGTGAATAACTCAGCGCTGCTTGCTTGAAATGTGCTGAAATTCGGTGTGGATGCGTAGCAGGCCCCCCTTTAATAATCATGAAATGCCCAAGTCTCTATGACTTTCAGACAAAAAGTTATTCAAAAATATCTTGTACTTTTGATTCAAGATTTGGTGGTTTGACCCCTTCCGAAGGTCGTAGAAGCTCAGGGATGGTACCAATGGATCGGGCATCCCCACATTAGTTCAGATGGAACCAACTTCCAAGTCTCTATGACCTTCAGAAAAAAAGTTATTCAAGAATATCTTGATCTTCAATGGGTTCACAACCCTAACCCTAATCACAACCCTAATTGTAACCCTAACCCTAATTTCAGCCCTAACCCATATCACCTTACGGTGAATAACTCAGCGCTGCTTGCTCGAAATGTGCTGAAATTCGGTGTGGATGCGTAGCAGGCCCCCCTTTAATAATCATGAAATGCCCAAGTCTCTATGACTTTCAGACAAAAAGTTATTCAAAATTATCTTGTACTTTTGATTCAAGATTTGGTGGTTTGACCCCTTCCGAAGGTCGTAGAAGCTCAGGGATGGTACCAATGGATCGGGCATCCCCACATTAGTTCAGATGGAACCAACTTCTAAGTCTCTATGACCTTCAGAAAAAAAGTTATTCAAGAATATCTTGATCTTCAATGGGTTCACAACCCTAACCCTAATCACAACCCTAACCCTAACCCTAATCACAACCCTAATTGTAACCCTAACCCTAATTTCAGCCCTAACCCATATCACCTTACGGTGAATAACTCAGCGCTGCTTGCTCGAAATGTGCTGAAATTCGGTGTGGATGCGTAGCAGGCCCCCCTTTAATAATCATGAAATGCCCAAGTCTCTATGACTTTCAGACAAAAAGTTATTCAAAAATATCTTGTACTTTTGATTCAAGATTTGGTGGTTTGACACCTTCCGAAGGTCGTAGAAGCTCAGGGATGGTACCAATGGATCGGGCATCCCCACATTAGTTCAGATGGAACCAACTTCCAAGTCTCTATGACCTTCAGAAAAAAAGTTATTCAAGAATATCTTGATCTTCAATGGGTTCACAACCCTAACCCTAATCACAACCCTAACCCTAACCCTAATCACAACCCTAATTGTAACCCTAACCCTAATTTCAGCCCTAACCCATATCACCTTACGGTGAATAACTCAGCGCTGCTTGCTTGAAATGTGCTGAAATTCGGTGTGGATGCGTAGCAGGCCCCCCTCTATCAATTATGAAATGCACAAGTCTCTATGACTTTCAGACAAAAAGTTATTCAAAAATATCTTGTACTTTTGATTCAAGATTTGTTGGTTTGACACCTTCCGAAGGTCGTAGAAGCTCAGGGATGGTACCAATGGATCGGGCATCCCCACATTAGTTCAGATGGAACCAACTTCCAAGTCTCTATGACCTTCAGAAAAAAAGTTATTCAAGAATATCTTGATCTTCAATGGGTTCACAACCCTAACCCTAATCACAACCCTAACCCTAACCCTAATCACAACCCTAATTGTAACCCTAACCCTAATTTCAGCCCTAACCCATATCACCTTACGGTGAATAACTCAGCGCTGCTTGCTCGAAATGTGCTGAAATTCGGTGTGGATGCGTAGCAGGCCCCCCTTTAATAATCATGAAATGCCCAAGTCTCTATGACTTTCAGACAAAAAGTTATTCAAAAATATCTTGTACTTTTGATTCAAGATTTGGTGGTTTGACCCCTTCCGAAGGTCGTAGAAGCTCAGGGATGGTACCAATGGATCGGGCATCCCCACATTAGTTCAGATGGAACCAACTTCCAAGTCTCTATGACCTTCAGAAAAAAAGTTATTCAAGAATATCTTGATCTTCAATGGGTTCACAACCCTAACCCTAATCACAACCCTAACCCTAACCCTAATCACAACCCTAATTGTAACCCTAACCCTAATTTCAGCCCTAACCCATATCACCTTACGGTGAATAACTCAGCGCTGCTTGCTCGAAATGTGCTGAAATTCGGTGTGGATGCGTAGCAGGCCCCCCTTTAATAATCATGAAATGCCCAAGTCTCTATGACTTTCAGACAAAAAGTTATTCAAAAATATCTTGTACTTTTGATTCAAGATTTGGTGGTTTGACCCCTTCCGAAGGTCGTAGAAGCTCAGGGATGGTACCAATGGATCGGGCATCCCCACATTAGTTCAGATGGAACCAACTTCCAAGTCTCTATGACCTTCAGAAAAAAAGTTATTCAAGAATATCTTGATCTTCAATGGGTTCACAACCCTAACCCTAATCACAACCCTAACCCTAACCCTAATCACAACCCTAATTGTAACCCTAACCCTAATTTCAGCCCTAACCCATATCACCTTACGGTGAATAACTCAGCGCTGCTTGCTTGAAATGTGCTGAAATTCGGTGTGGATGCGTAGCAGGCCCCCCTCTATCAATTATGAAATGCACAAGTCTCTATGACTTTCAGACAAAAAGTTATTCAAAAATATCTTGTACTTTTGATTCAAGATTTGGTGGTTTGACACCTTCCGAAGGTCGTAGAAGCTCAGGGATGGTACCAATGGATCGGGCATCCCCACATTAGTTCAGATGGAACCAACTTCCAAGTCTCTATGACCTTCAGAAAAAAAGTTATTCAAGAATATCTTGATCTTCAATGGGTTCACAACCCTAACCCTAATCACAACCCTAACCCTAACCCTAATCACAACCCTAATTGTAACCCTAACCCTAATTTCAGCCCTAACCCATATCACCTTACGGTGAATAACTCAGCGCTGCTTGCTCGAAATGTGCTGAAATTCGGTGTGGATGCGTAGCAGGCCCCCCTTTAATAATCATGAAATGCCCAAGTCTCTATGACTTTCAGACAAAAAGTTATTCAAAAATATCTTGTACTTTTGATTCAAGATTTGGTGGTTTGACCCCTTCCGAAGGTCGTAGAAGCTCAGGGATGGTACCAATGGATCGGGCATCCCCACATTAGTTCAGATGGAACCAACTTCCAAGTCTCTATGACCTTCAGAAAAAAAGTTATTCAAGAATATCTTGATCTTCAATGGGTTCACAACCCTAACCCTAATCACAACCCTAACCCTAACCCTAATCACAACCCTAATTGTAACCCTAACCCTAATTTCAGCCCTAACCCATATCACCTTAAGGTGAATAACTCAGCGCTGCTTGCTTGAAATGTGCTGAAATTCGGTGTGGATGCGTAGCAGGCCCCCCTTTAATAATCATGAAATGCCCAAGTCTCTATGACTTTCAGACAAAAAGTTATTCAAAAATATCTTGTACTTTTGATTCAAGATTTGGTGGTTTGACCCCTTCCGAAGGTCGTAGAAGCTCAGGGATGGTACCAATGGATCGGGCATCCCCACATTAGTTCAGATGGAACCAACTTCCAAGTCTCTATGACCTTCAGAAAAAAAGTTATTCAAGAATATCTTGATCTTCAATGGGTTCACAACCCTAACCCTAATCACAACCCTAACCCTAACCCTAATCACAACCCTAATTGTAACCCTAACCCTAATTTCAGCCCTAACCCATATCACCTTACGGTGAATAACTCAGCGCTGCTTGCTTGAAATGTGCTGAAATTCGGTGTGGATGCGTAGCAGGCCCCCCTCTATCAATTATGAAATGCACAAGTCTCTATGACTTTCAGACAAAAAGTTATTCAAAAATATCTTGTACTTTTGATTCAAGATTTGTTGGTTTGACACCTTCCGAAGGTCGTAGAAGCTCAGGGATGGTACCAATGGATCGGGCATCCCCACATTAGTTCAGATGGAACCAACTTCCAAGTCTCTATGACCTTCAGAAAAAAAGTTATTCAAGAATATCTTGATCTTCAATGGGTTCACAACCCTAACCCTAATCACAACCCTAACCCTAACCCTAATCACAACCCTAATTGTAACCCTAACCCTAATTTCAGCCCTAACCCATATCACCTTACGGTGAATAACTCAGCGCTGCTTGCTTGAAATGTGCTGAAATTCGGTGTGGATGCGTAGCAGGCCCCCCTTTAATAATCATGAAATGCCCAAGTCTCTATGACTTTCAGACAAAAAGTTATTCAAAATTATCTTGTACTTTTGATTCAAGATTTGGTGGTTTGACCCCTTCCGAAGGTCGTAGAAGCTCAGGGATGGTACCAATGGATCGGGCATCCCCACATTAGTTCAGATGGAACCAACTTCCAAGTCTCTATGACCTTCAGAAAAAAAGTTATTCAAGAATATCTTGATCTTCAATGGGTTCACAACCCTAACCCTAATCACAACCCTAACCCTAACCCTAATCACAACCCTAATTGTAACCCTAACCCTAATTTCAGCCCTAACCCATATCACCTTACGGTGAATAACTCAGCGCTGCTTGCTTGAAATGTGCTGAAATTCGGTGTGGATGCGTAGCAGGCCCCCCTCTATCAATTATGAAATGCACAAGTCTCTATGACTTTCAGACAAAAAGTTATTCAAAAATATCTTGTACTTTTGATTCAAGATTTGTTGGTTTGACACCTTCCGAAGGTCGTAGAAGCTCAGGGATGGTACCAATGGATCGGGCATCCCCACATTAGTTCAGATGGAACCAACTTCCAAGTCTCTATGACCTTCAGAAAAAAAGTTATTCAAGAATATCTTGATCTTCAATGGGTTCACAACCCTAACCCTAATCACAACCCTAACCCTAACCCTAATCACAACCCTAATTGTAACCCTAACCCTAATTTCAGCCCTAACCCATATCACCTTACGGTGAATAACTCAGCGCTGCTTGCTTGAAATGTGCTGAAATTCGGTGTGGATGCGTAGCAGGCCCCCCTTTAATAATCATGAAATGCCCAAGTCTCTATGACTTTCAGACAAAAAGTTATTCAAAATTATCTTGTACTTTTGATTCAAGATTTGGTGGTTTGACCCCTTCCGAAGGTCGTAGAAGCTCAGGGATGGTACCAATGGATCGGGCATCCCCACATTAGTTCAGATGGAACCAACTTCCAAGTCTCTATGACCTTCAGAAAAAAAGTTATTCAAGAATATCTTGATCTTCAATGGGTTCACAACCCTAACCCTAATCACAACCCTAACCCTAACCCTAATCACAACCCTAATTGTAACCCTAACCCTAATTTCAGCCCTAACCCATATCACCTTACGGTGAATAACTCAGCGCTGCTTGCTTGAAATGTGCTGAAATTCGGTGTGGATGCGTAGCAGGCCCCCCTCTATCAATTATGAAATGCACAAGTCTCTATGACTTTCAGACAAAAAGTTATTCAAAAATATCTTGTACTTTTGATTCAAGATTTGTTGGTTTGACACCTTCCGAAGGTCGTAGAAGCTCAGGGATGGTACCAATGGATCGGGCATCCCCACATTAGTTCAGATGGAACCAACTTCCAAGTCTCTATGACCTTCAGAAAAAAAGTTATTCAAGAATATCTTGATCTTCAATGGGTTCACAACCCTAACCCTAATCACAACCCTAACCCTAACCCTAATCACAACCCTAATTGTAACCCTAACCCTAATTTCAGCCCTAACCCATATCACCTTACGGTGAATAACTCAGCGCTGCTTGCTTGAAATGTGCTGAAATTCGGTGTGGATGCGTAGCAGGCCCCCCTCTATCAATTATGAAATGCCCAAGTCTCTATGACTTTCAGACAAAAAGTTATTCAAAAATATCTTGTACTTTTGATTCAAGATTTGGTGGTTTGACACCTTCCGAAGGTCGTAGAAGCTCAGGGATGGTACCAATGGATCGGGCATCCCCACATTAGTTCAGATGGAACCAACTTCCAAGTCTCTATGACCTTCAGAAAAAAAGTTATTCAAGAATATCTTGATCTTCAATGGGTTCACAACCCTAACCCTAATCACAACCCTAACCCTAACCCTAATCACAACCCTAATTGTAACCCTAACCCTAATTTCAGCCCTAACCCATATCACCTTACGGTGAATAACTCAGCGCTGCTTGCTCGAAATGTGCTGAAATTCGGTGTGGATGCGTAGCAGGCCCCCCTTTAATAATCATGAAATGCCCAAGTCTCTATGACTTTCAGACAAAAAGTTATTCAAAAATATCTTGTACTTTTGATTCAAGATTTGGTGGTTTGACCCCTTCCGAAGGTCGTAGAAGCTCAGGGATGGTACCAATGGATCGGGCATCCCCACATTAGTTCAGATGGAACCAACTTCCAAGTCTCTATGACCTTCAGAAAAAAAGTTATTCAAGAATATCTTGATCTTCAATGGGTTCACAACCCTAACCCTAATCACAACCCTAACCCTAACCCTAATCACAACCCTAATTGTAACCCTAACCCTAATTTCAGCCCTAACCCATATCACCTTAAGGTGAATAACTCAGCGCTGCTTGCTTGAAATGTGCTGAAATTCGGTGTGGATGCGTAGCAGGCCCCCCTTTAATAATCATGAAATGCCCAAGTCTCTATGACTTTCAGACAAAAAGTTATTCAAAAATATCTTGTACTTTTGATTCAAGATTTGGTGGTTTGACCCCTTCCGAAGGTCGTAGAAGCTCAGGGATGGTACCAATGGATCGGGCATCCCCACATTAGTTCAGATGGAACCAACTTCCAAGTCTCTATGACCTTCAGAAAAAAAGTTATTCAAGAATATCTTGATCTTCAATGGGTTCACAACCCTAACCCTAATCACAACCCTAACCCTAACCCTAATCACAACCCTAATTGTAACCCTAACCCTAATTTCAGCCCTAACCCATATCACCTTACGGTGAATAACTCAGCGCTGCTTGCTCGAAATGTGCTGAAATTCGGTGTGGATGCGTAGCAGGCCCCCCTTTAATAATCATGAAATGCCCAAGTCTCTATGACTTTCAGACAAAAAGTTATTCAAAATTATCTTGTACTTTTGATTCAAGATTTGGTGGTTTGACCCCTTCCGAAGGTCGTAGAAGCTCAGGGATGGTACCAATGGATCGGGCATCCCCACATTAGTTCAGATGGAACCAACTTCCAAGTCTCTATGACCTTCAGAAAAAAAGTTATTCAAGAATATCTTGATCTTCAATGGGTTCACAACCCTAACCCTAATCACAACCCTAACCCTAACCCTAATCACAACCCTAATTGTAACCCTAACCCTAATTTCAGCCCTAACCCATATCACCTTACGGTGAATAACTCAGCGCTGCTTGCTTGAAATGTGCTGAAATTCGGTGTGGATGCGTAGCAGGCCCCCCTTTAATAATCATGAAATGCCCAAGTCTCTATGACTTTCAGACAAAAAGTTATTCAAAAATATCTTGTACTTTTGATTCAAGATTTGGTGGTTTGACCCCTTCCGAAGGTCGTAGAAGCTCAGGGATGGTACCAATGGATCGGGCATCCCCACATTAGTTCAGATGGAACCAACTTCCAAGTCTCTATGACCTTCAGAAAAAAAGTTATTCAAGAATATCTTGATCTTCAATGGGTTCACAACCCTAACCCTAATCACAACCCTAATTGTAACCCTAACCCTAATTTCAGCCCTAACCCATATCACCTTACGGTGAATAACTCAGCGCTGCTTGCTCGAAATGTGCTGAAATTCGGTGTGGATGCGTAGCAGGCCCCCCTTTAATAATCATGAAATGCCCAAGTCTCTATGACTTTCAGACAAAAAGTTATTCAAAATTATCTTGTACTTTTGATTCAAGATTTGGTGGTTTGACCCCTTCCGAAGGTCGTAGAAGCTCAGGGATGGTACCAATGGATCGGGCATCCCCACATTAGTTCAGATGGAACCAACTTCTAAGTCTCTATGACCTTCAGAAAAAAAGTTATTCAAGAATATCTTGATCTTCAATGGGTTCACAACCCTAACCCTAATCACAACCCTAACCCTAACCCTAATCACAACCCTAATTGTAACCCTAACCCTAATTTCAGCCCTAACCCATATCACCTTACGGTGAATAACTCAGCGCTGCTTGCTCGAAATGTGCTGAAATTCGGTGTGGATGCGTAGCAGGCCCCCCTTTAATAATCATGAAATGCCCAAGTCTCTATGACTTTCAGACAAAAAGTTATTCAAAAATATCTTGTACTTTTGATTCAAGATTTGGTGGTTTGACACCTTCCGAAGGTCGTAGAAGCTCAGGGATGGTACCAATGGATCGGGCATCCCCACATTAGTTCAGATGGAACCAACTTCCAAGTCTCTATGACCTTCAGAAAAAAAGTTATTCAAGAATATCTTGATCTTCAATGGGTTCACAACCCTAACCCTAATCACAACCCTAACCCTAACCCTAATCACAACCCTAATTGTAACCCTAACCCTAATTTCAGCCCTAACCCATATCACCTTACGGTGAATAACTCAGCGCTGCTTGCTTGAAATGTGCTGAAATTCGGTGTGGATGCGTAGCAGGCCCCCCTCTATCAATTATGAAATGCACAAGTCTCTATGACTTTCAGACAAAAAGTTATTCAAAAATATCTTGTACTTTTGATTCAAGATTTGTTGGTTTGACACCTTCCGAAGGTCGTAGAAGCTCAGGGATGGTACCAATGGATCGGGCATCCCCACATTAGTTCAGATGGAACCAACTTCCAAGTCTCTATGACCTTCAGAAAAAAAGTTATTCAAGAATATCTTGATCTTCAATGGGTTCACAACCCTAACCCTAATCACAACCCTAACCCTAACCCTAATCACAACCCTAATTGTAACCCTAACCCTAATTTCAGCCCTAACCCATATCACCTTACGGTGAATAACTCAGCGCTGCTTGCTCGAAATGTGCTGAAATTCGGTGTGGATGCGTAGCAGGCCCCCCTTTAATAATCATGAAATGCCCAAGTCTCTATGACTTTCAGACAAAAAGTTATTCAAAAATATCTTGTACTTTTGATTCAAGATTTGGTGGTTTGACCCCTTCCGAAGGTCGTAGAAGCTCAGGGATGGTACCAATGGATCGGGCATCCCCACATTAGTTCAGATGGAACCAACTTCCAAGTCTCTATGACCTTCAGAAAAAAAGTTATTCAAGAATATCTTGATCTTCAATGGGTTCACAACCCTAACCCTAATCACAACCCTAACCCTAACCCTAATCACAACCCTAATTGTAACCCTAACCCATATCACCTTACGGTGAATAACTCAGCGCTGCTTGCTCGAAATGTGCTGAAATTCGGTGTGGATGCGTAGCAGGCCCCCCTTTAATAATCATGAAATGCCCAAGTCTCTATGACTTTCAGACAAAAAGTTATTCAAAAATATCTTGTACTTTTGATTCAAGATTTGGTGGTTTGACCCCTTCCGAAGGTCGTAGAAGCTCAGGGATGGTACCAATGGATCGGGCATCCCCACATTAGTTCAGATGGAACCAACTTCCAAGTCTCTATGACCTTCAGAAAAAAAGTTATTCAAGAATATCTTGATCTTCAATGGGTTCACAACCCTAACCCTAATCACAACCCTAACCCTAACCCTAATCACAACCCTAATTGTAACCCTAACCCTAATTTCAGCCCTAACCCATATCACCTTACGGTGAATAACTCAGCGCTGCTTGCTTGAAATGTGCTGAAATTTGGTGTGGATGCGTAGCAGGCCCCCCTCTATCAATTATGAAATGCACAAGTCTCTATGACTTTCAGACAAAAAGTTATTCAAAAATATCTTGTACTTTTGATTCAAGATTTGTTGGTTTGACACCTTCCGAAGGTCGTAGAAGCTCAGGGATGGTACCAATGGATCGGGCATCCCCACATTAGTTCAGATGGAACCAACTTCCAAGTCTCTATGACCTTCAGAAAAAAAGTTATTCAAGAATATCTTGATCTTCAATGGGTTCACAACCCTAACCCTAATCACAACCCTAACCCTAACCCTAATCACAACCCTAATTGTAACCCTAACCCTAATTTCAGCCCTAACCCATATCACCTTACGGTGAATAACTCAGCGCTGCTTGCTTGAAATGTGCTGAAATTCGGTGTGGATGCGTAGCAGGCCCCCCTCTATCAATCATGAAATGCCCAAGTCTCTATGACTTTCAGACAAAAAGTTATTCAAAAATATCTTGTACTTTTGATTCAAGATTTGGTGGTTTGACACCTTCCGAAGGTCGTAGAAGCTCAGGGATGGTACCAATGGATCGGGCATCCCCACATTAGTTCAGATGGAACCAACTTCCAAGTCTCTATGACCTTCAGAAAAAAAGTTATTCAAGAATATCTTGATCTTCAATGGGTTCACAACCCTAACCCTAATCACAACCCTAACCCTAACCCTAATCACAACCCTAATTGTAACCCTAACCCTAATTTCAGCCCTAACCCATATCACCTTACGGTGAATAACTCAGCGCTGCTTGCTTGAAATGTGCTGAAATTCGGTGTGGATGCGTAGCAGGCCCCCCTTTAATAATCATGAAATGCCCAAGTCTCTATGACTTTCAGACAAAAAGTTATTCAAAAATATCTTGTACTTTTGATTCAAGATTTGGTGGTTTGACACCTTCCGAAGGTCGTAGAAGCTCAGGGATGGTACCAATGGATCGGGCATCCCCACATTAGTTCAGATGGAACCAACTTCCAAGTCTCTATGACCTTCAGAAAAAAAGTTATTCAAGAATATCTTGATCTTCAATGGGTTCACAACCCTAACCCTAATCACAACCCTAACCCTAACCCTAATCACAACCCTAATTGTAACCCTAACCCTAATTTCAGCCCTAACCCATATCACCTTACGGTGAATAACTCAGCGCTGCTTGCTCGAAATGTGCTGAAATTCGGTGTGGATGCGTAGCAGGCCCCCCTTTAATAATCATGAAATGCCCAAGTCTCTATGACTTTCAGACAAAAAGTTATTCAAAATTATCTTGTACTTTTGATTCAAGATTTGGTGGTTTGACCCCTTCCGAAGGTCGTAGAAGCTCAGGGATGGTACCAATGGATCGGGCATCCCCACATTAGTTCAGATGGAACCAACTTCCAAGTCTCTATGACCTTCAGAAAAAAAGTTATTCAAGAATATCTTGATCTTCAATGGGTTCACAACCCTAACCCTAATCACAACCCTAACCCTAACCCTAATCACAACCCTAATTGTAACCCTAACCCTAATTTCAGCCCTAACCCATATCACCTTACGGTGAATAACTCAGCGCTGCTTGCTTGAAATGTGCTGAAATTCGGTGTGGATGCATAGCAGGCCCCCCTCTATCAATCATGAAATGCCCAAGTCTCTATGACTTTCAGACAAAAAGTTATTCAAAAATATCTTGTACTTTTGATTCAAGATTTGGTGGTTTGACACCTTCCGAAGGTCGTAGAAGCTCAGGGATGGTACCAATGGATCGGGCATCCCCACATTAGTTCAGATGGAACCAACTTCCAAGTCTCTATGACCTTCAGAAAAAAAGTTATTCAAGAATATCTTGATCTTCAATGGGTTCACAACCCTAACCCTAATCACAACCCTAACCCTAACCCTAATCACAACCCTAATTGTAACCCTAACCCTAATTTCAGCCCTAACCCATATCACCTTACGGTGAATAACTCAGCGCTGCTTGCTCGAAATGTGCTGAAATTCGGTGTGGATGCGTAGCAGGCCCCCCTTTAATAATCATGAAATGCCCAAGTCTCTATGACTTTCAGACAAAAAGTTATTCAAAATTATCTTGTACTTTTGATTCAAGATTTGGTGGTTTGACCCCTTCCGAAGGTCGTAGAAGCTCAGGGATGGTACCAATGGATCGGGCATCCCCACATTAGTTCAGATGGAACCAACTTCCAAGTCTCTATGACCTTCAGAAAAAAAGTTATTCAAGAATATCTTGATCTTCAATGGGTTCACAACCCTAACCCTAATCACAACCCTAACCCTAACCCTAATCACAACCCTAATTGTAACCCTAACCCTAATTTCAGCCCTAACCCATATCACCTTACGCTGAATAACTCAGCGCTGCTTGCTCGAAATGTGCTGAAATTCGGTGTGGATGCGTAGCAGGCCCCCCTTTAATAATCATGAAATGCCCAAGTCTCTATGACTTTCAGACAAAAAGTTATTCAAAAATATCTTGTACTTTTGATTCAAGATTTGGTGGTTTGACACCTTCCGAAGGTCGTAGAAGCTCAGGGATGGTACCAATGGATCGGGCATCCCCACATTAGTTCAGATGGAACCAACTTCCAAGTCTCTATGACCTTCAGAAAAAAAGTTATTCAAGAATATCTTGATCTTCAATGGGTTCACAACCCTAACCCTAATCACAACCCTAACCCTAACCCTAATCACAACCCTAATTGTAACCCTAACCCTAATTTCAGCCCTAACCCATATCACCTTAAGGTGAATAACTCAGCGCTGCTTGCTTGAAATGTGCTGAAATTCGGTGTGGATGCGTAGCAGGCCCCCTTTTAATAATCATGAAATGCCCAAGTCTCTATGACTTTCAGACAAAAAGTTATTCAAAAATATCTTGTACTTTTGATTCAAGATTTGGTGGTTTGACACCTTCCGAAGGTCGTAGAAGCTCAGGGATGGTACCAATGGATCGGGCATCCCCACATTAGTTCAGATGGAACCAACTTCCAAGTCTCTATGACCTTCAGAAAAAAAGTTATTCAAGAATATCTTGATCTTCAATGGGTTCACAACCCTAACCCTAATCACAACCCTAATCACAACCCTAACCCTAACCCTAATCACAACCCTAATTGTAACCCTAACCCTAATTTCAGCCCTAACCCATATCACCTTACGGTGAATAACTCAGCGCTGCTTGCTCGAAATGTGCTGAAATTCGGTGTGGATGCGTAGCAGGCCCCCCTTTAATAATCATGAAATGCCCAAGTCTCTATGACTTTCAGACAAAAAGTTATTCAAAATTATCTTGTACTTTTGATTCAAGATTTGGTGGTTTGACCCCTTCCGAAGGTCGTAGAAGCTCAGGGATGGTACCAATGGATCGGGCATCCCCACATTAGTTCAGATGGAACCAACTTCTAAGTCTCTATGACCTTCAGAAAAAAAGTTATTCAAGAATATCTTGATCTTCAATGGGTTCACAACCCTAACCCTAATCACAACCCTAACCCTAACCCTAATCACAACCCTAATTGTAACCCTAACCCTAATTTCAGCCCTAACCCATATCACCTTACGGTGAATAACTCAGCGCTGCTTGCTTGAAATGTGCTGAAATTCGGTGTGGATGCATAGCAGGCCCCCCTCTATCAATCATGAAATGCCCAAGTCTCTATGACTTTCAGACAAAAAGTTATTCAAAAATAT
Organism: Paralichthys olivaceus; assembly: GCF_024713975.1. Lineage (NCBI taxonomy): Eukaryota > Metazoa > Chordata > Actinopteri > Pleuronectiformes > Paralichthyidae > Paralichthys > Paralichthys olivaceus. Next base: position 3,865,584 of record NC_091115.1, read on the forward strand.
CTTGTACTTTTGATTCAAGATTTGGTGGTTTGACACCTTCCGAAGGTCGTAGAAGCTCAGGGATGGTACCAATGGATCGGGCATCCCCACATTAGTTCAGATGGAACCAACTTCCAAGTCTCTATGACCTTCAGAAAAAAAGTTATTCAAGAATATCTTGATCTTCAATGGGTTCACAACCCTAACCCTAATCACAACCCTAACCCTAACCCTAATCACAACCCTAATTGTAACCCTAACCCTAATTTCA